>NC_090265.1:1588910862-1589238362 GCF_040414725.1 Anabrus simplex
TTGAAGGAGGCCTGCACTCCCGGCGTCCGCTCAGAAGACTACCATTGACTCCACAGCATAGACGTGCACGCCTGGCATGGTGCCGGGCTAGAGCGACTTGGATGAGGGAATGGCGGAACGTCGTGTTCTCCGATGAGTCACGCTTCTGTTCTGTCAGTGATAGTCACCGCAGACGAGTGTGGCGTCGGCGTTAAGAAAGGTCAAATCCGGCAGTAACTGTGGAGCGCCCTACCGCTAGACAACGCGGCATCATGGTTTGGGGCGCTATTGCGTATGATTCCACGTCACCTCTAGTGCGTATTCAAGGCACGTTAAATGCCCACCGCTACGTGCAGCATGTGCTGCGGCCGGTGGCACTCCCGTACCTTCAGGGGCTGCCCAAAGCTCTGTTTCAGCAGGATAATGCCCGCCCACACACTGCTCGCATCTCTCAACAGGCTCTACGAGGTGTACAGATGTTTCCGTGGCCAGCGTACTCTCCGAATCTCTCACCAATCGAACACGTGTGGGATCTCATTGGACGCCGTTTGCAAACTCTGCCCCAGCCTCGTACGGACGACCAACTGTGGCAAATGGTTGACAGAGAATGGAGAACCATCCCTCAGGACACCATCCGCACTCTTATTGACTCTGTACCTCGACGTGTTTCTGCGTGCATCGCCGCTCGCGGTGGTCCTACATCCTGCTGCGTCGATGCCGTGCGCATTGTGTAACCTGCATATCGGTTTGAAATAAACATCAATTATTCATCCGTGCCGTCTCTGTTTTTTCCCCAACTTTCATCCCTTTCGAACCACTCCTCCTTGGTGTTGCATTGTCACTGTCAGTCAGTGTATGTTACACTAAGGAATAAGGTCGTAAGAAAAAAGAACTGAGTTTCGTATATTATAGTCTATTGTTTCCTATCGGAGGATTGTTGAATTGGCTGTGAAACTCCTGCTCTCGCATTCCATTCTGAATACATATTCCTTTAAGGATATCAAATACTGTTCTGGTGTTCTACCTCAATCGTGTAGATGGTGCATCACGCTCAATGAACAGTGATTACTATGTATCGCATGTATACAAGCTGTCTTTCCCTCATATATTAATAAGTTTTTGTGGCAATAATAAGTGTGTACGTATCCTTAGAAACAAGTCCCTCATATTAAGCTTCCAAAAACAAATCGTAATATTTAGTACGTTTACATGCAGGATTCAGATTGATCTGAGTACACTTCCCGTACTGAAAACGCCATGTAAACGCGGACTCAGTTCGGATTGAGTCTCAAGGTCGATACGGTAAAATCTGGGATCGTATTGTACTCGGTTCGAATTGAGTTCCATGTAAACGCGGATCGTACTGAGATCGTATTGAAAACGACTGCGCACACACTCCATGTTTGTTCTGACAAAATCATCATCATTAAAGTTCTGTCGAAATAACGAATATAATAAGCCAGTAAATATATTACCTGTATAAATGATCAGCAACTGCAATCATATTATAAGACGGCTAGCCCTGGTGATTAAGTAAATCACGATAACCTTCTGTTGGGGGTAAAACTGGAATGTGCGTTCTATCTATTGCACCAATTGCATTTGGAATACCACACATACTTTCAAAACTGAAAGTTATCTCCTGCGCTTCTACTTCATTTCGCGTTTTTAAATTCTAAGAGATGATATCGACTTTACTACAATTCTGCATCGTCTGTATACGTAGATGTTGCCTGGCGGATTCAATATGATACTCAAATACTACATGTAAACGGGGATCGTATTCAGTACGGTAGGTGTACTCAAATCGATCTCAGTCCCCATGTAAACGTACTAATTATTTCCAGTTATTCAGAGCGCTTCCTTCGTGATATACAGGTCGCATTGAGGCTTTCATCGACACGCGGGTCCACGTGTACTGTATGTCCCATAAAATCTAAATACTCTCTTAAATAGCTGCATAAAACGTTCCCCTCTCACCTTATATCAGAAGCAGTCATAAATAGCATGTTCAGTTTAACGCAGTTTGAATATAATATGTACAGGCTTGAGTTATCGCTAATTACGTTTAATTTCAATAATCCTTCAGTAGCCGTAAATTAATCCATTCCTTTTAGTACGAACCTGTGAATCTTATTGTTATACAACAACATGAAAGCCCCAGGGACTCAACTTGGGAGCATGGTTGACAACAACGGGGCCCTTATGCATCCTGGTATTGTTTCCACTTACTTGTGCCAGACTCCTCACTTTCATCTGTCCTATCCGACCTTCACTGGTCAACTGTTGGTCACTTTCGACCCCGACGGTAGTAGGTTCCCAAGGCCTATGGAGTCTTTCATTTTTACACCCTTCGTGGCCCTTATCTTCCTTTGACCGATACCTTCACTTTTCGACGTGTCGATCCTTTTCATATTTTCTCTCTGATTAGTGTTGTATAGATGATGGTTGCCTAGTTGTACTTTCTCTTAAAACAATAATCACCACCACAAGAACATGCAATTAATAACATCGTCACTTTTTTCCATTCTTTTGCTGGTAAACCTACAACTTTTCAAGATCTACAGGAAAGCTTACATGTTGCGTTGGTTTTTTTTTTTTTTTTTTTTTTTTTTTTTGCATTTTGAAGTGTTAAAATTAGCATTTTTAGCGTTTATACGAGGGCAGATCAGAAAATAAGTTGCACTTCCCAGTTATGGCCATTTATTACACCACCTATACAACAGCAACACTACTATAACGACATACACTGTAACGTAACGTTTCCACATAGTTTCCAAGAGACTCCAAACATTTCTGCGAACGCACAACCAACTTGTCGATGCCGGATGCATAGAAATTTCCTCCAGCGTTCTGCAACCACGCGGAGACAGCTGCCTTCGCCTCCCCATCGGTCTGGAAACGTCGACCACCAAGCTCCGTTTTGAGCTTACCGAACAGATGAAAGTCAAATGGCGCTAGGTCGGGACTGTAGGGTGGATGTTTCCAGACCCCCCACTTGAAACGCTGCAGCAGTTCTCTCGTTTGACGGGCCTTGTGAGGTGTTGCGTTATCGTGCAACAAAATCACACCGGCGCTTCTCTTGAATCGCTTTACGCAACCTATGCAACGTTTGACAATACGATGCCGCGTTGATCGTCGTTCCTTTCGGCATGAATTCCACGTGCAGCAAACCCTCCGTGTCAAAGAACACTATCGCCATAACCTTACCGGCTGAAGGTTGAACCTTGGCCTTCTTTCGTTGTGGTGATGAGGGGTGCATCCATTCCATTGATGTTCGCTTCGTTTCGGGGGTGAAGTGGTGGACCCACGTTTCGTCGCCTGTGACGATTCGCCGCAGAAATCCGTTGCCGTCTGCGACATAGCGTTGCAAAAATGCCAGGGAGGATTGGAAACGTTGTCCCTCGTGTTCATCGGTGAGAAGACGAGGGACCCATCTTTGACACAGCTTACGATATCCAAGGTCCTCGTGAACAATGGCGAACACACTGCCATACGGCATGTTCAGCTGCGTCGTGATTTCTCTCAGTTTAATGCGCTGGTTCTGTCTAATGATCGCATTCACACTATTGACCTCTGCACGGGTCCTGGACGTTGCGGGCCTGCCTTGGCGATGGTTGTCCGTGATATCCGTGCGTCCGGCTTCGAATTGCTGACCCCACTTTACGATACCTTGCCGGGTAATGGCCCGCTCCCCCAAACACAGCACTTTCACTATGAATGTCCGTGCATTTCTCCCTTTTGGCCCATAGGAATCGGATTGTCGCACGCACCTCATATTTAGAGTGAACGTCCAGTTGACGCGCCATTGCATTTGGCCGCTATTCACACAATACTAGACGAGACACCACAGCGACCTGCCTAACAGACGTGTGGGCAGTCTCTGTCCCTTTCTCCAATGTGCCCACGTTTGCGACACACAGCCCGTTGCTGCGGCGCGTTAGTGCAACTAACCTTTTGATCCACCTACGTACATTTTTGAATGAGCTTTTTATAGTGTTCTGAAGAAAGACAGAAAATATGAGTTCATTCAACAAAAGGTATAATATTAACGTGAAACTAAAAAAGGCATTTGCATAGAGCTAACAGTAAAATAATAATGAATAAAGTGTAGTAGAATTGCACATACATTTTAAATTGATATAGAGTGAAGCATAACACAATACGATATACACTGACTGACAGAGCAAATGCAACACCAAGAAGGAGTGGTCAGAACTTTATGCCAATTGCAGGGTAGACTGACGTCACTGAGGTATGCTCATGATGTGAAATGCGCCGCTGTGCTGCGCACGTAGCGAACGATAAATGGGACACGGCGTTGGCGAATGGCCCACTTCGTACCGTGATTTCTCAGCCGACAGTCATTGTAGAACGTGTTGTCGTGTGCCACAGGACACGTGTATAGCTAAGAATGCCAGGCCGCCGTCAACGGAGGCATTTCCAGCAGACAGACGACTTTACGAGGGTTATGGTGATCGGGCTGAGAAGGGCAGGTTGGTCGCTTCGTCAAATCGCAGCCGATACCCATAGGGATGTGTCCACGGTGCAGCGCCTGTGGCGGAGATGGTTGGCGCAGGGACATATGGCACATGCGAGGGGTCCAGGCGCAGCCCGAGTGACGTCAGCACGCGAGGATCGGCGCATCCGCCGCCAAGCGGTGGCAGCCCCGCACGCCACGTCAACCGCCATTCTTCAGCATGTGCAAGACACCTTGGCTGTTCCAATATCGACCAGAACAATTTCCCGTCGATTGGTTGAAGGAGGCCTGCACTCCCGGCGTCCGCTCAGAAGACTACCATTGACTCCACAGCATAGACGTGCACGCTTGGCATGGTGCCGGGCTAGAGCGACTTGGATGAGGGAATGACGGAACGTCGTGTTCTCCGATGAGTCACGCTTCTGTTCTGTCAGTGATAGTCACCGCAGACGAGTGTGGCGTCGGCGTGGAGAAAGGTCAAATCCGGCAATAACTGTGGAGCGCCCTACAGCTAGACAACGCGGCATCATGGTTTGTGGCGCTATTGCGTATGATTCCACGTCACCTCTAGTGCGTATTCAAGGCACGTTAAATGCCCACCGCTACGTGCAGCATGTGCTGCGGCCGGTGGCACCCCGTACCTCCAGGGGCTGCCCAATGCTCTGTTTCAGCAGGATAATGCCCGCCCACACACTGCTCGCATCTCCCAACAGGCTCTACGAGGTGTACAGATGCTTCCGTGGCCAGCGTACTCTCCGGATCTCTCACCAATCGAACACGTGTGGGATCTCATTGGACGCCGTTTGCAAACTCTGCCCCAGCCTCGTACGGACGACCAACTGTGGCAAATGGTTGACAGAGAATGGAGGACCATCCCTCAGGACACCATCCGCACTCTTATTGACTCTGTACCTCGACGTGTTTCTGCGTGCATCGCCGCTCGCGGTGGTCCTACATCCTGCTGAGTCGATGCCGTGCGCATTGTGTAACCTGCATATGGGTTTGAAATAAACATCAATTATTCGTCCGTGCCGTCTCTGTTTTTTCCCCAACTTTCATCCCTTTCGAATCACTCCTTCTTGGTGTTGCATTTGCTCTGTCAGTCAGTGTAATTATATAACTGTATAGCGAATGTACCCGTGCTTCGCTGCGGTACTCTATATTGTATACGGATTTGTACTTACATTAATATACATGCAGTGAGAAGAGTAAGCGAAATTATAAACATAACAGAAGTTGTTTAAAATGAAGGTACGTTTCACATATAGTCTACGGATTTTACAAGAAAACAATAGCATAAGAGAAAGTAGAAGAAACTGTCATGGTCTTCCTATAAATCCCTCAGTCTATTCTGTTATTTTAAAATCATATGCGTATCTATGTCTGCTCCTGGATGAGCATACTCTAAATTTGAAGTATGGCTGAGATCTATCCTGCCGTTTCGCCGAGATAGTGGAACAGACGGACAAACAGACAAGAAAGTTAAAAACCACTGATACGGGTTTGAGTTGGCCTAAAACGGATAAATATCCGAAAAATTGGCAAAATAAACGAAATTACAGACAGCAGCTCCCTTGGAGCTTCACCTTAGGCCTATATAGATATAGTAACCAACTGCAACTGTAAAAGCTATTTTAGATAACTGATCAAGCCTTGAGTTACGGTAACACAGCAAAATAATTCTAATGTTTTGCTATAGCTGTGGTGTACAGCTTTCTTGCCCTTCTGATGTTACATTTTCTTAATACATACAATGGTGTCCGCCTCTGTCGTGTAGTGGTTAGTGTGATTAGCTGCCACCTCCGGAGGTCCGGGTTCGATTCCCGACTCTGCCCCGAAATTTGAAAAGTGGTACGAGGGCTGGAACGGGGTCCACTCAGCCTCGGGAGGTCAACTGAGTAGAGGTGGGTTCGATTCCCACCTCAGCCATCCTCGAAGTGGTTTTCCGTGGTTTCCCACTTCTCCTCCAGGCAAATGCCGGGATGGTACCTAACTTAAGGCCACGGCCGCTTCCATCCCTCTTCCTTGCCTATCCCTTCCAATCTTCCCATCCCCCCGCAAGGTCCCTGTTCAGCATAGCAGGTGAGGCCGCCTGGGCGAGGTACTGGTCATCCTGTCCAGTTGTAACCCCCGACTCAGAGTCTGAATCTCCAGGACACTGCCCTTGAGGCGGTAGAGGTTGTATCCCTCGCTTAGTCCGAGGGAAAAACCGACCCTGGAGGGTAAACAGATTACAGATACAATGGTATATTGAGACCATTTAAATATTTACAACTAATTTAATACAATTATTTTCATGTTTTAATTGGTAAAAAGCCCTTCTACGTAATCCGTTACACGCTCGTTCATCTGAAATTTGTCATTTCACGAACTATTTCTGTTACCACTGCACCCTGGCTAAGAGCACCAATGCAATGTCACAACGTTACTCGCAACGCGTAGAGTATTTTACCTAGAATTCCGTAGCGAAATACGGGTACATGAGCTAGTATAGTGTACATAACATTAACGATTATACCGTGCGTTCCATACAAACCTTAACAATGTTAATATTAACATTTCCCTCTGGAAGGTACTGGGAATCTGAAATTGGGTTTAACGTTCTTAGTGGTTCTAGGAGAATCTATATGGATACCCTCAGTATCCATTGTTGACTGTTATGACTATTGTTGACTATTAATAATTAGTTAACAAACATGCAGTAAGATTCTCGCTGGGTGTTTTTATTGTGAAATCTTATTGAAAATGCAAATTCCGTTATTGAAACACAACGGGCATTTTGAAATGAATTCGAAGTGCGCGACGTTCCAGTCAGGCCAACAATTTTATCGATGGCTAGCAAATGTACCCTTTCTACGTTACGGAATTCTACTTGTATACGGATGTCGAAGTAAATTACTGTATATGCAGTGAATAAGATTTTTTTTTAATTGTATGTCTTTTAGCGTTATCCAGAAACAGCAGGGGGAGGTTCCTATAAGTTGTTTCCAATGTAAAGTGAAAGTTACCGAGTTGTGATAATAACAGCAGGCTAACTTGCCTACTGCCATTCACAATCGAGTGGGTAAGTTTTCATGGCCACAATCTATTTGGGGAGTTTTCGTTACAATGGCATGTGCCCTTTCCTACTTCCAGCCAGAGTACAGTTGAGGAGATTTTATTATAATAGCAGGCACCTTCCCTACTGCCAGTCAAAATTGAGTTGTGCTGTTATCATTATAATGGCAGGTCCCTTTTCTTAATGTCAGTCACACCGATGGTGAGTTTCTATTATAATAGCAAAGCCACTATGCCTAATGCCGGTCACATTTTAGGTGGGTAAATTTAAATACCTGGGATGTCACATCTATGATGACTGGGACCTTACTCACGAGATCCGATGCAGAATTGAGCAGGCCAGAACTTCTTTTCAGAGACTTAGGAAACTTTTGACAAGCCGTGACCTTTCCATTTCACTACGAACACGACTACTCCGGTGCTACGTTTTCAGCATTCTGTTGTACGGCGTTGAGGCATGGACACTAACTGAGACCATGTGCAAGAGATTGCAAGCATTTGAAATGTGGACGTACCGAAGGGTGCTGAAGATACCTTGGACAGCTAAAATGACCAATATAGACGTTTTGCACCGTATGAACAAAGAACCAGAAATTCTCACTACCATCAAGAGAAGGAAACTAGAATACTTTGGTCATATGACGCGGAACTCTAAATACCACCTTCTGCAAGTAATACTCCAAGGGAAAATTAATGGAAAACGTGATCCGGGGAGAAGTATAAAATCAAATCAAATCAAATCAAATCAAAATCTCTTTATTTGCAAATGAGGTGTCTACCTCGGTGACAAATGGTACACTAAAATACATTATTGTCAAGCACTAAATATTAAATTAACAAGAAAAGAAAATTTTCCTATAATACAATACAATTTACACTAACAATTTTTTCTGTTAAACACACAGCTCATCCTTAATAAATTTATATTGTTTACAAAATTCTATTTATAATATCTCCTGTACTACTTACAAATATAGTCAGCTGATATACAGTATGTGGAATTACTTCAAATGATACTATACAACTGGTATAAGATTAAAATTTACATAGCATTTATTTACTTTTCTTTTTACCCATTCTGGAACCTAAGGAGCATAACGACCTGCTGCGTCTTAACCGCAACCCCTTTTGCCACCACTTTTCAGAGTTCCTGAAAGGCCTTCACAGCTACCGTAGCGGTCCCAGGGCCCTCAAAGTCCCCACTGTACTTCACCCCTACAGGCAGTCCCCTACTTTGGCTGTCCAAACTCCTTAGTCCAGGGGATGGAATTAATTTATTCACGCACATTTTTTATTTACATTAACTGCACTGGTCGAATGCCCTCTAACATTTCATTTATTTTCTCTGTTCCTGTTTATTCTCTTCTTGAATATCTGTACAGATTTTGGAAAAGGATCAAACACTACCCCTGGTAAACTGTTCCACTCCTTCACACCCTTCCCAATGAATGAAAATTTACCGCAATCGCTTCTGCTAAAATTCCTTCTAATTTTATATTTGTGGTCTGTCCTGCCGATATAATTATTTTCCAACTGAAGCCTCTCACGGATATCTCCCCATGCTTCTTCTCTTATATAGGCTCTATATAATCCTCTTACTTAAAGTTTCCCACCCAAGTTCCTTTAACATTTCTGATACACTAATCTTTCTCCTGAAATCCCCTGTTACAAACCTTGCTGCTTTCCTCTGCACACTATCTATTTCTTTTATTAGGTACTTTTGGTGAGGATCCCAAACACTGTTTGCATATTCCAATAATGGACGAACCATACTTAAGTAACTTGTTTCTTTTAATTCTTTGTTGCATCCTTTAAGTAGCCTCATTATGACATGTAACGATCTGTATGCTTTCCCAACAATGTCATCAACATGACCCTTCCAGTGCAAATTACTTTCAAATCTCACACCTAAGTATTTGCACTTGCCATCTTTTGGGATAACTACCTCATCCAAAGTATATTCAAATTCAGTTTTAAAGCTCCTGTTTGTAAAAGTTGTAACAGTTGATTTGCCTTCATTAACCTTCATATTATTTTTTCAACCTATTGTTGTTCAAGGTCCCTTTGTAATTCTGAACAATCCTCAATCCCTAAATCATTTGCGTATATTAAGAAACGTAACGGACCGATTATACTACCCTGTGCAATTCCCTTCCAAATTTTCTCTTCCTGTGATACATTATTTCCTACTTTGACTTTCTGAACTCTTGAATTTAGAAATGTTTTTATCCAACGTGTAACCCTTACGTCCAATCCTATTCCCTCCAATTCCTTTAATAATATTCCATGTTCCACTCTATCAAAGGCTTTGGAAAGATCTATGGCTATGCAATCTAACTGACCTCCTGAATCCAATTGATCTGATATGTCCTGCTGAAATCCCACCAGTTGTGCCTCACAAGAAAATTTCTTTCTAAATCCATACTGGCTCCTCATGAACCAATTTTTATCATCACATATTCCTCTGATGTACTTTGATATTAAACTCTCCAGTATTTTACAAACTATACTGGTCAGGCTGATTGGTCTGTAGTTCTCTGGTTTCCTTTTATCACCCTTTCCTTTATAAATTGGTATTATTATAGATTCCTTCCATTCCTTTGATATTACACTATTATTTATGACATAGTCAAAGTGAAATTTTAAATAAGGCACTATGTACCACCCCATTGTCTTTAATACCTCCCCAGTAATTTGATCACTTCCTGCTGCTTTTCCTTGCTGAAGCAGTTGGATTTCTCTGAAAATATCTTCATTTGTGAATGAGAAGCTTCTTGTTTCCCTCTGTGTCTCTCCCTCTCTATCTTCTGTTACGGTTTCCAACTCCTGACAATCATCTACTGAATCTCTGAATTCCCTACTAAATAGGTTTGCTTTTTCAGTATCTGTCAAATAGTGTTCACCCCCTTCTCCCACCATTGTAGGAATTTGGATTCCTTTTCCTTTTTTATTCCTGATATATGAATACAGCTTTTTTCCATTTCCCTTTGTGATCATTACCCTCTTGAAGTATGCCAATCATATAATTCTCTTTTGCTTCCTTTTTCACTCTATTCAGTTCCCTCATTAGCTGTTTTCTAGTTTCTCTACTCTCCCTACCCTCTTTGATTTTCCTGTTTACTATTCTACATTTTCTTTTTAATTTTCTTATTTCCCTTGTATAATAAACAGGGTCTGAGGTCATTTTACCCTTCTTAACAGGTACAAATCTCTTCACTCCTTCCCAAATGATTCCTTTAAATTTAGCCCAAAGTGTATCCACATTACTCCCTTCACTTATCCAACAACTGAATTGTGATTTAAGTAGGACATCATGGCTCGGCAACTTGAGCCAGTGGTTTGGGGTGACAAAGCTTACTCTGTTCAGAACAGCTATGAACAAACAACAGATCATGCTACTGATCGCCAACGTTCTGCGAGGACATGGCACATGAAGAAGATGAAGAAGAAGAAGAAGAAGAAGAAGAAGAAATTTGTATATAATGGTTGGCACACTTGCTTATTCCCAAACACAATCTGTTAGGGGAGTTATGAACAAAATTGCATGCTCCCTTGACCTGCCAGTTAAATCGAGAAGGGAATTATTAATTACAATGGTAGTCTCTCCTTACTAATGCTAGCCACAAAAGAGTTGGAGAAGGATCCCATTCCTACTGAGAGTCAGAGTCGATGTGGAGAGTAATGATTACAATAGCAGACGCCCACCTGCTGACAGTCACTAACGATGTAAAATATTAATTATAATGACAAACATACCCTTTCTACATTTTCTACATCGCTACAAATCAACGTCAATGAATATATATAGATCGATATATGAAGTAAATAAATGTTTACAATATTGCAAACCTTCATTTACAGATTAACTGCTGATAAACGATACATCATATCAACAAACGGATTGTACCTTAAGACGCCTCATTTAGCGGTATAAATGGTTGGTCGAAAGATATTTTCTCCTGTCTCACCTATTTACGGGTAACATTGAGTTAGAAACGTTGAATAGGGTGAAATTTGGGTAAGGCTTTCTCACAGTGCATTACTTTTGGGTACTAATATGACAGCTAGAAATATAGAATTTGGCTCATGTAGGGTATGGATACTGGGTGGACCAATGTTCATGTGGAATTACAGTAGATGACTTGAAAGTTCCCTTTGGGGATCATTGTAAATACGTAGGTCTTAATATTAGGAAAGATCTTCATTGGGATGATTCACATAAATATGATTGTAAATAAAGGGTACAGATCTCTTCACATGGTTATGAGGGTATTTAGGGGTTGTAGTAAGGATGTAAAGGAGAGGGCATATAAGTCTCTGGTAAGACCCCAACTACAGTATGGTTCCAGTGTATGGGAACCTCACCACGATTACTTGATTCAAGAGCTGGAGAAAATCCAAAGAAAAGCAGCTCGATTTGTTCTGTGCGATTTCCGACAAAAGAGTAGCGTTACAAAAATGTTGCAAAGTTTGGGCTGGGAAGACTTGGGAGAAAGGAGACGAGCTGCTCGACTAAGTGCATTACTTTTGGGTACTAATATGACAGCTAGAAATATAGAATTTGGCTCATGTAGGGTATGGAGAGATGGTGTGGGAGGACATCAGTAGACGAATAAGTTTGTGTGGTGTCTTTAAAAGTAGGAAAGATATCACAACATGAAGTTAAAGTTGGAATTCAAGAGGACAAATTGGGGCACATATTCGTTTATAGGAAGGGGAGCTAGGGATTGAAATAACTTACCAAGGGAGTTGTTCAATAAATTTCCAATTTCTTTGCAATCTTTTTTTTTTTTTTTTTTTTTGCGTCGCACCGACACAGATAGGTTTTATGGCGACGATGGAATAGGGATGGCCTAGGAATGGGAAGGAAGCGGCCGTGGCCTTAATTAAGGTACAGCCCCAGCATTTGCCTGGTGTGAAAATGGGAAACCACGGAAAACCATCTTCAGGTCTGCCGACGGTGGAGTTCGAACCCACTATCTCCCAATTACTGGATACTGGCCGCACTTAAGGGACCGCAACTATCGAGCTCGGTTGCAATCATTTAAGAAACTACTAGGAAAACAACAGATATGGAATCTGCCACCTGGGTGACTGCCCTAAATGCAGATCAGTTTTGATTGATTGATTGATTGATTGATTGATTGATTGATTGATTGATTGATTGATTGATTGATTGATTGATTGATTGATTGATTGATTGATTGATTGATTGATTGATTGATTGATTGATTGATTGATTGGTCACTCCAAATTGAACTGAGATTGTGCCATCCGTTTTGTGATAGGAGTTACCGTTTAGCCGCGAAATACTTCAAAATGAAGGTCTGCACCGTCATTAAAATTGCCTCCATATTTCAATATTCCTCATGGGTAAAATGTGTAAAATTTAAAGATCTTGGTTATTTTCTGTCGGTTACAGGCTAAAACGTATAATTTTGCCTAATTTCAATAATCGAGCTCGTCCGGCAGATTGTGCCACAATCTTGATTTTGGGCGACGGGGGTAGTTTAGGACTTTCAGGAAACTATAGCTAAAAAGTATGCAGATGATCATTATTACCCCTTAAAGGGATAGCTGTACGAAAATTTCGCCAAAATAGTCAAAAAGATTTTAGAAACGTATTTCCATCAAGGTTAGTCGATTGCGAGTCAGGTTGGTCTTATATATATTGTGGGAGCATAAAATCACTGTTTCAGTTCCCTATAAACTTCCAGTCCATTCCAGGGATTTGAAATGGTATGGGCCTTAAAATGTTTGGTTGAGTGTTGAAAGTTTGGTTGAAATATCTTCAGTAGTTAAATGCGGTGTGACCTAACCAAAAAAGGCTCCGTTAATGATATCTCCCTTATTAATCCTCGTATCGAAATGATGCACATGAGAAAAATAGTTTAGAAATTGATTTCCATTAAGGCAGGTAGATTTCCATTAAGTTTAGTTGTGTATATTTTGTTGGAGTGCAAAATCACGGTTTCGGTTTCGTATAAACCTCCAGTCACTACAGGGATTTAGAAACAATATTGGCCCTAAAACCTACCCAAGGACGGGTGGATTCCGAATAAGTTTGGTAGAAATATATCCAGTAGCTTTCAAGGTATGTACAAACAGACACCAAAGCTAAAAAATATGCAGATGGTCATTATTACACCTGAAACGAACTTGTACGGAAATTTTGCCAAAATAGTCAATGTACAGACACACGGTCGTTACAATTTTATTGATATAGATAAGAAAGCTGGGGACAGCTGACTCTCTCCCACCGCTGTCTCAATCTCTATAGGCCTATACCTAGGTAGGATTGAGACGGCGGTGCTTTCTCCTCAGCGAGAGTGGAAAACAAAGACCAGGAATGAGTCAAGATTGCGTTCTATTTGCTTTCTTTACGCCTATATACCGCCTGCTGGATATGCAGCCGATGGCTGCTTATACTGCCTGCTCATTGCAACATTTTTAACATGGCGCAAAAAGCAAAGCAAAGTCACCTCCGTACAGGCCATGAAGGTCCTTGGAGGAGTGGAAGGTAAAGGCTTCCACCATTGTTAACCTCGGCACGTGATGGGGTAGAGTGGTTAGCTCTACGCCTGCCTTTGCCCCCAGGAATTAACCTGGTACACATTTTTGGTGTAGGCTGAGTGAACCTCAGGGCCATATGCACCTACTGAAGTGGAAATTTCGTTTCTTAAATTGTACGACTGCCTGACGGGGATTCGAACCCACGTCCATCCGGGCGAACCGAGCACGCCTTACCGCCTCGGCCAGGCAGCCCCTATTTGAACATGGCACTGAATGAAATACAGCGTTTATAAATATCCACGGTAGATGGCAGCACCAAATAGCCCCAGTCTGTCGGAATGAAATAGCGGAAAATAGGCTAGTACTGTACTTCTTTTCAGTGGAAATGGTGTAATATACAGCATTGTATTTCTTGGGGGATTGCTTCTCCGAAAGGTTACGAATATGGACAGAAATCAAAATGAATATAGTCACCATCACATAGTACGTTAGGTAGATATTCTGGAATTATGAAGTGTGGAGCAGTATTTCACCGCTAATAAAGGAAAGACTGCAAGAAGAAGTCACTAATTTGAATGATGTGGAGAAAGGCTGCTCTCTTATTTGCGACGAAGTGGCAATTAAAGAGCGGCTGTTCTGTAATCTATATATATAAAATAACTTGTCCTGACTGACTGACTGACAGACTGACTGACTGATTCATCATCGCCGAACCAAAACTACTGGACATAAAGAAATGAAATTTTGGGGATATATTCATATTAAGATGTAGGTGCTCGCTAAGAGAGGATTTTTGGATATTCCTTCGCTAAGAGGGTGAAAATGCGGGTGAAATTTTAAAATGAGTGTATCTATATCTGAAAACTTTTAAAGTTTACAAGTGTAAAAATTGGTATTTAGAATCTTCTTTAAAAATAAGGAAACACGTATTTCTTTTGTTTTCATGAAATCCCAATAGGAGGGGTGAAAAAGGGTGAAAAAGGGGTTGACTGCCTTTAATCAGGATACCGGTACTTATATCTCAGAAACTGAAAATATTACAGACATGAAAATTGGTACTTTTTATCTCTTTTAAAGATAAAGAAACACGTATTTTTTTGTTTATGGAAAATCCAATTAATGGGAGGGTGAAAAGGGGGTGAATTTTTTAAAATGGGTGCATCTATATCTCAAAACTTTTAAAGTTTACAGATGTAAAAATTGGTACTTAGAAACTTCATTAAAAACAAAGAAACACGTATTAGAAGGGGAGAAAAGGGGTGAATGACTTTAATGAGGATACTTATATCTCAGAAACTGAAGATATTAC
Organism: Anabrus simplex; assembly: GCF_040414725.1. Classification (NCBI taxonomy): domain Eukaryota; kingdom Metazoa; phylum Arthropoda; class Insecta; order Orthoptera; family Tettigoniidae; genus Anabrus; species Anabrus simplex. Next base: position 1,588,926,201 of record NC_090265.1, read on the forward strand.
AGACCTGAAAATGGGTGTTTGGGATCTCCTTTAAAAATAAAGAAACGCCTATTTTTTATTTTTGGAAAATCCAATTAATGGGGGGATGCAAAGGGAGTGAATTTTTAAAATGAGTGTATCTATATCTCAAAACTTTTAAAGTTTATAGATGTAAAAATTGGTATTTAGAATCTCCTTTAAGAATTAAGAAATACGTATTTTTTTGTTTTCGGAAAATCCCAATAGGAAGGGTGGAAAAGGGTGAAAAAGCGCTTGAATGCCTTAATGAGGCTACTTATATTTCAGAACCTGAAGATATTACAGACCTGAAAATTAGTATTTGGGATCTACTTTAAAAAAGAAACCGGTATTTTTTTCGTTTCTGGAAAATCCAAATAATGTGGGGGTGAAAAGGGGGCTGAATTTTTAAAATGAGTGTGTCTACATCTTAGAACTTTAAAAGTTTACAGGTGTAAAAAATTGGTATTTAGAATCTCCTTTAAAAATACAGGAACATGTATTTTTCGTTTTCTGTAAATCCCAACAGGAGGGGTGTAAAAGGGTGAATAATGGGTTGAATGCCTTTAATGAGGATACATATATCTCAGAAACTGAAGATATTACAGAACTGAAAATTTGTATATGGGATCTACTTTAAAAATAAATAAACACGTATCTTTTTGTTTTTGAAAATCCAATTAATGGCGGTTAAACAGGAGTGACAAATTGGGGTGAATTTCTTGAAAGACTATATCTACAGAATATCTGAGAAACGTAAACTGTTACAGACGTAAAAAGTGGGTATTTGGAATCTCCTGTAAATGTAAAGAAAGATAGGTGCTTTGTTTTTGGAAACTCCACTTAAGCGGAACTAAAAAGGGGTGAAATTTTAAAATGAGAATTTCTACTGTATATCTCAAAAACTTAACATGTTACAGAAGTGAAAAATTGTATTTTTGATCTCTGTTAAAAATAAAGAAACGTGTATTTTCATGAGGACACATAAATCGTAACTGAAGAAGTTAGAGTCGTGATAATTGCTTTACTATTAAAGAAACAAGTATTTTTTGCCGGAAAATTCACTTACGGGGGGCGGTTGTAGGAGGAGTGTGAAAGGAAGTGAAAAAGAGTGAATTAATTTAATGGGGATACTTATATCTCAAAACTGAAGGTAAAAGACGTGAACACTGGTGTTTGGAATCTCCTTTAAACATAAAGAAACACGCCTTCTTTAATTTTGTTTGGGGGAGGGGGCGTAAATAAACTTAACGGCGGTGGGGTGTAAAAGGAGGTGAGACCAATTGATTTTACTGTTCATAATGTACTTATAAGGAGCCTCAGTTGCTCAGGCGGCAGCGCGCCGGCCTCTCACAGCTGAGTTCCGTGGTTCAAATCCCGGTCACTCCATGTGACATTCGTGCTGGACAAAACGGAGGTGGGACAGGTTTTTCTCCGGATACTCCGGTTTTCCCTGTCATCATTCATTCCAGCAACACTGTCCAATATTTCATTTCATTTGTCATTCATCGATCATTGCTTCAGAGGTGTGCTTCGGCAGCCGGCACAATTCCTATTGTCGCCGCTAGATGGGGCTTTATTCATTCAATTCCTGACTCTGTCGAATGACTGGAAACAGGCTATGTAGTTTCGATGTACTTATTCTGATCATAAACCGATCATTTTTAATCTTTCCTGGGTTCGTTTTCAACAGCCATCTTTTCATTCGGAGAACGTTCTTAGATTACAGTAAATTCTCCTGGCATATAAATAAAAATTTAAAAACATTTGAAATAAACGATAGGAATGAGATGGGCCGCCAAATTGTTCACCTCTGCAATAAGGTCAATAATGCACGGAAGTATGTCATTCGTATCGCCAGAAATCCCGCACACTTGCCTACGCGTGACGATGGTGCTGGTCACATTATAACAATGACACTGACAGCAGATGTAATTTACCCCCAAGTAGCGGTCTTGCATCTTTCTGTGGGGACCAGAACATCTATAATAATAATAATAATAATAATAATAATAATAATAATAATAATAATAATAATAATAATAATAATAATAATAATAATGTTCTGGACCGTTGTTAAATGTGCGGACCGCGCTGGAAACGGGTCCTGGACGGGTAATGACTAAGAATGCAGTCCGGCCGCGGGTTCAGTAGGCTACCGCCAAGGCACCCAGGACGACACCACGGCAGATCCCCTGAAGGATTTGATCCATATTAAAAATGCTTATAGGAAAAGATGGCAAAGATTTAGGGACCCAACTAACTGGGTGGAATACATGGACCTAGCCGGGGAAGTACGAAATCGATTGCTGGAAAAAAAGATTGAAAAATGGGAGGAAACTTGCCGGAATCTATTAGAAAACGAGTCAGATCGCGAATTTTGGCGGATTCTCGCAGAAAACGAGTCAGATCGCGAATTTCGGCGGATTATATATCTAAAACAATAAGCATTCAATTACAAACTTCAGTATAATACCGTAGCGAAGCACGGATATCTTGCTAGTTTTATATATATAGGCTAGTTTTATATATATAGACTAGCAAGATACCCGTGTTTCGCTACGGTATTATACTGAAATTTATAATTGAATGCTTATTGTTTTAGATATATAATCCGCCGAAATTCGCGATCTGACTCGTTTTCGGCGAGCATCCACCAAAATTCCCGATCTGACTCGTTTTCTATTAGATTACGGCAGGTTTCCTCCCATTTTTCAAGCTTCCTTTCCAGCAATCGATTTCGTACTTCCCGGGCTAGGCTCAGGTATTCCTCCCGGTCAGTTGGGTCCCTAAATCTTTGCCATATTTTCCTATAATCATTTTTAATATGGATAAAATCCTTCAGGAGAATCGGCGTGGTGTCATATTGGTGCCTTGGCGGCACTAAACCCGCGGCCGGACTGCATTCTTAGTCATTACCAGTCCAGGAGCCGTTTCCAGCGCAGTCCGCACAACTGACGACAGTCCGGAACATTATTATTATTATTAATATTATTATTATTATTGTTACTATTATGTGTTGCTGTAATGGCTGATGACAGAGAAAACCGGAGTATCCGGAGAAAAACTTGTCCCGCCTCCGTTTTGTCCAGCACGAATGACACATGTAGTGACCGGGATTTGAACCACGGAACCCAGCTGTGAGAGGCCGGCGCGCTGCCGCCTGAGCAACGGAGGATCCTTATAAGTACATTAAGAACAGTAAAATCAATTGGTCTCACCTCCTTCTACACCCCACCACCGTTAAGTTTATTTACCGCCACCCACTCCCCCCCCCCCAAAAAAAAATTAAAAGATGGCTTGTTTCTTTATGTTTAAAGGAGATTCCAAACACCAATATTCACGTCTATTACCTTCAGTTTTGAGATATAAGTATTGAACCCTTGAACTTACCATTCCATCGTTGGTCGGCCACGGCTGCTATAGTAGAACAATTTAGAACTCTTAAATCTTGGGTCGTTGCGGGAATAAATTCGGTCACGATCTTAACCAAACGATGGGGTTCAGAAGAAAGCCTAACTACTTGAAATGAGGAGCAAAATGTGCTTACTAACTTTTATTTAAACTGAAAGAGCACGATAACATCGTTAATTTAATATGCATTCTTGCCACAAAACATAAAAACATTTAATTATTGATTTTTGAAAAGTTCCTAACACAGTCATATTACATAACGTCACTTCGTTTCTTCCAATGTCGAAGAGTTGCTTCAGAGAAGCTAATATGTTAGTGGACAGCGAAACTGAAAAACTGAAAAAGGGAAGACCTGAAAACCGGGCACCTATCATTCCAAACGAGAACTGAGAGTTAATCCACACGATCCGTGGAAAATCTGACTTTCAACAAGTAGAACGCCTGATTTTCTCTTAATTAAGGTTATCCACCAGTCAAATACCCTTCACGGATACGGAACATCCGCCGAATGGACCCTTAATCGAACCAAACTGACTATCAGTTGCTTTGGATAGGTTGCGAAATATTATAGGGAAGCATGGTGTTCACTACAAGTTAATGGCATCATTCACAATTGAAATAAAATTCCACCATGTATTTGTCATTCATGACACCCTTAAGTGATAAGGTAGTCCCGATGCTAAACGTGCATCACCCCAAACAACTGTTCGGAAGGAACCAACAACAACATGATCCGGGAGGATCTTACGTTAAGTCGTTCTAAAGGAACAAAACTGCGAAATGCAGGAAACATTTACTAATCATGCATTTAGAAGAAATGCCAAACACTGAAGTTAATCAAAAAGTGAAAAGTCACTTGAAAATATTATTATTGAACCGATTTTCAGGTTAGAAGTGGGTTTATTATGCTTAATAAATTTACCAGTCCACGCTAAAATTTACTACAAATTTAAGGAATTCTTTCCCTTGACACCAATGCTACCAGTACAGATCTCTCTATTTACTGTCTGTCCCAACACACTACTGGTAAAGTGATTACTTACTTATTCTAACTATGAATACGAATGAAAATACGACAAGATTAAAATATAAAATAAAATTACTGGCTGACGAATCGAAACCGCATTCGCAACTCAAGTCTCATTCTAAAACACTGAGTGTCAATAATGCACACTATCAATGAAAACGGACGTCAAGACAAGGAAACAATAAAGTCCGTAAAAATAAATTAACATCACGAAGTCATACAGCTTAACACGCACGAAGAAACACAGTAAAAATATAATCTAGATCGGGTCGATGTCCCACACTTGGACAGCCCTCGTTTGTCAACAGCAGTCCCGTTATCTCAATGAGAGCTTCGCATAGACCCTCTACAATAACTCATATCGCACTGTAATGGCTACCTTCAACCAGGCCACTTCACAAAAGAAACAAAAAAAAAAAATCTAAACTGAGACTTGAGTGTGTACAGCTACCATCCCAGACCTATCGTCGGGCTCACTTGAAATCTGTACACCCTAAACCTAATCAGTATGTACATGATGCCTTCCAAATCCTACCGTCGGGCGTGACCTAGGACGTCTCATCATCAATGACTCCAAGAATAAACACGTGACGTCCTAAATCTATCGTTGGGCGTCAAAGTGGGTCGTACTGCGTCTCCCTTAACATATCAGGCGAAATGCAATTCTCAAACAACTCTGATATTTAACACTAGATTTCGTCAAACAAATACGCACGACGGAACCCACGTCTCTATTATCAAATGAATGCAAGTCGAAATACAGCAAGTGTCTACCTCTCGAAAAATACAGTAAGTGTCTACCTCATTATAATATGTGAACTCAAAAAAATAAATAAACGTGACGAACGGTTCTCCACCTCGAACGCAATCTCAGCCTGTGCACTGACGTGTTAGGGAAGCAAATGAAAATTCCCAACACACGGGTACCCTTTTAGTGGATGCCTACAAAATAATAATCATCACCATCGCATTCGAAATTCTCAGATCGCCTATCATCAATTCCAACCATCTTATCCATGACCTCTCCAATGAACAAATTAAATATAACCCAAACCGTGTGTCCAAAGTGCTCTTTAATCCTGGAGATCGTTCATTATCTTAACAAAAATCACTGGATGTTTACTACCCAGACCTTTACATTTTACTAGAGTCGTTTTCACTTGGAATCGTTCTATAAATTTCACAATGCTTCACATCATAGTCATCTCAAATTCGGATTGATTGCGGAAAACAATACAGCCTGTTTCACACAGCCTGTTTCTAAATATTTCCTCTACAAAAATACAACTTGTCTCAACACACTTTCTCCTCGCTTTATCCCAGCGGCATTACTTCCATCTCATCTCCACGTACGTATAAATCCATCGCTTTCAATCCCTTTTCCTTCACGACCCTTTTTCATACTTCGATCCCCTGATGAAAACGACAACCATCAGTAAACACATCTCTTACCTTACTATTATTAAGACTTTCGGACCTCAAGAATCCAAGAGCACACATCGACCTTTCGCAATTCAAGTATACACGATGTCTCACAATTTCCTTCCCACTAACGACTGCGACTCTAACAAATTTTATTGACATTATCTAAATATGCTTACGATCCTTGTAAAAATAACTGGTTAAATGTAATTTAACAGAGAGGAATTTCCTTATCCCGTGGTAAACATTATCATTATTATTATTATTATTATTATTATTATTATTATTATTATTATTATTATTATTATTATTATTAACCAGCGTTTCTAAATGCAACTGACACCTGAAATTACAATATTCGCCACGACAAATTACACTTATAACGTTCACAAATCCGCACTTTGAATGATATCTCATCTCGACACAAAATTTTAAGCGTCGCATTTTACCGTTCTTGACATGAACTTTACACACTGAAATTTTCACACGCTGACCAAAATTTACAACGCCTTTCGCCTGATAATTACGCATATCACCCGACAATCATCTGGAAAATTTGGTTAGGACAGACAGTAACTAACTAACTAACTACAACATAATGTAAAATAGACAGACCTGCACATTGGTGACATTCTCAGCATTCTGATTACATCATCTCCAGCAACCTCGTACTTAACCACTCATTTTCACAGACAACATTTTCATTTTTAACATTTCACTCATCCAAACACTACCCTTCACACACACACGAGATTAAAATTACCATAAATAATGCACTTTCTTTGTAACTTGCACCACGAACTTCCCTCGTTCTGCAGTCGACTCTAACTGTCTGATGCGCCTCCCAGAGTGGTTTCTCTCCCCGTTGTTTCAACAAGAACAGGTGTTCGGCCGATAAGGGAGTAGAACTATTTTGAATCGCTTCCCCCAGACCTTCTTCACTTACAAGAGTACAGGAAATGATAAAAATAAAATCTGCTGTGTAATTTTCAACCGGCCTACACCTTCCCAGTTCGTCTGCAAACGTTCACAGCTTCTCCAATCACTTTTCTTCTTAACTAAATATATGGACTTTAGCCACGAACATGTATTGAATTATTGTCGGTCAATCTGGCGCGAATTTCTAATGACGACGGGCACGAGCTCCCGCGGCTTCAAGTTCCAGATCGACACTGAAAAATCTACGGTGGGGGGTTTCTTTTATAATTTCCAGAAGGACGCTATCCCCTCTATGAGGCTTGGTTGTGAAATCTGCCAAATTTGCTTCTAATAGGCCAATTTTGATAAGATTTGTCCCAGAACTCCGGACAGACTTGCACTTATGTTAGGTGTTAAATTTATAATTTTCCTACACCCACAACAGGAGGAATAAATTGTTTCTGCCCGTGCGTTTCGCGCGTTTTGTTCTGCCCACGACCTTGGCACGTGTAACTAGCTCGCCGTTCTCACGCTAACACACACTTAGGCTTAACTGCATCTAAAATTGTCCCTGGTGTCACTACCTTCACAGAGGGTGTATGAATAATTTTGCTTATTTATTTCTTCCTTTACTATCTTGTCAAAATCCCTCGTTGTGCAGAATTCATTAATTTAGAAAATTGTCGGGCACTCGAGTTCCACCGAGGTGTCCCGGCAATCCACGAGCTCGCCTTGCGGGAACCTTCCCACGCAACATCGGGCTCTTGGGAGCGCAAAATGGCTGCCCTCAAACATACAGTAGTTTCTGAATACCAAATAAATATTTGTGAAAAATAAAATTTTTCTCACCGTAGAATTATGGGTTCATAATCCACCTACAAACGACGAAATATTTACCCAGAAAGGGGAAATATTTAAACAGATATATTCCTTCAAAATTCTAAATTATACATGGGAATTTTGATACAAATGAACCATGATTCTACGTAAAATTTCCCAGCCGATCTCACTCTTGACGTAGGGCTCTGTTACTTTCACGTATTTCCCTGTTTTCTTCTTCCAACAATAGAATTGCGTTACAGATGTCATCAACAAAGTCTTCTCTTAAGAATGAACATTGTAAACATTCAGCGTCTTCCTCTTCTTTACTCCCACTGCTTGCCTGTCCTTGGAGTGGTGCCTCGACCTGTCTTCCTCTCGACGTGACGATCATATTTACGGGTTGTACTTCTTCTTCTTCTTCTTCGGTGACCATTTCCCCAGCTGGTAAGACTGCGTCATCCTGTAGTGGAATTCTTTCTTCGGCTCTATGATAAACCTTTAAGTTGGCTGCATTGAATATAGCTTCGCTGCTGCCATCCAGACTCTGAATTCTGTAGGAATTATTCCTGAAACTTTTGACCACCTTGAAAGGCCCAACATATAAGGGAGCAAATTTAGCATAGATGTTTTCCTGCGGTTTTGACATCATGGGTCTCCTAACTAGCACCAATTCGCCTTCCTCTAAGGGACGGTGGAATCTCCGGTTCCTCACCCTGCGCAACCGGCGGTCTGCCTGCCGACGTAGATGTTCTGCCGTACTTTGAATGCATAATTCCTGTGACGGGCGGGGATCGATGGGACACTGGATGACACCATGCCAGGATCTCACAGGATACCTATTGAAGTGCACGATAGAGGGAATCCTCCCAATAGATTCGTGTATGGTGTTATTTACACAAGTTACTATCAGGGGTAGCACATCAACCCACTTGAAATGTTCTTGGGCGCAATAAATTCTACAGAATTTTGCAATTACTTGCATTACCCTTTCGCTAGGATTTCCCTCAGGATGTCTCACGCTGCTCAGGATGTGATGAATTTCCATATTCTGAAGGGCAGTTTTGAACTGTGCAGAGGTGAACTGGGGACCATGATCTGTTAGAAGGAATTTCGGTGTGCCCATTTCCGGAACGATATTTCGGGAAATACACCTCAAAACTAGCTTGGTGTTAGCTTTTTGCATGGGAAACAGAGTCGTATACTTGGAAAAAACATCGATGGTTACCAGCACGAACTTGTTCCCACGCTTTCCTTTCACGAGCGGCCCATAGATATCCATCGCGAACAGCTCTTTAGGTTGTGAAGGTAAGAGAGGAATAGGCGCCTGCCTGATCAGATAAGGGTTTGCCTTGACCCGTTGGCATGTATCGCAGGTGATGATGATGTCTCTGACATTTTCCCTCAAATTTACCCAGGTGAACGTTTCTTGGATGGTTGACACAACCTTATCAATCCCTCCATGACCAATAACCCTGTGTACGTGCCAGATTAATCCCTTCCGCAGCTGCGGCGGTACCAAAATTCGGGATTTCACGTGATCGCTGTCCACGAATTTTACCAACATGTTATTCACGTACAAGTAGTTATTTGACAATTTCTGGATTGCAAAGTACCGTGGATCGTCAGCCGGAAGTGTCCCTCGAAGGAAAGAAATCATTTTTCCGCAGAAAGGATCTCTCAATTGCAAGTCTCCCAGTTGTCTCAACTCTGATAGGAAATCGTGGTCTTCCTGAACTAAGTCCAAATGATTCACGGCGTGTTCTTCCTCATTAGGATTTCTGCTTAACAGGTCTGCCAAGATGTTTGATTTTCCGGAACAGTGCTCAATTTCGAAGTCAAATTGTTGTATGAACAGGGCCCACCTAGCCACTCGTTCACTAGCGACAGCTGTTTTCATTATAAAGGTCAGCGCCTTGTGGTCGGTTTTAATGATTATGTGAAAACCATAAATCATTTTCCTCCAATGTTGCAATGCCTGAACAATAGCCAACATTTCCAATTCGGTCACACTGTATTTGACTTCGTGTGATCTCAACTTTCGGCTATAGAAGGATAAGTAATTCCTATTATGAGGCTGGTCCAAACATTCCTGATATAGGAGTGCCCCGATTCCTACGGTCGATGCATCAGTCTGTACGATAAAGGGTTTCTCGAAATCTGGATACCCTAGCTTAACGCTGTTTAGCAAGAGCTCTTTGGTCTTCCGGAAGGCCTCTTCGTGCTCGGGACTCCATTTCCACCTGTTGTTCTTGTGAAGCAAGCTCTGAAGTGGGGCTACAACCTCCGTGTAATTCATGCAGTGGTCCGAAAAAAAATTGCACATTCCAAGGAATTGCCTGACATTCTTAATTTTGAGCGGTCTTGGGAACTTGTCTATGGCTTGGAGCTTCACCGGGTTCGGGCGAACTCCCTCACCATCAATGACATGGCCGAGAAATAGGACTTCCTTTTGACAAAAATGTGACTTCTTCAAGTTGATTTTGAAACCTGATGCCCTTAAATTCTCCAGTAGTTTCCTCAAATCCCTGATATTTTCCTCAAAACTGGATGAAGCTAGCAAGATGTCATCGACATACCGAGTTGTAGCGGCTTTAACTTCATCAGTTAGACATCGATCTAGGGCGCGTATGAGAGCTGCACCGGCATTTTTCAACCCGAATGGGAGACGATTGAAGACATACGTCTGTTGGTCAAAAAGGAAGCCAGTAAACAATTTAGACTTGAGTTCCAAACCGATATGATGATATGAGGACGTCAAATCAACGCTAATAAAACGTGATTTTCCTCTAAAACGTTTAATAACCTCTTTAATAGGAGGGGCATGATCATGCTCGGGGACTAGGCGTTCGTTGAGGGCACGAGCGTCCAAACACACGCGCAGAGACCCGTCCGGTTTTTGAACCCCGACCAACGGATTCAAATATGGAGTGGGCTGCTTGGAAATTAGCCCGTTCTCCTCCATTTCCTTAATAATTTTTGCAGCTTGAGCATAATACTTGTCCGGTATAGGGTACGGTCTCCTCTTAAACGGTGTCCAATCCGTAACAGCTAGTGCATATGTGAAATTAGGGATTAGACCCGGTTTGGAATCGAACACAGATATATATTCCATTAAGAGAGCTCTAAGTTTTTCCTTCTCTTCTACAGTACCAGGGCATTCCGCGACCTTTAACCCAATTAAGGCCTCGTAATCAGTGTCGACCTCAGCTTCCAAAACGTCATGTAACTCTTCATGATGAATCCCTTCGTCATCTACACTGTCAATTTCACCAGCAACTCCCTCTAATGAATTTACAAAGTCTACACATTGGGCCTCCTCTTCGCCATATTCTAATGTTCTATCTTCTCCCAATTCCTCGTTTAGTGTAATGACTTCTGCTCCCTCTTCTTTCCTGAACTTTATCTGGTTCCTGCTCAAGTCAATGACTGCGTTGGTCTCACGGATAAAATCAGCCCCTAAAATTACATTGTAGTGCATTTTAGACATGACTACGAATGCATGAGCGAAAGTGGAATTTCCAATTTGTACGTCCAAATAAGTTTGTACCTTACAAACAGCAATTTTGTCAGGAATGACCCCTCGAATTTTTACATTTGACACCGGAATAATTGGCAATTTATTTCGTTGTCTCAAATCGTCGAAAAGAGCTTGGGAGATGATGCTGATACTGGCCCCGGTATCTACCAAACTTTTGACATGAAAATTACAGATGCGGACATTTATTAAAGGAAGTTTCTTTACTTGATTGCTCTCCTGTTTTAAGTGGTCTTCCACCAAGTCATCGGAGGTAATGATCCACGAATCTATCTGTGCGACCACCCACTCATCTGACGTCTCTCCTTCAGAATCTGGGATGAGAGACTCTGAAAAATCTCCTACTGGGAATTTGAAGTTTTTTTTTTCTATCAAGAGTCGACATTGACTCTTGCTCGAAATTCGGCGCAAACGGGTTCAGACCGGAGTTTCGTTGGTCTTGCCTATGTGCCTTCTGGAATTCCAAACTTTCAGCCCCGAAACAATCGGTGTTGACGTCCTGGCGCTGTATAGCCCCCTGCCATTTTTTTCTTTCGTGGTCCTTCCTTAACCCGTCGGTGTACTGAACACGTTCACGGTACCGTTCATCCTCATCACGGCGGAAGTTCTGGGTTCGATTATTTCCCCAGTCCCTGCGGTTATTAAGTCCATTCCTGAAATTCCTCTGGTTTTCCCTGTCCCCATCGTATCGCCTCCAGTAAGGGTTCCTCCTTTGTGGATAATTCCAATTACCCCTACGCCTTTTCCAATCCTCATTTCGTGGATGCGAGGGTTCCCAGTTATTGCGAAACTCACGCCTCCGCTCAGTCGACTGTGGTTTCCCCTGCTCAGGTGCCTCTGGACTTCCCTCTGGAACCTGGCTAACAGTGTTTACATGTTGCTCATGCGATCGTCCCCCTCTGGGTGCTATTTGATTATGGGTATGATCCAATTGCCTAAGGATCATTTCTGCCTGCATTGGGGTCTCTACCTTTGATGCAATGAGCATCCTTTGTACTTCGGGAGGTAGCTGCTTTTGGATGGCCTGTACCAACTCTTGCTCCGAGGGCGGCGCCTCAAGTTCTCTGAACTTTACCATTTGGGCAATAAAGTATTCACTGAACTTTGTAGGGCCTATTGCATTATACCGACGTGAGTATAGCTCTAATCTAAGACTCTGCTGAATTTCCGTACTCCAAAATTTATTGAGAAACGCCCTCTGGAATTCATCAAAGGTATCAAAGTGGTATCGGAAGCCTTTAAACCATAAAAGTGGTGCCCCCTCTAAATATCTTTCAGCTACCCTCAACTGACGTTCCTCAGGAATCTTGGCGTCCCGGATGTACTCCCTGAGATCCTTAAGGAACCCCTTCGGCGTGGTATGTGGACCTCCATTAAATTTCTTGGGCTGGTCCTCATGTAACTTGATCATGTTAATAACGTTGGTGACCCCTGAGCTTTGAGATCGACTGGTATCTACATTTGAGCTCTGACCGTTATTATTCACATGACTGATATTTGGCAATTGACCACTGAGGTCAGAATTAACAGCTGTCGAGGTTTGACTTAATACTTTGTCCACCTTGGACTGCATATCTACCACGCTGCTAATCCAACTGCTCACTTCGCTCTTAATGAACCCAACTTTCTTGTCTGTCTCTTCCTGGGCTGACGTGATTTCCCTTAAGTCCTGTTCTATACTAATTTGCCTGTCGTTGAATTCCCGGGTGTGTTCATTTTTCATTTCAACTAACTCCTCTTGAATTTCTTTAATTAAAACTTCGGAGTCCTCATTCGCCACTTGGAGTTTACTAATTGCTTCCTCATTAACTTGCAACAATTTCTTCTCCATGGTTTCAGTTTTTAACAATACCTGACTCTCCAATTCCACACTAATTTTATCTACCTTGTTGTTCAGTGACTGAATGTCCGCAGATAATATTTGACGTTGTTCCTCTATTATGGTTAGCGTTTTCCCCTTTTCCTTATCACTGGAGATCCGCATCTCTACGACCTGTTGTGTAATGTCGTCCTTAAATTCAACCTGGCTGTCGATCAGCTGCTTATGCGCCGCCTGGCTTTCCAGTAAATGCTTGTCAAGTTCCTTTCTCATCTCATCCTGACTATCGCATAACCTACTGTACATGTCGTGGCTTTCGTCAAAACGCTTGTCCATATCGATTTTTAAACTGTCATGGATTTTAGAAAATTGTTTATCAAAATCGTTCTTTAAATTGACCTGCACTTCCGCAAATTGTTTGTCAATTTCATCCCTAATTTCCACTCGGCTATCATCAAAACGCTGGTTGAGTTTACCTATCTCGCCCCTGACTTCCTCTTTAAGTTCGGTGCACATAGTGTATGTCTCCTGAACTACGTTCTTCAATCCAGCCTTCAACTCATCACTAGACTCTTTACACCTAGCCTGGGTATCCTCAATACTACTCTGTAACTCCTCACGAGTGTCTTTCAAACTAGACTGCAACTCCTCAATCTTACCATCCAAACTTTCGTTATGAGCCTTCATGTCCTCTCTCAAATTCTCACTCTGGACTTTCGTGTCCTCCCTCAAACTATTCAAACTATCACTCTGGACTTTCGTGTCCTCCCTTAAACCTTCCATCTTATTATCCAAACTGTCTATCTTACTATTCAAGTTCTCATTTGTCCTACTATTTAACATCTCCATCTTACTACTCAAATTCTCATTCTGGACTTTCATGTCCTCCATCATCTGCTTTAGCAGATCCACGGTCACCTGACCTTCCATCTCACAATACCACAAGAATACAATAATGAGTACGCTGGCTGTTGATGCAACCAGAATACTCCAAACTACCAAGGAAAGAATTCACTATCTACTGCGTTTTCACATACAAACGCTATTATAATTTAATACCAAAACTGACAACATTCCAACAGTTGTCTCATAAAATTTTGTTTACATGGCTGGTATCACAAACTTGTTTAATAAAAAGAAAATTCTAAAGTTAATAAGTTACTCTGGATAAATATCCCAAATAGTTTCGCTTCCGTAAATTAAGTAAATGAAGAACATGTTAACGCATAAACTTTGAATGTAATTCAGCATTACCACTTCCAAAATTTATATTGGCAACATGACATAAGCTTCAATACAGCTTTAAATACTGGTTTCCTAAAAATGCATTGTGACTGTTATTATTATTATTATCTACCAAGTAGTTACGCTCCTCATTAAACGTGTTAATATCTAGCACTCTCATTGGGCATAATTCGTTTAACTGTGGCTCAGCCATAATTTTCACCCGCTTGTATTATTTATAATGTGGCTTAGGCCTCAACATTATTTTATATTTTTCTAACATTTATTTTCAATGGATAATTTCATTATCGTTATCGTGACATCGTATCGTTATCGTGACTTTGGGCTCCTCATCGTTATCGTGACATTAAGGCCCCAAAGTTGATGGCGCCACTTCTACTGAACCCTTGAACTTACCATTCCATCGTTGGTCGGCCACGGCTGCTATAGTAGAACAATTTAGAACTCTTAAATCTTGGGTCGTTGCGGGAATAAATTCGGTCACGATCTTAACCAAACGATGGGGTTCAGAAGAAAGCCTAACTACTTGAAATGAGGAGCAAAATGTGCTTACTAACTTTTATTTAAACTGAAAGAGCACGATAACATCGTTAATTTAATATGCATTCTTGCCACAAAACATAAAAACATTTAATTATTGATTTTTGAAAAGTTCCTAACACAGTCATATTACATAACGTCACTTCGTTTCTTCCAATGTCGAAGAGTTGCTTCAGAGAAGCTAATATGTTAGTGGACAGCGAAACTGAAAAACTGAAAAAGGGAAGACCTGAAAACCGGGCACCTATCATTCCAAACGAGAACTGAGAGTTAATCCACACGATCCGTGGAAAATCTGACTTTCAACAAGTAGAACGCCTGATTTTCTCTTAATTAAGGTTATCCACCAGTCAAATACCCTTCACGGATACGGAACATCCGCCGAATGGACCCTTAATCGAACCAAACTGACTATCAGTTGCTTTGGATAGGTTGCGAAATATTATAGGGAAGCATGGTGTTCACTACAAGTTAATGGCATCATTCACAATTGAAATAAAATTCCACCATGTATTTGTCATTCATGACACCCTTAAGTGATAAGGTAGTCCCGATGCTAAACGTGCATCACCCCAAACAACTGTTCGGAAGGAACCAACAACAACATGATCCGGGAGGATCTTACGTTAAGTCGTTCTAAAGGAACAAAACTGCGAAATGCAGGAAACATTTACTAATCATGCATTTAGAAGAAATGCCAAACACTGAAGTTAATCAAAAAGTGAAAAGTCACTTGAAAATATTATTATTGAACCGATTTTCAGGTTAGAAGTGGGTTTATTATGCTTAATAAATTTACCAGTCCACGCTAAAATTTACTACAAATTTAAGGAATTCTTTCCCTTGACACCAATGCTACCAGTACAGATCTCTCTATTTACTGTCTGTCCCAACACACTACTGGTAAAGTGATTACTTACTTATTCTAACTATGAATACGAATGAAAATACGACAAGATTAAAATATAAAATAAAATTACTGGCTGACGAATCGAAACCGCATTCGCAACTCAAGTCTCATTCTAAAACACTGAGTGTCAATAATGCACACTATCAATGAAAACGGACGTCAAGACAAGGAAACAATAAAGTCCGTAAAAATAAATTAACATCACGAAGTCATACAGCTTAACACGCACGAAGAAACACAGTAAAAATATAATCTAGATCGGGTCGATGTCCCACACTTGGACAGCCCTCGTTTGTCAACAGCAGTCCCGTTATCTCAATGAGAGCTTCGCATAGACCCTCTACAATAACTCATATCGCACTGTAATGGCTACCTTCAACCAGGCCACTTCACAAAAGAAACAAAAAAAAAAATCTAAACTGAGACTTGAGTGTGTACAGCTACCATCCCAGACCTATCGTCGGGCTCACTTGAAATCTGTACACCCTAAACCTAATCAGTATGTACATGATGCCTTCCAAATCCTACCGTCGGGCGTGACCTAGGACGTCTCATCATCAATGACTCCAAGAATAAACACGTGACGTCCTAAATCTATCGTTGGGCGTCAAAGTGGGTCGTACTGCGTCTCCCTTAACATATCAGGCGAAATGCAATTCTCAAACAACTCTGATATTTAACACTAGATTTCGTCAAACAAATACGCACGACGGAACCCACGTCTCTATTATCAAATGAATGCAAGTCGAAATACAGCAAGTGTCTACCTCTCGAAAAATACAGTAAGTGTCTACCTCATTATAATATGTGAACTCAAAAAAATAAATAAACGTGACGAACGGTTCTCCACCTCGAACGCAATCTCAGCCTGTGCACTGACGTGTTAGGGAAGCAAATGAAAATTCCCAACACACGGGTACCCTTTTAGTGGATGCCTACAAAATAATAATCATCACCATCGCATTCGAAATTCTCAGATCGCCTATCATCAATTCCAACCATCTTATCCATGACCTCTCCAATGAACAAATTAAATATAACCCAAACCGTGTGTCCAAAGTGCTCTTTAATCCTGGAGATCGTTCATTATCTTAACAAAAATCACTGGATGTTTACTACCCAGACCTTTACATTTTACTAGAGTCGTTTTCACTTGGAATCGTTCTATAAATTTCACAATGCTTCACATCATAGTCATCTCAAATTCGGATTGATTGCGGAAAACAATACAGCCTGTTTCACACAGCCTGTTTCTAAATATTTCCTCTACAAAAATACAACTTGTCTCAACACACTTTCTCCTCGCTTTATCCCAGCGGCATTACTTCCATCTCATCTCCACGTACGTATAAATCCATCGCTTTCAATCCCTTTTCCTTCACGACCCTTTTTCATACTTCGATCCCCTGATGAAAACGACAACCATCAGTAAACACATCTCTTACCTTACTATTATTAAGACTTTCGGACCTCAAGAATCCAAGAGCACACATCGACCTTTCGCAATTCAAGTATACACGATGTCTCACAATTTCCTTCCCACTAACGACTGCGACTCTAACAAATTTTATTGACATTATCTAAATATGCTTACGATCCTTGTAAAAATAACTGGTTAAATGTAATTTAACAGAGAGGAATTTCCTTATCCCGTGGTAAACATTATCATTATTATTATTATTATTATTATTATTATTATTATTATTATTATTATTATTATTATTATTATTATTATTATTATTAACCAGCGTTTCTAAATGCAACTGACACCTGAAATTACAATATTCGCCACGACAAATTACACTTATAACGTTCACAAATCCGCACTTTGAATGATATCTCATCTCGACACAAAATTTTAAGCGTCGCATTTTACCGTTCTTGACATGAACTTTACACACTGAAATTTTCACACGCTGACCAAAATTTACAACGCCTTTCGCCTGATAATTACGCATATCACCCGACAATCATCTGGAAAATTTGGTTAGGACAGACAGTAACTAACTAACTAACTACAACATAATGTAAAATAGACAGACCTGCACATTGGTGACATTCTCAGCATTCTGATTACATCATCTCCAGCAACCTCGTACTTAACCACTCATTTTCACAGACAACATTTTCATTTTTAACATTTCACTCATCCAAACACTACCCTTCACACACACACGAGATTAAAATTACCATAAATAATGCACTTTCTTTGTAACTTGCACCACGAACTTCCCTCGTTCTGCAGTCGACTCTAACTGTCTGATGCGCCTCCCAGAGTGGTTTCTCTCCCCGTTGTTTCAACAAGAACAGGTGTTCGGCCGATAAGGGAGTAGAACTATTTTGAATCGCTTCCCCCAGACCTTCTTCACTTACAAGAGTACAGGAAATGATAAAAATAAAATCTGCTGTGTAATTTTCAACCGGCCTACACCTTCCCAGTTCGTCTGCAAACGTTCACAGCTTCTCCAATCACTTTTCTTCTTAACTAAATATATGGACTTTAGCCACGAACATGTATTGAATTATTGTCGGTCAATCTGGCGCGAATTTCTAATGACGACGGGCACGAGCTCCCGCGGCTTCAAGTTCCAGATCGACACTGAAAAATCTACGGTGGGGGGTTTCTTTTATAATTTCCAGAAGGACGCTATCCCCTCTATGAGGCTTGGTTGTGAAATCTGCCAAATTTGCTTCTAATAGGCCAATTTTGATAAGATTTGTCCCAGAACTCCGGACAGACTTGCACTTATGTTAGGTGTTAATTTTATAATTTTCCTACACCCACAACAGGAGGAATAAATTGTTTCTGCCCGTGCGTTTCGCGCGTTTTGTTCTGCCCACGACCTTGGCACGTGTAACTAGCTCGCCGTTCTCACGCTAACACACACTTAGGCTTAACTGCATCTAAAATTGTCCCTGGTGTCACTACCTTCACAGAGGGTGTATGAATAATTTTGCTTATTTATTTCTTCCTTTACTATCTTGTCAAAATCCCTCGTTGTGCAGAATTCATTAATTTAGAAAATTGTCGGGCACTCGAGTTCCACCGAGGTGTCCCGGCAATCCACGAGCTCGCCTTGCGGGAACCTTCCCACGCAACATCGGGCTCTTGGGAGCGCAAAATGGCTGCCCTCAAACATACAGTAGTTTCTGAATACCAAATAAATATTTGTGAAAAATAAAATTTTTCTCACCGTAGAATTATGGGTTCAGTATCCCCATAAGAATAATTTATTTTTTCACTTCATTTCACACTACTCCCCCCTCCCCCTCACTAAGTGAATATTCCCGCAAAAATTACTTGTTTCTTTAATAGTAAAGGATCTTCTAAATACCAATTATCACGACTCTAATTTCTTCAGTTTTTTATTTATGTGTCCTTATGAAAGGAATTCAACTCCTTTACACTCCCGCCCTCCAAGATGGTTTCCTCCCAAAAACGCGTTTTTCTTTGTTTTTAAAGGAGATCCAAATACGAATTTTCACGTCTGTAACATCTTTAGTTTTTATTAGATGTATGTATTCTCATACAATTAAGTCAACTAAATTTTCAATTATTTCAACCCCCCCCCCCCCCACTTCATTGGATTTTCCGAGAATACGTATTCCTTTACTTTTAAAGCAGATTGCAAATATCAAATTTCACGTCTGTAACATCTTCATTTTTGAGATATCAGTAGCTTAATTAAAAGAATTCAACACCATTTTCAGTCACATTTACCCCCCTCCACCCAAGTGGCATTTCCGAAAACTAAAAATACACATTTCTTTATGTTTAATAGAGATAAAAAATACCATTTTTAACTTCTGTAACATGATAAGTTTTTTTAGATATACTGTAAAAATTCTCATTTTAAAATTTCTCCCCTTTTGAGTTCCCCTTAAGTGGAGTTTCCAAAAACAAATCACCTATGTTTCTTTACATTTACAGGAGATTCCAAACACCCACTTTTTACGTCTGTAACATTTTACGTTTCCAAGATATTCTGTAGATATAGTCTTTCAAAAAATTCACCCCAATTTGTCACTCCTGTTTAGCCGCCATTAATTGGATTTTCCAAAAATTAAAAAATATGTGTTTCTGTATTTATAAAGG
Source organism: Anabrus simplex (assembly GCF_040414725.1). Taxonomy (NCBI): domain Eukaryota; kingdom Metazoa; phylum Arthropoda; class Insecta; order Orthoptera; family Tettigoniidae; genus Anabrus; species Anabrus simplex. The sequence continues at coordinate 1,588,945,946 of NC_090265.1, forward strand.
AGATCCCATATACAAATTTTCAGTTCTGTAATATCTTTCGTTTCTGAGATATATGTATCCTCATTAAAGGCATTCAACCCATTTTTCACCCTTTTACACCCCACCTATTGCGATTTACAGCAAACCAAAAAATACGTGTTCCTTTATTTTTAGAGGAGATTCTAACTACCAATTTTTACATCTGTAAATTTTTAAGTTCTAAGATGTAGACACACTCATTTTAAAAAATTCACCCCCCCTTTTAACCCTCCAATATTTGGAATTTTCAAAAACGAAAAAATACGTGTTTCTTTACTTTTAAAGTAGAGCCCAAATACCAATTTTCAGGTCTGTAATATCTTCAGGTTCTGAAATATAAGTAGCCTCATTTAAGGCATTCAACCCATTATTCACCCTTTTACACCCTTCCTATTGGGATTTTCCGAAAACAAAAGAATACGTGTTTCTTTATTTTTAAAAGAGATTCTAAATACCAATTTTTACATCTATAAACTTTAAAAGTTTCGAGATATAGATACACTCATTTTAAAAAATCACCCCCTTTTCACCCCCCCCCCCTATTAATTGGAATTTCCAAAAAAAAACGAAATTCTTTATTTTAAAGGAGATCCCAAACACCAATTTCCAGGTCTGTAATACCTTCAGGTTCTGAAATATAAGTAGACTCATGAAAGGCATTGGACAACTTTTTCAAACTTTTCCACCCTTCCTATTAGAATTTTCCGAAAACAAAATATACATGTTCCTTTATTTTTAAAGGAGATTCTAAATACCAATTTTCACATCTATAACCTTTAAAAGTTTTGAGATATAGATACACTCATTTTAAAATATTACCCCCTTTTTACGCCCCCTTAACTGGATTTTCCAGAAACAAAAAAATACGTGTTTCTTTATTTTTAAAGGAGATCCCAAACACCAATTTTCAGGTCTGTAATATCTTCAGTTTCTGGGATATAAGTAGCCTCATTAAAGTCATTTAACCCTTTTTTCACCCCTTTTCACTCCTCCTATTGCGATTTTTCGAAAACGAAAAAATACGTGTTTCTTTATTTTTAATGAAGATTCTAAATGCCAATTTTTACATCTGCAAACTTTAAAAGTTTGGAGATATAGATTCACTCATTTTAAAAATTCACCCCCCTTTTCACCCTCCCATTAATTGGATTTCCCAAAAACAAAAAATACATGTTTCTTTATTTTTAAAAGAGATCAAAACTACTAATTTTCAGGTCTGTAATATGTTCAGTTTCTGAGATATAAGTACCGGTATCCTGATTAAAGGCATTCAACCCATTTTTCCCCATTTTCACCGATTTTCACCCCTCCTATTAGGATTTTCTGAAAACACAAAAGTACGTGTTTCCTTATTTTTAAAGAAGATTCTAAATACCAATTTTTACATCTGTAAACTTTTAAAGTTTTGAGATATAGAGACACTCATTTTAAAATTTAACCCCGCTTTTCACCCCCTTAGCGAAGGAATATCCAAAAATCCTCTTTTAGCGAGCACCTACATCTTAATATGAACATATCCCCAAAATTTCATTTCTTTATGTCCAGTAGTTTTGGCTCGGCGATGATGAATCAGTCAGTCAGTCAGTCAGGACAAGTTATTTTATATATATAGACTAGCAAGATACCCGTGCTTCGCTACGGTATTATACTGAAATTATTAATTGAATGCTTATTGTTTTAGATATGTAATCCACCGAAATTCGCGATCTGACTCGTTTTCTGCGAGAAACCGCCGAAATTCGCGATCTGACTCGTTTTCTAATAGATTTCGGCAAGTTTCGTCCCATTTTTCAATCTTTCTTTCCAGCAAATCGATTTCATACTTCTCGGGCTAGGTCCAGGTATTCCACCCGGTCAGTTGGGTCCCTAAATCTTTGCCATCTTTTCCTATAAACATTTTTAATATGGATCAAATCCTTGAGGAGATCCGACGTGGTGTCGTCTTGGGTCCCTTGGCGGTAATGAACCTGCGGCCGGACTGCATTCTTAGTCATTACCCGTCCACGACCCGTTTCCAGGGTGGTCCGCACATTTGACAACGGTCCAGAACATTATTATTATTATTATTATTATTATTATTATTATTATTATTATTATTATTATTATTATTATTATTATTATTATTAAAAGATATTCTGGACCCCACAGCAAGATGCAAGACCGCTACTTGGCGGTAAATTATATCTGCTGCCAGTGTCATTGTTACAATGTGACCAGCACCATCGTCGCGCGAAGGCAAGTGTGCGGGATTTCTGGCGATACCAATGACATACTTCCGTGCATTATTGACCTTATTATAGAGGTGAACAATTTGACGGTCCATCTCATTCCTATCGTTTATTTCAAATGTGTTTAAATTTTTATTTATATGCCAGGAGAATCTACTGTAATCTAAGAACGTTCTCCGAATGAAAAGATGGCTGTTGAAAACGAACCCAAGAAAGTTTAAAAATGATCGGTTTATGATCAGAATAAGTACATCGAAACTATATAGCCTGTTTCCAGTCAATCGACAGGGTCAGGAATGGAATGAATAAAGCCACATCTAGCGGCGACAATCGGAATTATGCCGGCTGCCGAAGTACACCTCTGGCGCAATGATTGATGAATGACAAATGAAATGAAATTTGGACAGTGTTGCTGGAATGAATGATGACAGGGAAAATTGGAGTATCCGGAGAAAAACCTGTCCCGCCTCCGTTTTGTCCAGCACGAATGTCACATGGAGCGACCGGGATTTGAACCACGGAACCCAGCTGTGAGAGGTCGGCGCGCTGCCGCCTGAGCAACGGAGGCTCCTTATAAGTACATTATGAACAGTAAAATCAATTGGTCTCACCTCCTTTTACACCCCACCGCCGTTAAGTTTATTTACCCCCCCCCCTCCCCACAAAAATAATAGAAGGCGTGTTTCTTTATGTTTAAAGGAGATTCCAAACACCAATGTTCACGTCTGTTACCTTCAGTTTTGAGATATAAGTATCCCCATAAAAATAATTCGCTTTTTTTCACTTCCTTTCACACTCGCCCCCCGCCCGTAAGTGAATTTTCCGGCAAAAAATACTTGTTTCTTTAAAGGATCTTCTAAATAGCAATGATCACGACTCTAACTTCTTCAGTTTTTGATTTATGTGTCTTCATGAAAGGAATTCAACTCCTTTTCACTCCCGCCCCCCCCCCCAAAGTGTTTTTCTTTGTTTAAGGAGATTCAAATACCAATTTTCACGTCCGTAACAACTTTAGTTTTTATTAGATGTATGTATTCTCATACAATTAAGTCAATTAGTTTTTCAATTCTTTCACCCATCCAACCCCCCCCCCCCCCCCTCTTCATTGGATTTTCCGAGAATAGTGTTTCTGTACTTTTCAAGCAGATTCCAAATGTCTAATTTCACGTCTGTAATATCTTCATTTTTGAGAAATCAGTAGCCTAATTAAAAGAATTCACCATTTTCAGTCACTTTACCCCCCCCCCCTTTCCACCCAAGTGGTATTTTCTTTATTTTTAATAGAGATAAAAAATACCATTTTTCACTTCTCTAACATGTTAAGTTTTTGAGATATACTGTAGAAATTCTTTTTAAAATTTCACCCCTTTTTAGTTCCCCTTAAGTGGAGTTTCCAAAAACAAATCACCCCTTTTTAGTTCCCCTTAAGTGGAGTTTCCAAAAACAAATCACCTATCTTTCTTTACATTTACAGGAGATTCCAAATACCCACTTTTTACGTCTGTAACATTTTACGTTTCTCAGATACTCTGTAGATATAGTCTTTCAAAAAATTCACTCCAGTTTGTCACTCCTGTTTAACCGCCATTAATTGGATTTTCCAAAAACAAGAAAATACGTGTTTCTTTATTTTTAAAGGAGCTCCCATATACAAATTTTCAGTTCTGTAATATCTTCAGTTTCTGAGATATATGTATCCTCATTAAAGGCATTCAACCCATTATTCACCCTTTTACACCCCTCCTATGGGGATTTAAAGAAAGTAAAAAATACGTGTTCTTATTTTTAAAGGAGATTCTAAATAACAATTTTTTACATCTGTAAACGTTTAAAGTTTTAAGATGTAGACACACTCATTTTAAAAATTCACCCCCCTTTTCACCCCCCATTATTTGGATTTTCCAAAATCGAAGAATGCATGTTTCTTTATTTTTAAAATAGATCCCAAATACCAATTTTCAGGTCTGTAATATCTTCAGGTTCTGAAATATAAGTAGCCTCATTAAAGGCATTCAACCGCTTTTTCACCCTTTTCCACCCTACCTATTGGGATTAACCGAAAACAAAAAAATACGTGTTTCTTTATTTTTAAAGGAGATTCTAAATGCCAATTTTTACATCTTTAAACTTTAAACGTTTTGAGATAGATACAGTCATTTTAAAAATTCACCCCCTTTTCACCCTCCCATTAATTGGATTTCCCAATAACAAAAAAATACGTGTTTCTTTATTTTTAAAAGAGATCAAAAGTACCAATTTTCATATCTGTAATATCTTCAGTTTCTGAGATATGAGTACCGGTATCCTGGTCAAAGGCATTCAACCCCTTTTTCACCCTTTTTCGCCCCTCCTATTGGGATTTTCTGAAAACAAAAAAATATATGTTTCCTTATTTTTAAAGAAGATTCTAAATACCAGTTTTTACATTTGTAAACTTTAAAACTTTTGAGATATAGATACACTCATTTTAAAATTTCACCCCCCTTTTCACCTTCCTTAGCGAAGGAATATCCAAAAATCCTCTCTTAGCGAGGACCTACATCTTAATGTGAATGTATCCCCAAAATTTCATTTCTTTATGTCCAGTAGTTTTGGCTCGGCGATGATGAATCAGTCAGTCAGTCAGGACAAGTTATTTTATATAATATTGAACCCATGACCTTTGTGCCCTAAGAACATTATGAGTAATGTAACAATTAAATTAAAAGTTGGATTCTTGATAGCATGGATTTGACACGTGACGAGGGGGTGATTACCTTCGGTCCCACGCTCTGGGGTACGTGACGTCAACCACACGTGTCGACGGCGGAAGAATCTCAAGTAATTTTTATGAACTATTTCGAAGCGCGTGTACACGGCGTGACAACGCCAAGTCAAAAAATATAGTGCCTATCAAAGGAGGTCAATCAATCTCACAAATCGAACCCGTAAAATTTTTAAATGTCCATGAACACTACCGCCAGAAATGTAGCAAGCATGTAGTCACTTTCAAAACTCTTGAAATTACAGTTTAGGTAAGTCAGAAAATTTAGAGAAATTTTCTTGGCGGCAAAGGGAGAGATCCGAAGAGAGGGGGTAACTGCTATAAATATGAAGGGACGCCATGACGAAGCTTCCTTCTCCGGCATTTGTGATACAAAGCGGACGAAATTGTTGAGCTGCTCTGCGAAATCAAATCAACGAAAGTAGACTGAGTTCGACTGCAGATTTTAGCCATTGCGGCTAAGTCTTAACTCCGTGGGGAGATAGTTTTCTTGAGAGAAATAAGTGTATCAGATAGGACGGTCAAAGTACTGAAATATTCTAATGTGATTGAGTAATTCGTGTGCGGGAATAATTGAAATCCATCGTGTGCGCCCAGCAAACAAGTGAAGGGTATTTTCTTTTTTTTTATGCTTTATTCCAGGAAACCTGAAGAAACAAAATGAGATGTACAGCCATGAATGTAAAGATGGCTAAATAAATGCCAGGGTCACAGGTGAGCCCTAAGACGAATACTGGCGTGGACATGAGGTAGGTGGCTTTCCATCTTACTACCTCTTATATCTTGTCTCGTGATTTCTTGTATTTGAATGGGGATTTACGACGCAGTGGTCACCCCTACTAAGTTTTGTAAATGTGAGGGTACGACTAAAAGAGTCATTTGTTTTATTTTCCACTTGGATAAAATTTTGAAGTCTTGCGAGTGCCATATAATGTTGTAAAAAGTTATTGAATAGGGTTCCGAAGTGATATCACGTCCAATGTAGATCGTCATCCGTGTGAGTGTACTGCCTGTATTTTGTGATGTCAATGTAAGATGTTCATTCGACGTAAAATTCTTCTGACTGCAATTTGACGTTAATAATAATAATCCATGGTCACTCATTTTCAATCGAGTGGAAGCGCGCTGTCGGGTGAGAACCTAGGGGATGAATTTGGTCACGGAGAGAAACGTTTTTATTTAATGCCCATTTTAAACTGTGTCTGACTGACAATAAAAGATCTAGTAGAATGTTTCAGTCATTTCTCGTAAAAATCAAGTTATTAAATACGATATCATTTATGCGAAGTTATTCATGATTAATGCATTGTGCGATATTATACGTCGGTATTTCTAGTGAGGATTTTATTCCAGTTCTTTGTCGATGATAATTGTGGAGCTGGGAAACAGAGGTTAGTTTTGTGAATCAGGTTGGACCTGTCATTGAAGCCGGGATACGGAAGCCCGAGGAATGTTTTATATGAGTTGAGATGAGATGTGCGAATCAGGTTAGAGTCCTGTCATTGAAGCCGGGATATGATAGCCCGAGGAATATTTATAATGTTGAGAATGGAAAGAAATTCATAGAAATCCATAGCGGTATAATTGGCGACGCGTATAATTAGTGTGGGCATCTTGAAGCATATCTGTGCATTTTGTTGGTTAGGATATCGTATTTGTTGAATCATGTCGGCAGAGTTTAAAGGGAGCATTTTGAGAAGTCAGTCATCCGTGAATAAACCAGGTGGTTCCTGTAACTGCCAAGCGAGCATGGGGTGAGAGACCTAAGCGGACAGCGGGGATAATAACGGGAATAGGAGTGGAGTCGAGATTGTACTGTATTCTCGGCCAGGAAAACGTTAAAATGCTGGATTTAGTTGAAAATTCATAGCCGGTAATGATCTAAGTATTGTGAAATACTGTAATTGGGGACGGAATGAACATTTGAAACCATGAACTTTGAGTATAAGGAACAGAGTAACCCCATTTCAGGGTTGTCTAAAATATAGAGCGATGGTCGTGATGATCGATTTGTCTGCGAGGGGTGTGCAAAATTCAGTGATGACGAGATATGACATCGTAATGATATGGCGAGTTGTTTGCTTTGTACGTAGATTATTAGGATATCCAAGTGTTAATAACGGTTAGGATTAGATTAGATTTTTAAGCATGATATCACGAGATGAGATATATAGCTGGACATGAATGATGTAACAAATTCTTTTCCAGCCAGATAAACATCGCTATATTGAATTTTACATCACAGCTGCGTAGAAATTTGTGAGGAAACCAGAGTCCGCGGAGATAAAATTTGTTGTTTGTGAATATTTCGTTAAATCATTTAAATTTATTAAATTATTAAATTCAGTGAACCCGCATTTTGAAATAACTTTAATCAAGCGAATAACTTGGAGATGCATTCTGGAAATTTTAGTTTGTTGTCTGGGGAATATTAAAAATAAAGTAAAGATTAAAGGGACATATCCGAAGGAAATGGATTTTACTGCCACAAAGTTTGTGAGCATTGTTGTTGGTGTAATTATTGAACTTTGATTGATTGAGCAGTGAATGTGCTGGGGATAGTAAAGTGGAACTTTGGTCATCAACCGATGTAACTTAATTGTGTTTAGCCTTCAGCCTAGAAACTTGGATGGTCAGGGGGTCATCAACCTCAGTGACTTAGATTAGGGCCATATGCCATTGTAGCATCATTTCCTTGCGGTCATCATCCACAATGACTTTAAAGTAACTTAGAAGATTAGATGTCGGTCCATGACATAGACGCAGGTCACATCGATTCAATTAAGGGTCCATGCCGTAGAACCACTGTGTGGCACACACCGATTGGACGGCCTTAATTATAACCAGAGTCCAGAGTTCGTGTTACGAGTGCTGGACCATAACGAATCACTATGATGGTACATGTGGTCTCACATGGAAGCCGAATTTAAGGATTTCCAGACTTTCCTTTCTTAAATGATTAATAATTGAGACAATGATTTCTAGTAAGAATGCCCATCAGGCAATTACGTTAAAGTCTCACACCAGTGTTCTGACATTTATGTAAAAATGATTGTGGTGTCCAGTGGACACAATCGACTATGACATCGTTGACAAAGTAAATTACTTCATTTCCCTGAATAAATAGGAATATTTTAAATAGACCTTTCATTCCAGTAGATAGATTAGAATTAATGAACCCTACCTTTACCTCAGCAAGTGACGAAGAACCCGAAACGACCCAAGAGACAGATCTCATGAGCTTTGCTGATAGGTAAGGAAGGTAGGTATCCCTCAATATGGACCTAAAGGGTTCAATATATAGATGATATGTGTAAGGAAGTGGAATCAGAGATACGGCTGTTTGCAGAAAATGTTATTTTGTACAAAGTAATAAATAAGTTACAAGATTGTGAGCGGCTGCAGGGTGACCTCGATAGTGTTGTGAGATGGACGGTGGTCAATGGTATGATGATAAATGGAGTTAAAAGTCAGGCTGTGAGTTTCAAAATAGGAAAAGTCCTCTCAGTTTTAATTACTGCGTTGATGGTGTGAAAGTTCCTTTTGGGGATTATTGTAAGTACCTAGGTGTTCGTTCATTCGTAATCTGTTTACCCTCCAGGGTCGGTTTTTCCCTCGGACTCAGCGAGGGATCCCACCTCTGCCGCCTCAAGGGCAGTGTCCTGGAGATTCAGACTCTGGGTCGGGGGTTACAACTGGAGAGGATGACTAGTACCTCGCCCAGGCGGCCTCACCTGCAATGCTGAACAGGGGCCTTGTGGAGGGATGGGAAGATTGGATGGGACAGGCAAGGAAGAGGGAAGGAAGCGGCCAGGGCCTTAGGTACCATCCCGGCATTTGCCTGGAGGAGAAGTGGGAAACCACGGAAAACCACTTCAAGGATGGCTGAGGTGGGAATCGAACCCACCTCTACTCAGTTGACCTCCCGAGGCTGAGTGGACCCCATTCCAGCCCTTGTACCACTTTTCAAATTTCGTGGCAGAGCCGGGAATCGAACCCGGACCTCTGGGGGTGGCAGCTAATCACGCTAACCACTACACCACAGAGGCGGATACCTAAATGTTAATATAAGAAAAGACCTTCATTGGGGTAATCACATAAATATGATTGTTAATAAAGGGTACAGATCTCTGCACATGGTTATGAGGGTATTTAGGGGTTGTAGTAAGGATGTAAAGGAGAGGGCATATAAGTCTCTGGTAAGACCCCAACTACAGTATGGTTCTAGTGTATGGGACCCTCACCAGGATTACTTGATTCAAGAACTGGGAAAAATCCAAAGAAAAGCAGTTCAATTTGTTCTGGGTGATTTCTGACAAAAGAGTAGCATTACAAAAATGTTGCAGAGTTTGGGCTGGGAAGAATTGGGAGAAAGGAGGCGAGCTGCTCGATTAAGTGGTATGTTTCCGAGATGTCAGTGGAGAGATGACGTGGAAGGACATCAGTAGACGAATAAGTTTGAGTGGTGTCTTTAAAAGTAGGAAAGATCACAATATGAATATAAAGTTGGATTTCAAGAGGACAAATTGGGGCAAATATTAGTTTACAGGAGGGGAGTTAGGGATTGGAATAACTTACCAAGGGAAAAGTTCAATAATTTTCCAATTTCTTTGCGATCATTTAAGAAAAGGCTAGGAAAACAACAGATAGGAAATCTGCCACCTGGGCGACTGCCCTAAATGCAGATCAGTAGTGACTGATTGTTTGATTATGATTATATGAGCAGGTTTTGAAGGCTGGTTTCAATGCTATCCGTCTTGTGACGCAAAAGCGTAGAAAAAATACTTCACTGTTCAAGAAATTTGGTGATGGAGAATTAAAGTCATGTATGGTTCATCCATACCACTCCATGCGACAAATTTATTTGTCTTCCAATTACAGTATTGTCACATCATTAAGAACATCAGATCTAAGTTTATTGAGCATTGCATGGCAGGTGAAGTATGGCTTAATCACTTAAAGGAGCTTCAGAACCACTTCTTGGTGAAATCTGTCCGGAATCTAAAGAGGAAATATTTCAGACCAAGTTCTTTTGAAAAGATGAATGTGCTTTATGCTGTGCAAATTTTCTCACCGCCAGTTACAGCAGTTTTCCAGCTCTTGATGGAAACCTCATTGCATATGACGGCAAGAGTTGTTTTCTTTGGAGGCTGAACCTACCATACGATTTATAAAATATGTGTATAAATTTTTCAGTGTCCATGACCCCAGAGGAAAAACACAGCACTTGAAGCAAACTAATCAGTACAAAATGACGTTCTTTTCTCCAGCGTCTTCGGTGGCTGAAAGACAATTTTTGCCAATATCTTGAAGAGATACAAAAAAACGTCCAAAGCTCTCGATAAAAAAGGACTCACTAAAGAAACACATCAAGCATTCTACTTCCTCGTTCATTGCTCATCTCTTAGAGAATGGTTTTTTTTTAATATGCTGACGCAGACGTTTCCAGGAGATCCAGTTGAATGAAAGAGGAAGCAGTGACATGACTGACTCACAGGCTGCTCAGATTTCCATAAAGAGAATTCTGAAATCCGGTATTTTAATGTCCACCGATGGTGCTAGCGTTAGCCACAAGCAAAATTCACAATCTTCTGCCTCAGTATCTTCTCCGAAACTTGATTAAACAGAATCAGTGTTGCTCTCTGAATATGTACTTGATTTACTGGAAGATGTTCGTGAGCCCCCTGAGTCAGTTGTGCGCCACTTTGGTAACAGCTTCACAGGAACTAGTGTGTGGTTATTTGGTGAGTTTAATCGAAGAAGGAACTGAATGCAGTACGTGCTTGAATAATGTTTGCACCGAGCTCGATAGCTGCAGTCGCTTAACTGCGGTCAGTATCCAGTATCCGGGAGATAAGGCCACTCCTCGCTCTTTCCTGTCCCATTGTCGCCATAAGACCTATCTGTGTCGGTGCACCGTAAAGCAATGTACATCTCAGTTACTCATCCCTATTAAAGAATTTCAACATTCACTCGGATAGGGGAGGCCTATGGTATCTTCTCCGACACTTGATTAAACAGAATCAGTGTTGCTGTGTGAGTATGTACTTGATTTACTGGAAGAGGCCTGCGGTATACCCAACCCCAAGTGCAAGAACTCTTCAAGTCATTTAAAGTGTACTATAACAATAATAACCAGGAACTTGCGTCAGAAACTGTGGTGGCCAAAATTGTGAAATCTCCAAAAATCAAATCAAAATCTCTTTATTTGCAAATGAGGTGTCTTCCTCGGTGGCAAATGGTACACTAAAATACATTATTGTCAATCACTAAATATTAAATTTACATGAAGAAAATTTTCCTATAATACAATATTATACAATTTATGCTAACGTTTTTTTCTATTAAACACACAGTTCATCCTTAATAAATTTATATTGTTTACAAAATTCTACTTATATCTCCTGTATTACTTACAAATATAGTGAGCTGATATACAGTATGTGGAATTACTTCAAATGATACTATACAACTGGTATAAGATTAAAATTTACATTGCATTTATTTACTTTTTTTTACCCATTCTGGAACCTAAGTAACATAACGACCTGCTGCGTCTTAACCACAGCCCCTTTTGCCAACACTTTTCAGAGTTCCTGAAGGGCCTTCACAGCTACCGTAGCGGTCCCAGGGCCCTCAAAGTCCCCACTGTACTTCACCCCTACAGGCAGTCCCCTACTTTGGCTGTCCAAACTCCTTGGTCCAGGGGATGGAATTAATTTATTCACGCACATTTTTTATTTACATTAACTGCACTGGTCGAATGCCCTCTAATATTTCATTTATTTTCTCTGTTCCTATTTATTCTCTTCTTGAGTATCTGTACAGATTTTGGAAAAGGATCAAACACTACCCCTGGTAAACTGTTTCACTCCTTCACACCCTTCCCAATGAATGAAAATTTACCCCAATCGCTTCTGCTAAAATTCCTTCTAATTTTATATTTTTGGTCAGTCCTGCTGATATAATTATTTTCCAACTGAAGCCTCTCACGGATATCTCCCCATGCTTCTTCTCCTGTATAGGCTCTATATGATCCTATAAGTCTAGTTTTCTCCCTTCTCTTACTTAAAGTTTCCCACCCAAGTTCCTTTAACATTTCTGATACACTACCCTTTCTCCTGAAATCCCCTGTTACAAATCTTGCTGCTTTCCTCTGCATACTATCTATTTATTTTATTAGGTACTCTTGGTGAGGATCCCAAACACTGTTTGCATATTCCAATAATGGACGAACCATACTTAGGTAACTTTTCTCTTTTAATTCTTTGTTGCATCCTTTAAGTAGTCTCATTATGACATGTAACGATCTGTATGCTTTCCCAACAATGTCATCCACATGACCCTTCCAGTGCAAATTACTTTCAAATCTCACACCTAAGTATTTGCACTTGCCATCTTTTGGGATAACTACCCCATTCAAAGTATATTCAAATTCAGTTTTAAAGCTCCTGTTTGTAAATGTTGTAACAGTTGATTTGCCTTCATTAACCTTCATATTATTCTCTTCAACCCATTGTTGGATACTCTCAAGGTCTCTTTGTAATTCTGAACAATCCTCAATGTTATTTATTTCCCTATAAACAATTATGTCATCTGCATACAATCTTATTTTTGATGTTATATTATTCCCTAAATAATTTATGTATATTAAGAAAAGTAACGGACCGATTATACTACCCTGTGCAATTCCCTTCCAAATTTTCTCTTCCTGTGATACATTATTTCCTACTTTGACTTTCTGAACCCTTGAATTTAGAAATGTTTTTATCCGACGTGTAACCCTTACGTCCAATCCTATTCCCTCCAATTTCTTTAATAATATTCCATGTTCCACTCTATCAAAGGCTTTGGAAAGATTTATGGCTATGCAATCTAACTGGCCTCCCGTATCCAATTGATCTGATATGTCCTGCTGAAATCCCACCAGTTGTGCCTCACAAGAAAATTTCTTTCTAAATCCATACTGGCTCCTCATGAACCAATTTTTATCATCTCATATTCCTCTGATGTACTTTGATATTAAACTCTCCAGTATTTTACAAACTATACTGGTCAGGCTGATTGGTCTGTAGTTCTCTGGTTTCCTTTTATCACCCTTTCCTTTATAAATTGGTAATATTATAGATTCCTTCCATTCCTTTGATATTACACTATTATTTATGACATAGTCAAAGAGAAATTTTAAATAAGGCACTATGTACCACCCCATTGTCTTTAATACCTCCCCAGTAATTTGATCACTTCCTGCTGCTTTTCCTTGCTGAAGCAGTTGGACTTCTCTGAAAATATCTTCATTTGTGAATGAGAAGCTTCTTGTTTCCCTCTGTGTCTCTTCCTCTCTATCTTCTGTTCCGGTTTCCAACTCCAGACAATCATCTACTGAATCACTGAATTCCCTACTAAATAGGTTTGCTTTTTCAGTATCTGTTAAATAGTGTTCACCCCCTTCTCCCACCATTGTAGGAATTTGGATTCCTTTTCCTTTTTGATTCCTGATATATGAATACATCTTTTTCCATTTCCCTTTGTGATCATTGCCCTCTTGAAGTATGCCATTCATATAATTCTCTTTTGCTTGCTTTTTCACCCTATTCAATTCCCTCATTAGCTGTTTTCGAGTTTCTCTACTCTCCCTACCTTCTTTGATTTTCCTGTTTACTATTCTACATTTTCTTTTCAATTTTCTTATTTCCCTTGTATAATAAACAGGGTCTGAGGTCATTTTACCTTTCTTAACAGGTACAAATCTCCACTTAGTATTTGTAGAGAAGTATCATACAGACAAAGTTTCCAGGTTTTCTTGACCATCGAAACCTCCTTCTCGAGAAGTCCTGAATCTATAAATCTCTAGAGCACTACTCCATAAGTAAAACTTTCTTTTTCTACTTTACTTTAGATTTCCAACTTCGCTTATGTACTTATCTCAATAGAGTAAAATAATATGTTATTATTGGTCCACCTTTTCAATACACAATGTAAATAGTTTAAATTACATAGGGACTAGTTTCGACCTAATAATAGGTCATCATCAGCCTGAAGTAAGTAAGTTAAAGCGTAAATATCGAAGAAAACATAAACAATGTAAACACAAGTAGAGTCTTTTTTTAAAGTACATAACATGTGGGAAATTGAGTAGCAATATATTAAAATAATAACTCTTCAAATTGACGAAGCACTGAGTGGAAGTTATGTAAAGTTCATTGCCCCGTATATCATTAAAAGTCGAGTGTGCACTAAATGATGTTATAAAGAAGAATTATCAGTTGAATGCTGGCTTCTTGAGTTTGCTGTTGTATATTCGAAGAAGTTACGTCATTTATTAAGGTATTGATAGACGTCAAAACACATGGATGTTGGAAAGGCTCTTCAGTTTTTTGGAACAAGGTAACTGTTGCGCGTGGTGGCTTAGGAATCCAGAGAAGCGCTATATTATGTTAAAAAATAGAGATCCCTAAAATAGTCCTGTGCGTCGTATAAAAATGACAAGTTGTGTAAAGTGGAAATCGAAAAAACTTGGTTTTTAAGCGATTATGTTGTTCATTCAGAGATCAATTGAAATTAAAGTACCGTAACATTGTCTTCTCAAGATGTTTATAAACTAGAATTAATTGTCGATGCGAAGTAGGATGCTAGGAGAAAGCTCTTCTACCTCTGGAAACTTGAAGGATGATGGATGCTTCACGAGGCGGAATAACATATATGGAGTTAAATAAAGGTGGATATAAATTCGCAGTTCAATGCGGACCATAAAATTGACTCTGAATAAATGACAGTAGAAGAAAAATAATTTGTCAGGTGGAAGAAAATATTTAAATAATGTCAAAAGGGAATTTAAGCGTGTTGTGATAAGCTGAAGAAAGAAATGCAGGTAGGTAAGGTTCAAAGGAAATTTGAGGAGGTGAAGGGAGAATTTTTTTTTTCATAAGAGAATTAACGCGTGTTGTAAAAAGCTGAAGAGAGAAAATGGCGGTAGGAGAGATGCAAGGAAGATTTGAGGAGAGAAAAAATAAAGGAAGGAGAAGAAAAGGTTTTTTGTCATAAGAGAATTAACTGAACAAGAAAAAACTAAATTTATTAGCATGAATCCAAGTCTTCCGACCGCTAAAGCCCTTCCTAAGATACACAAACCCGGCATCCCTATCCGCCCGATCATCAATTACAGACCAAGTCCTCTTTATAATGCTTGTTAATTCACTCAAAAGTTTCTAAGAAGATATTATAATTTTTTGTCTAAAAAATCTATTGATGACACTTTCGTAATCCTAGATGAAAGCACAACAGACGCAGCTTCCTCTCTTATCAACCTTAATAATATTGACCCACACATAAAATTTACGCTCGAATCTGAATCTGAACGAAGAATAAATTTTTTAGACTTAACCATCATTAGGCAACTATATTCCTTAAAATTCAACATCTTCAGAAAGCCTACTCAAACATCTTCCACTATTCATCAAGTTTCCTCTCATCCGCAAATCCATAAAAGAGCGGCTTATAATAGTATGGTTCATCGAGCCTATACGGTCCCAATGTCTGAAAGTGATCTTAAAAAAGAATTGAACAATATCCGTATGATTGCTAAACTCAATGGTTACAATAGTTCTTTCATTGAAGGTATTATCAATAAATACAAACATCGTCCTATAACCATTCTGAAAAAAGAAAAACCAAAAATGTCTTTATTTTCTACCTTTACGTTCAATAAAGATATTTATAAGGTCACTAACGTTTTTAAACAACATGATGTTAAAATCTCCTTCAGAACCACTAATAATAACGCTAAAGTCTTACACAACTCATCATCTATTAATAGAACTGATCCTTTTTCAAAATCTGGTGTATATAGGGTCAAATGCAACAGCTGCAATTCTTCTTATATTGGACAAACAGGAAGAAGCTTTAAAATACGATACCTTGAACATGTCAATGCCCAAAAACACAATAAATTTTCTGCAGTTGGTCAACACATGAATGATTGTAATCATAAATTTACTGACATTAAACAAGATATGATAATTCTCAAAATTATGAATAAAGGACCCCTCCTTATCATAACAGAGAATTGCTTTATAAATCTAGACCAATGTTTTAATCCTAATTTCAATCTTAATGACATTTCCGAAAAATCGAACATTCTTTTTGACCTACTCATTCAACTTTTCAGACAATCAAAATCTAATATTAAAGGTCCGATTGTTCACTCTATTTTTAGTATTGTTCTTAATCATTCCTCCATATTCCCACATCCCTCAGCCCCACCTTAAAAAAATCCTTTTCTTTTTTTCCTCGAATTTTCCTTGCATCTCACCTACCACGATTTTCTCTCTTCAGCTTTTTACGACACGCGTTAATTCTCTTATGACAAAAAACCTTTTCTTCTCCTTCCTTTATTTTTTCTCTCCTCAAATCTTCCTTGCATCTCTCCTACCACCATTTTCTCTCTTCAGCTTTTTACAACACGCGTTAATTCTCTTACGAAAAAAAATTCTCCCTTCACCTCCTCAAATTTCCTTTGAACCTTACCTACCTCCATTTCTCTCTTCAGATTATCACAACACGCTTAAATTCCCTTTTGACATATTTTATTTAAATATTTTCTTCCACCTGACAAAATTCTATTTTCTTCGATGGTCATTTATTCAGAGTCAATTTTATGGTCCGCATTGAACTGCGAATTTATATCCACCTTTATTTAACTCCATATATGTTATTCCGCCTCATGAAACATCCATCATCCTTCAAGTTTCCAGAGGTAGAAGAGCTTTCTCCTAGCATCCTACTTCGCATCGACAATTAATTCTAGTTTATAAACATCTTGAGAAGACAATGTTACGGTACTTTAATTTTGAATTGATCTCTGAATGAACAACATAATCGCTTAAAAACCAAGTTTTTTCGATTTCCACTTTCACAACTTGTCATTTTTATACGACGCACGGGACTTTTTTAAGGATCTCTATTTTTTTAACATAATATATCGCTTCTCTGGATTCCTAAGCCTCCACGCGCAACAATTACCTTGTTCCAAAAAACTGAAGAGCCTTTCCAACATCCATGTGTTTTGACGTCTATCAATACCTTAATAAATGACGTAACTTCTTCGAATATACAACAGCAAACTCAAGAAGTCAGCATTCAACTGATAATTCTTCTTTATAACATCATTTAGTGCACACTGGACTTTTAATGATATACGGCGCAATGAACTTTACATAATTTCCACTTAGTGCTTCGTCAATTTGAAGAGTTATTATTTTAATATATTGCTACTCAATTTCCCACATGTTATGTACTTTTAAAAAAGACTCTACTTGTGTTTACATTGTTTATGTTTTCTTCGATATTTACGCTTTAACTTACTTCAGGCTGATGATGACCTATTACTAGGTCGAAACTAGTCCCTATGTAATTTAAACTATTTACATTTTGTATTGAAAAGGTGGACCAATAATAATATATTATTTTACTCTATTGTAATCACAGTTCAATACGGATCTATCGTTATGAAACTTATTTCTTTTAATTATGTACTTATCTACCTGTATTCCCGCGATACCGAGGGCTGTTTGGTGCTGCCTCTAGCGGCGGATTGATCGCAAGAGGTGTTACACGTTTGAGTATGGAATTAATTCTTTTCGTGTGGTTATTTCTAGCCGGGTGCAGCTCTTGTAAGGCAGACCCTCCAATGAGGGTGGACAGTATCTGCCACGTGTAGGTAACTGCATGTTATTGTGCTGGAATATAGTGTTATGTATGGTGTGTGAGTTGCAGTTGTTGGGGACAGCACAAACATCCAGTCCCCAAGCCACGGGAATTAACCGTTTAAGGTTAAATTCTCTGACCCGGCCAGGAAATAACCCGGGTCCCTCTGGACCAAAGGCCAGCACGCTAACCATTTAGCCATGGAGCCGGACGAGTATGGAATGAGCAGGCAGTATAAGCAGCCATCGGATGCATACCGAGCAGGCGGTGCCCCAGGCCTATCGGAATAAAATAGCGGGTAATAGTGTACTGTCATACAAATATTATGGACTAACTTTGCATATCCCCGGTACTTCATTCTAAAACTACTTTCTTCCACTTTTGTTCTTCACATACTTACCGCCATCTCAGTGAATCACCTGACTCTCCCGCTCTCCTGACATCAATTCTTCTTCTCTTCCAACCGCTTTTCCCACACGTATGCGGTCGCGGGTGCGAACTGCGTCGCACATGTGGATTTGGCCCTGCTTTGTGGCCGGATGCCCTTCCTGCCGCTAACTCTATATGGAAGGATGTAATCACTATTGCGTGCTCCTGTGGTGGTTTGTAGTGTAGTGTGTTGTGTGAATATGAACAGGAGAGTGTCGGGACGGACACAAACACCCAGTCCCCGAGCCAGAAGAATTAATCAGAAGCGATTAAAATCCCCGACCCGGCAGGGAATCGAACCCTGGACTCTCTGAACCGAAGGCCAGTGCGCTGACCATTCAGCCAACGAGTCGGACCCCTGACGTCAATTCTATTTCTCGTAATTTCCAGAACGAATTCACATTCATATCAATACGTGCCACCGGCCTACCCGGCAAGTTGAACGAGAGCCTGTTCCATGCTGGATGTGGGAGCACAATATCTTGGACAGAGCTGGTTCTCAGCTACATCTACCGCAACTATTTTCCAGATGAGATAGAGAGCAAATAATGTGATATTTCTTCTCATATTGCTGACGGAGTTGGGCGGAATCATCGACTTGCAGGCCACTATTTTTCATTCTGTGTCAACGGGCAACAGACTTTTTGAACTACTCTAGGGCTCACATTGTCACTCAGTGCATTCGAATTGTTCTAACCTTTAATGTATTATGCAAATCCTCGTGTGTTTTCGACTCATTGCTTCATGCATCTAACAACAAAATTTTCTGGTCGTGTCTCCCGGATTCCTTCACTTCCTCCATTCCCCAACCTATCCTATATCTTGTTAAAAATGTTTGTATCTTTCACAGTATATAGATCCTTAAGATATCTTGTATAAGAATTTAACAACCTTAGCTTCTACTTCATTATTTGTCTAACAAATGTTAGTGAATTGATTGTTGATCATGTTAAATAGGCTTATTTTCTTACCTAATTTATATAGCACTTATTTATTGTCCAAATACAAGGTGTTTAAATAAAGGTGTCCGATATTGCAACAAGGATTGGGATTGGTCAAAACGAGAAGAAATGTTCCTATAAACATATGTCCAGAAACAGATACCTGTTGAGATATGAGCCATTTTATTTGCGTTGCGTTTTTACACTTCAGACAATGGACGTCATCCTGCCAGCTATTTCCTAATGAATACATGACTGTCACACAATGGACGTCATCCTACCACCTACTTCTAATGAACATATGACTGACACACACGTTACACAGAACACGCGTTGTGCAAACAGCCATCAACACCACCAAACAGGAGCTGTAATTATGTCAGCCGGTCTGTCCGCAGATACCATCTGCACTTTACAGGAGATCCTCCACATGGTTACCACGCATTTGTACACATGCTTAGGCTCTTCTTCGCAGGGAATCCCGAACGCGTCCAATCACGTCTGGCTGCTCGCGGATGTGGGCACACGCATTGGTCACACGCTCCTGTATAACATCCGAACATTGTCGATGGGTGTGGCATACACCAATGCCTTTAAATGTCCCCATAGCCAGAAATCCAATGGATTGAGTTGCGGCGAACGGGGGGGCCATACTACTGGGCCTCCTCGACCAATCCATCGTCCAGGAAACGTTTGGTTTAGATATTGTCGCACAGTGCGTAGAGAATGGGGTGGTGCCCCATCATGCATAAACCACATGCGTTGGCGTTCTAGAAGTCCAACGTCCTCCAGCAGTTCGAGTAATTAATCGCGCAGGAATCGATGATACACAGCACCTGTTAATCTGTTCGTTAAAATGCATGGCCCTATTAGTTTGTCACCCGCAATTCCTGCATACACATTGAGATGAAAACGATCCTGATGCCTCGACTCCATGACAGCTCGAGGATTTGCATCCGCCCACCCGTGCGTGTTGTGGTAATTTAAGATGCCATATCTAGCGAATCCTACCTCATTCGTAAATAAAATGCAGGCTGTAAATTGTGGATCTTCTGCCCTCTGGCGTAGAAGACATTGACAGAATTGTGCTCTGGCAGAGTGGTCAGGAGACCAAAGAGCTTGCACACGTTGGATGTAGTACGGATACAGACAGTAACTGCTCATGTAGAACACACCATGCAAGAGCATGGTTGATACCTTCAGCAGTCGCAGTTCTTCGCATACTTATTTGAGGATCACGTTCCACGTGTTGCAACACCCGTTCCTCCATTTCCGGCATGCGAACGGTACGTGATCTATCGCGATCCGTTGTCCTGGCAGCAAATGAACCCGTTTTTCCAAGTCGCTCCATAGCAAAATACCATGTCTTCCATTTCCCTCGAGGAATACCCCATCGCACTGTTTATGTCGTCTACACAGCATGGAATCACTAGTCTGGTTTGGGTACAGCACTGCACTGCCAGCACGACCACTTACTATGAGGGAACATCAGACTCATGCAAAGACCTTCAGTGGAAAGACACACTGCCAGCACAACCGCATACAATGACTGAACATCCCACGGGGCCCTCAGCTGAGTCCTGGCATTGCTTCCACTTACTTGTGCCAGGCTTCTCACTTTCATCTATCCTATCCGACCTCCTTTGGTCAACTCTTGTTTTCTTCAGACCCCGACGGTATTACGTATGGAGGCCTAGGGTGTCTTTCATTTTCACGCCCTTCGTGGCCCTTGTCTTTCTTTGGACAATACCTTCATTTTTCGAAGTGTCGGATCCCTTCCATTTCTTCCATCTGATTAGTGTTACATAGAGGATGGTTGCCCAGTTGTACTTCCTCTTAAAACAATAATCACCACCACCACCACCACTGACTGAACATCCGCCGCGTTCAAAGACCTTCAACGGGAAGACGCCTACGCCACCGAACACATCTCTCCTCCTTGCGGGTACAATGGCGCATATCTCAACAGGCATTTGTTCCCGGACATATGTTTATAGGAACATTTCTTCTAGTTTGGACCAATCCCAACTCCTGTTGCAATATCAGACACTTTTATTTAAACACCCTGTATATTCTCCTGGCACATTCGAGTTTGTAAAAATTTCCGGCACAGATGTATGTACATGTATGTGCCTACCTTAACTGCTTTCACTAAAGTTGTTTTCATCACTTTGGGGGAGGGGGGGGGGGTATTGTAACCATCCAAGCATCTTGGGCTAACATTTTGGGGTAACTTATCTTAAACTCGCATTGGAAATTATTCCTGCAATTGTTAGTTGTAATCCCCCGCTGGTTTGAAATGTATACAGTACTGTATATTTATTGAAGTTGAAGTAATTGTTATTATTGAAACTATCACTTCCTTTAACGACATTTATCATTGCCACTGTCTACATTCTCAGAAATCTCTGGCCGTATGATTTTCCACTGCGTATGCTTGCTATAATAACTGTTTTATTATTATTAGTATTAGTATTATTATTATTATTATTATTTTCTCTTAATCTGTTCTCAACTATCGAACTCTGACTTGCCCAACGACCCGTATCAAGAGACTAGTATTGTACTTGTTTTCAGTGAAAATAGCGTAGCCTACTATACGGCATTGTATTTGTTGGCGGATTGCTTCTCCAAAAGATTACGAGTATGGGTTGAGATCAAAATTAATATAGTCACCTTCATGTAGTACATTAGAAAGGTATCCAGGAACGATGAAGTGTGGAGCTTGTATTTCACCGTTAATAAATGAAAAACAAAAGCCAGTTATTTGGATGACCTGGAGAGAGTTCGCTCGTTTATTTGCGACGAAATGAAAAATTCGGCTTTTGTTTAATAAAGAAGAAGACAGATTCTATGGACTTGTCGAAGCAAAGAAGAAATTGGAATAAGCCCTCAACTCGCCAACAAATTGTTGTGCTTTATAATTCATGTATTGAGAAGAAATTTACGATTCCACCTATCTACCTCATGGTGAAGGCATGACAAGGAAATGAGTTTTTCCTCCAGGTTCAGCAGATTTTGAAGGATGGTTTTTATGTTATTTGTCTTGTGACGGATAATCATAGAACAAAAACTTCAGTGTTCAAGAAATTTGGTGATAGAGAATTAGTCATGTGTAATTTATTCATGCAACTCCATCAAAAACATCAGATCAGTTTCTTGAGCATGGCATGGCAGATGAAGATGGCTTAATCACTTAAAGGAGCTTCAGAAAAACCTCGCGGTGAAACACGTCTGGAATATAACGAGGAAGCATGTCGAACCAAGTTATTTTGAAAAGATGAATGTGCTTTATGCTGTGCGTATCCTCACCACCAGTCACAGAAGCTTTGCAGTTCCTGATGGAAAACTCATTACGCATGACGTCAAGAGTCGATTTTTCGGTGGTTGGACCTATCATGTGATTTATGAAATCTGTGTATAAATTCTTCAGTGTCCATGACACCAGCGACAAAACACAGCACTTGAAGCAAAATAATCCGGACAAAATGGCGTTCTTTTCTCGGGCACGTGAGCGTCTCCAGCGTGTGAAAGACAATTTTTGCCAATATCTTGAAGAGATACAGGAAGCGACCAAAGCGTCAATAAAAAAATGGACTTACCAAAGAAACACATCACGCTATTATTATAACGTCATTATCTACTCCTCGTTCATTGTTCATCTTCTACATTGTGATAGTACATATATCACACCCCCGAATTATATGTAGAAGTTAGAGATATTATTGTCAGTATTCGATTTATTATTATTATTATTATCATCATTATCATTATCAGTATTTCATTTGTATATTTTGCCATTTATATTGGTAAGCTGGAAGATATCCACATATGTAGGTATGAGTAATTTGTTTTGCACGAGTGGAAAAACATTGCTTTAATAACTCTGGTAATTTGGTTGAGTCATGTGGCTACCCCAGTGTTTGTTGTGATGTACTTGTGTCGGGATATTCCATGAGTCGTGTATATATCCCAGCCTGATGAGATGAGCTTGTTGTTGTATTAGGAAAGTTTGGTGACTCATGGAATATACCGTACCCCAGATTTTGTTATTGTCTTGGGAGGAAGAAGTAGTTCAGGGCTTGGTCTTGACTAGAGATCACTCATGATTGGTGGGCAAGCACCAATCCAGACGTATCATCTGAGAGGAGGGGGATGTTGATGTCTATAAAGGTGGATCATACGGCGGCAACCGAGGTGATTGTAAAGGAACGGGAAGGAAGATAACTACAACCAGTGACACTGTATAAGAGAACTACAACTGACGCACTGTATGTGAAGGAAGTAGTGCTGATACACGGTACTGGAGTGACACGGCTGCAATGGACTGGACTTCAAACGTTCGTGGAGCGTAGTCTTGTTATGTTCGTGGAAAGTGGCTGATTGTGGAGAGTGCTTGCGCATTAAGTATTGTAGCACTTGTGGCGGCCTAGCATTATATGTTGGTAAAAGCTATCTCAGACTTTCCATAATTTATGCTGAGGATCGACAAACGTGTGTATATATCTTTACAACAAGTGTTAAAATATGTGAACACAGTATTACAAGATACAGTATCTGTGTGATGTGATATCTGCCGATTATGAGAATCGGTAAGTCGAATTGATATAGAGACAGTGAAGGGTATTTATCTTCATACATGTACATTGTTCATCGGACTATCTACAAATGGTAGCTTAGTTCTCGCTTTCGTTTTCCCACTGTTTTCATTATTGTTGTTGTAAATATGGAGTCTTCCAGCAATCTTTAGTGTATGTATTATATGTATAATTGTGTGTGTTGATGAGGTGCTCATGCACGGATTTTGTTAAGAATATAGTTAGCTATTTTAGAATCAGTGTTATTGATGAACCTAGGTGCAGTTCCTACCTAATTAGTCGTTTTCAGGAAGTTAGGTAAGGCCTGCAGCAGATGTACCAGTACGCAGCATTATGTACACGCCCTGGGATACACAGTTTATCATGCTCTTATCTAAATTCGAGGGATCCATTCTGGTGAACCCTGGCGCCCATACTACGGACATTTCGGTTAATTATGCTTATTAATTTTATTAAGTTTTTGAGTAATTTTATTTATATATTTTTATTCATGTTTTATTTATTATCACCAAAAAGTTACAACATAATGAATATTTTTATGTGTTCACACAGGCCTTTTCAGGAGATCTACTTGAAGCCATATTTAGGGCCATAAAGATGGAAGAGGGAGCGGTGACATGACTGACTCACGGGCTGCTCAGATTTCCATAAAGAGAATTCTGAAATCCGGTATTTTAATGTCCGCCGATGGTGCTAGCGTTAGCCACAAGCAAAATTCATAATTTTCTGCCTCAATATTCTCTCCCAGACTTGACTAAACAGAATCAGTGTTGTTCCCTGAGTAAGTACTTGATTTCGGTTTTAGGAAAGGTTACTCCACTGAAGCTCAACTTGTAGGATTCCAGCAAGATATAGCAGATATCTTGGATTCTGGAGGTCAAATGGACTGTATCGCGATTGACATGTCTAAAGCATTTGATAGGGTGGATCATGGGAGACTACTGGCAAAAATGAGTGCAATTGGACTAGACAAAAGAGTGACTGAATGGGTTGCTATATTTCTAGAAAATAGATCTCAGAGAGTTAGAGTAGGTGAAGCTTTGTCTGACCCTGTAATAGTTGAGAGGGGAGTTCCTCAGGGCAGTGTTATCGGACCTTTATGTTTTCTTATATATATAAATGATATGAGTAAAGGAGTGGAATCGGAGGTAAGGCTTTTTGCGGATGATGTTATTCTCTATAGAGTGATAAATAAGTTACAAGATTGTGAGCAACTGCAACGTGACCTCGAAAATGTTGTGAGATGGACAGCAGGCAATGGTATGTTGATAAACGGGGCTAAAAGTCAGGTTGTGAGTTTCACAAATAGGAAAAGTCCTCTCAGTTTTAATTACTGCGTTGATGGGGTGAAAGTTCCTTTTGGGGATCATTGTAAGTATCTAGGTGTTAATATAAGGAAAGATCTTCACTGGGGTAATCACATAAATGGGATTGTAAATAAAGGGTACCGATCTCTGCACATGGTTATGAGGGTGTTTAGGGGTTGTAGTAAGGATGTAAAGGAGAGTGCATATAAGTCTCTGGTAAGACCCCAACTAGAGTATGGTTCCAGTGTATGGGACCTTCACCAGGATTACCTGATTCAAGAACTGGGAAAAATCCAAAGAAAAGCAGCTCGATTTGTTCTGGGTGATTTCCGACAAAAGAGTAGCGTTACAAAAATGTTGCAATGTTTGGGTTGGGAAGAATTGAGAGAAAGAAGAAGAGCTGCTCGTCTAAGTGGTATGTTCCGAGCTGTCAGCGGAGAGATGGCGTGGAATGACATTAGTAGACGAATATGTTTGAATGGCGTCTATAAAAGTAGGAAAGATCACAATATGAAGATAAAGTTGGAATTCAAGAGGACAAACGGGGGCAAATATTCATTTATAGGAAGGGGAGTTAGGGATTGGAATAACTTACCAAGGGAGATGTTCAATAAATTTCCAATTTCTTTGAAATCATTTCGGAAAAGGCTAGGAAAGCAACAGATAGGGAATCTGCCACCTGAGCGACTGCCCTAAATGCAGATCAGTATTGATTGATATTTACTGGAAGATGTTTGTGAGCCCTCTGGGTCAGTGTGTGCCACTTTGGTAACAGCTTTCCAGGCACTAATGTGTGGTTAATTTGTGCGTGTAATCGAAGAAGGAACTGAATGCAGTACGTGCTTGAATAATGTGTACACCTCAGTAATGCATCCCTATTTGTGAACTTGACCAGTCACTCGGATAGAGGAGGCCTGCGGTATTCCCTGCGGCGATTTATTGGCCTGATTTTGTGGTTATAGAAATTTGTTAAGGCGGCTCTGCCATACTGCAAGATCTCTTCAAGTCATTAAAAGTGTGTTAATGGCAATAATCACCAGGAACTTGCGTCAGAAACTGTAGTGGCGAAAATTGTGAAACCTCCGTTTAGTAATGTAGGGGAGTATCATATAGACAAAGTTTTCAGGTTTTCTTGTCCGTCAAAATGTGCTATTCGAGAAGTCCTGAAGCTATAAATTTCTAGAGCACTAGTTTGTGTGTAAAACTGTTTCCTTTTTCTACTTTATTCAGTACTTTCAGATTTTCAGTTTCGCTTATGTTCTCATCTATCTGTATTCCCGCGATAACTAGGGCTGTTTGGTGCTGTCATCTAGCGGTGGATTCTTCGCAAGTCGTGTTACACGTTTGTGTGTGGAATGAGCAGGCATTATAAGCAGCCATCAGATGCTTATCGAGCAGGCGGTGACTTATACAAACATTATACTCAATAACTGACGGGGCAGCCAAAGGGTGGCAGCACTGTACGATTTGGTGTGTGTAGTAACAGATGGTAACAGCCATGGGCGCCCGCAGGATCTTTTCCAGGGGGGGGGGGGGGCACATTAACAATTTTCTTGAATATAAAACCAATATAACGTCAGCAACATTAAATTGTTTACAGAAATTTCCAGTTATAACAGATGCTAGATGACTGTCAGTAAGTTCAGTTTATGAAATAATCTGGTATGATATTAAACAATTGAACATCAACATGTTTAGAATTCCAGGGGGGGCAAGTGCCCCCCCTTGCGGGCGCCCATGGTAACAGCTAAAAATATGGTCAGTCTGAGACACGCATCCACTACTGTAAGCCCGGAAGAGTGACCACAGCTCACCCTGTTAACATATAACTGAATACACCCACTATAGACCGACAGAGGAGCTCCGAAGGGAGCACCTTCATCGGTACCTCACATATCACCTATCTCCATGAGACAAGTGAACCATACAGAATCTAGGGAATCCACTACTGTAAGCAGAGGAAAATGTTGAAGCAGCATTTATGTTTAATGGATGGGCTATGTCCAAATGAATACAACGTGACATGATTCAGTTCTTGTGCAAAGAAGGTGCTCTGACCGAGCAAGTGGCTGCACGGTTTGAGTCACTTATAGCAATCAGCTTGCATTCAGAAGACAGAGAGTCCGAACCCTACTGTCGGCAGCCATGAAGATGGTTTCCGTGGTTTCCCATTGTTGTACCTTAATTTAAGGCCACGGCCGCTTCCCTCCCACTCCTAGTCCTTTCCTATCTCATCGTCGCCAATAAGACCTATCTGTGTCGGTGCGACGTAATAAAAAAACTTGCACGAAATGTGCTGCACGGGAACGCTCGTCCACACGCTGCCAGCGCAACAATGTACAGTCGGCATTGTTTTCGCTGGGGTCTTACAGATCACTCTTTCGAATTAGGCAAAGCGACTAATGTTATAGAATATTGAAAACCGTTAGAAGTTCTTCCTGGCATGAATACATTTTTTGTTTCACGTCGCACCGACCCAGATAGGTCTTGAGCACAAATACCACTGAAGTGAACGGGGATCGAACCCTCCAACTTAAGTTCAGAGGGCCAGCGCTCCACCGTCCGAGCTACTCAGCCCGGTTGTATGTATGTACGTGTGTAAAAATGTTTAAATACCCCTTGTAATTTTCCTTTTGCTTTTTTGGTTTACATCGCACCGACCAGACAGGTCTTATGGCGACGATATAAGACAGGGCTAGGACTGTGAAGGAAACGACCGAGCATATTCCTGGTATAAAAATGGAAAACCATGGAAAACCATTTTCAGGACTGCCAACAGTGTTCAGACCCACTATCTTACGAACGCAAGCGATTAGCTACACGGACGAAGCCATCCAGCCAACTCGCATATGCAGTTTCAAGAGGAAGATATTCGACACAGATGGTATATTTCGCTGAAATAACATGCACTGTTCGACTGTATATTGCGCATGGTATGAACTTTCGTTTTAAAATGGCCCTGGACGTTCTTTGCTTTCATACCTAAAGATGGGACCTACGAGAATGACTACATTCCGAAAAATGTGTCTCAACAGCTGGCTGGCGTTACTTCCTACTCGCACCAACGAGCAGCACTTTTGTTTTTATTCTACTTCAAAATTACAACCCACCCACACTGCACTCCATTCATTATCGCTCGCACTGTCAAGAATGCAGCTATGGTTACAACCGAGGTTGTCCAAAATATATTACAACACCCTTAACATACCTTTTGACATTTTATAAAACTATACCGTACCGTATGTAGTTTACGTAAAGGAACAAAAATGCCTGTTTTATCACCTCGAAACAATTCTATACGACTCTTAATCGCCACTTACATGTATTTATTGAAAAATCCAGTTAAAATCATCTTCAAGGGACCAGATGGAAAATATTAATTAAACAGGAAAAGAACCGTGGGTACTTTTTTTGTAAAAAAGATAAAATGTTTAGTTAAATTTCGCTAACAAAACTAAGTTAATACTTTCCCTTAACTTATTTAGTTATCCTTGTTACTTATTATATATTGATATTTGGCACAAGTGTTCTTTATAACCTAACGGGGAAAGCAAAATGAGTTTTATTCTGATGTTTTAATATTGAAGAGGCGAAACCTGCCTTAGTACTACAACTTTTTTAAATTTGCTTTACGTCGCACCGACACAGATAGGTCTTATGGCGACGAAGTACTACAACTAGGGCATAGGCTAATTACGGGCAAAATATCGAATTTTGCCACAGAAGGACCGGACAAAGCTCAATTTATGCCCCCCCCCCCCGAAACGTAAAACAATACTCGGTATGTTCCTACGGGACCCCGAAAACCACATTTTAAGACCCTAGAACCAACCTTTTCCGAGATATTTCAAGAAAACCACACATTTTGTATCGCTAGTTTCAGATGGCCGCCAGCCGTAAGACATAGCCTGAACGGAAGCTAGGCAGAATTGTGTGGCCATCCATCCATACTTTACATCACAGCATGCACGGTTGCTAGGTTACACTTTGTGACGGTAATTTTTCAGATGAACCCCCAGCCATTAAGACATGTTTATGTCACCTCTTGCAACTGACATCAACCACATCGGGTTCAATATCACCGATTCCTGGAGGGAGAATGAATGCAAAATGCTCCAGCTACATGCCAGGCAATGCCATGCATCAGTAAGACAGTTCCAGGGTTTGATCAACCTCGCAAGGTATGGTCAATGCTCTACCCCCTCAGGACGGGACATGGAAGATGTGGGGATTCAATTTTTAAAATGGCGAATGCTGTCCTCGCCGGTATGCGACTGTGGTGCACCGCGACAACCTATTGAACACATCAGGGAGGACTGCAGCATCAGAGCATATGGAGGGCCATATGAAAACTTCTTGATGTGTGTATGTTCAGTCTTCAGCCCTAAGGCTGGTTGGATCCTCAACAGCTCTGCCATCAGCTGTCATAGATTGCCTAGGCATCACTGAAAAGGTGTACTAGGGAAATGAGGAGTGAGGTAGTCTCCCGTTGCTTTCCTCACTGAGCCAGAAGTTGCTATTACATATCAGTCTGCCAAGCCCACTGAAATGCATGCACCGACTGACCCTATGAGCAACATTTTCATACCATTCATAGCAGGGACTGGCTGTACAAGGAATGGCATTACTAGCATTGCTCATACCTCAGTCACTTTCATATTGTCAAAGCCAATGATAAGACAGAGACAGATCAATGAAAGTAACAAAATTGTTCTAGCCCATACCAGAAGACATAGTGCACTGTAAACACTAGGTCCTGCCAGCAACCCCAAAATGTATTGAGTACATACAAGGTCTAGATGTTTGTTTGTAGTTTAGTTCATAGATTATTGTTGTTCACTTGTAAAAATGTATTTGTATGCCATACGCTAAATAATAATAATAATAATAATAATAATAATAATAATAATAATAATAATAATAATAATAATAATGTCAATAATAATATTGATGGAATAACAGACGATATAATACAAGACAGAACTTTCAGAAGATTGATACAAAATTTCGAGGGTTTCCAGGAGAAGGAAAAGAGGAAAGGCAATAATAACATCTGGACATGAGAGGAGGAAACAGCAAAGTGAAAGGATGAAGAACTATTCGAAATCAAGAAAAGAAGGGTCAAGATGAATGCACAGTGTTACTTTCCATGGTCCCTAGATGGCCAAAATCGAAGACTTGACGCGTAATGTACTGAATGTCCGTTCAATAGAACATGTCACTGAGAGAGTCAGGCCGATCTTGATGGTCTCGATCACTGCTGGGCAGAATATTATCGCCATTCCCAGAGATTCATTTGGGTTTCTTATTTTTAGACGCCCTCCCATGTGGCAGCCTAGGCCATAGAATGTGGTATATTTAAATCATACCGATTACCTAAGAAAAATAGTCCTTGTTACTTCCTGTTTTACCCCCAAATTAACGAAAAGCTCCTTGGTTGAATCGTCAATGTTCTGGTCTTCAGTTCAGACGACCCCGAATTCGATTTCTGGTAGGGTTGAGGATTTTAACTCTTTCTGGTCAATGTCTCTGACTCGGGGATTGTGATTTTCTTATTGTACATCTTTATAGCATAGTGAATAGGGCGTCAGGAAAGGCATCTGACCATAAAACTGGGATACATCCACATAATGTGCCAACCCCAGGAAATTGGAAAAAGGCCAGAATGAAAAAGTTTAACTACGAAAGTGAATTAAAAGGTATAACTGCAGAAATTACTTGCTATTAATCAAAGTAAAAATAGCATATTATTGATAATTAAATGCCTTAAAAACACGTTGTTCCGACTTCAAATTTTAGAGATTTCCATGACCCTTCCCCCGCACTCCCCCCCTACCCCATCCAGGACGCCTGGAACTGCAACACCCTGCCTCTCCACCTGTCAGCACCCACTATACCTGAATAAGTTATGTTTGTGAATTAACTGCATGCCCTGGTAACCTACACATTAATGGCACCTTCATCTCTTTACTTTTTATAGTCACTAGTGGCCAGGTTGCATGAATTGTGGGACTAGGTGGGCCAAGCCTTGGTGCCTTGTGATTGGTTAATTTTTTTACTCGATCAGCTTCAGTCCGTTGCAGTGGAATCCTTTTTAAATATGTACAAAAATGTATCACTAAGACATTATTCTCGGATCCAAAGTAGAATACCGTGAACATTTTTCGTTACTGAACACCGATATGCAGATTGATACATATAGGTCATCGGTGCATCATAAAGCACTGTGAATAATATTAATAAAGGTTAGTACATTCTGTTGGCTTATTAGACTCTGATTAACACAGTCCAACATCAGATTAAGTTATTTACTTTCAAATAATAAAATCTTAGTAAAGGAGCAATGAACATCGGTGCTTTAAAGGAGGACAAGAAAACAGTGACAGTAAGTTCAAGACATCACATCATCCACAACCCAAACTTATTGCGTTCAATTCTTCAATTATTCTTCATAGAACGGTGATTTGGCTGCTGAATTACTGTAGGTTGATTCGACCACTGTGCGTCAGATTTGTGGAGTTTTGGAGTGGTGTCTCTTCATCTGTAATTTCTGGTTTAGTGATCCACTGACGGCACAACCCTTGCCCTGTTCCTCTGCAGGGTCGGAAATGAAGAGAGATGAGTTTTCGTAGCCAGTTTTTATAACAGGATGCCCTTCCTGACGTCAACTTCATCAGAGGAGATAATGAGATGAAATGAATTACATGAAATATAATAGTCAAGGGAAAAACCCGATGTGGCACAGAGTCTAGTTCTGTTAAATAGGACCAAGGGGTCTGCTCGAGGTTTTACGTCTCCATCCGACGGACAAATCACCATCAACAGCGTGATATGTTCTCACTCCATATGAACACTGCGGAGAGGTTTAGAATTGAATCCAGGCTTTTGGCACGCAATGTAGTGACTAGAAATTGTATACCACCACCTCCCCTACCCTGCTGGCCAACATTCTGATGGTGACTTTTTTTTTTCTACCAAAAGGACTTGAACTGGCTAACGACGGTATCAGCCATATAGAGTTGATGCCTTAACGATCATCGCCACCAGACGAGCTTCTGATGACACATTGGCACTTCCAAGAAATTCTTTAACTAAGTGCCATTTGCTTGGAGCAGCTTCTTAGCCTACTACTGTATTCCAACAGGTTAATGTTCGTCCACCATGCAGTATGGGTGTCTTCACGAAACATGTATATGATTATATAATATAGCGTATAAATCCTAAAGAGTGAATAGTAGTGTTTTGAACTAGGAGGAATAAAACTTGCTTTTTAATTGCATAACACAGTCAAGATGATTTTAACTTGTATTTCTTGTAATAACAATATAACACAACCTAATAACCATTTCTGCAAATGATTGTATTATGTTTGGTTTAAACTGGAATAAGAAGGTTGGGGCATAATTTGTGTCAGTTATTATTTTCCTCATATTTGTACAGTGCTACCATACAATCATCATGTTCTGGAAAGCATGGCATTCATAGTATATGGACACAGCACGAGATGGTGTGCATTGGACAGGTAACACATACAAGACAAAGGGACTGCAATAGTGAGTCAGGCTCCATTCAGAATAGAAGTTCCAGCAAAACCATTCCTTCGTAAAGATGATGATGATCATTGTGGCTTACGATGTCAAGAGGCGGGATTCCGTGTCACTTCATTCCATTTGGCACAATGGTGTACAACAGAACCTTCCTGTAGGGAAAGTTATGTCATGCCAATAGGGACAAATGCCGGGATCTTCTCAACATTGTCATCATGACAACGAAGACTGTATGGAGGCAACTTCATTGTTGGGGTTGGGAAGTACTGCAACATTCGCCATACTCACTGGACATGTCTCCATGCAGTTTTGACCTCATCCGCAAAGTGAAAGAACCATTGCGTGGGAGATGGTTTGGGACATGAGAGGACACTGTGAAGGCTGTGAAACATGAGATTGCAAAATTCACACACGGTGACTGGTATCCAATGTCTCTCACATCATTGGCAGCATGTTGTCGACAATCTAGTGGACTGCTATAAGTGTTTACTATAAAGGTTACTGTACTCTCTGAGAATAAACATACCGAGCTTGGTAGCTGCAGTCACTTAAGTGCGGCCAGTATCCAGTATTCGGGAGATAGTAGGTTCGAACCCCACTGTCGTCAGCCCTGAAGATGGTTTTCCGTGGTTTCCCATTTTCACACCAGGCAAATGCTGGGGCTGTTCATTAAGGCCACGGCCACTTCGTTCCCACTTCTAGCCCTTTCCTGTCCCATCGACGCCATAAGACCTATCTGAGTTTGTGCGACGTAAAGCAACTTTTTTTTTTTTTTGCATTAACAAAGTTTTTATTGTAATCCACCTGTTGAATGCATTATAATGTTGTCACATTTAAAATATCATCATTAATAGACAAGTTATTTGTGGGACATGTTTTGCTCCCTTACAGAGCCTCAGACACAAATAACTTAGTGTACACAAATAACTTGTCTATTAATGATGAAATTTTAAATATGAACATTATAATGTATTGAACAGGTGGATTACAATAAAAACTTTGTTATTGCAAATAACAGATTTCAATACAGATTAAAACATGAGATTAGTCACTTGCAAAGTAAAGCAACTTGTAAAAAAAAAATAATAAACATTATGTAGCACAAGGAGTTCATGGCTGACATTCTCCATGTTTTATATCCTACACCTGGTAAATCTATTCTTACATTCCACAGAATCTTTATCTTACACTCCCTAATCTTACGTGTTCATTTCCATTTGTCTGGTAGACCCCACTTGCAAAGAAAAGATAGTTACCATGACTTATGCCTCAACCTTCGTAATACAGTATGACCAAGTATCCTAGACAATGCAATAGAAGTTACTTATTGTGTAGGGGCAAAAGATTCACATGGGACGACGCCCCGAACAAGTAGCATTTTTTTAAAAAATTACTTATTGCCTACAGGAAGTTGATTGTTGTGAGTTGAATAAATCAGTGGTACAAATATCCTCTATTTCTTCCTCTGAGATAGGGTCATCCTATTCCCAAACCATGCATAGTGCCTACAAAACTTTCCCTTCAACACTATAGATATTTTCCTGTTGTACTACCTACTCCATTTCTTTCTGTGAGAAGAGTTCTTAACTTTCTCCCTGTGATTTGCAGGATGTAAAACAATTTCTGTATATCTTGTATTAATGTGTAACTTTATTGTATCCTTATAGGTGTGAGCATCAAGTGCTACATGTGCAACTCTCTATTCAATGAGCACTGCGGTGATCCCCTCGATACCAGTCAAGTAACAACTACGGAGTGCACCACTACTAACGCCAAGGAATTTATTACCAAGCTAACCAATTCCTTCAATAACTTTGCCCAAAACATTGGCCTTGGGGATATGTTCCCGGCTGGAGCTGGCCCAGTAGAAATGGCCTGTCAGAAGATGAAGAGCACGGGTAAGTTAACAGTACACTAAGAAATGTGAAAGTTTACCTTTTAAACAAAAGAGAGCCTCTACCTTCTCAGGATGCCCAGCCCCAGTCAAATGAGAATGGTTGAAGATATTTTTCCTGTCCAGTCAGTCCACAATCCTGCCTCCATTGTTGCTGCACATCAGAGACATTCTCGGCTTTGCACTACCATTTGAGGATGTTTTATTGCTGCTCGAATGACAAAATATATTTGTGCCATAGCTGCACCTTCTAGAATGTTTGCAAGACGTTACATCAATGAATGTGCTACAACATTAATGCATCTGTTGATGAACCATTGTACTACATATTCAACCTGTAACCAGCACGATCTTGAAGTTCAGAGAGTATATACATATTTTTAGCAACCCAGTATTTGACAAATTAATTTTGTCTTCCTTATTAAAATCATAAATTCTGTGACATGAATGCTTCAATCAATCAATCAATCAATCAATCAATGAGCTGCATTTAGGGCTGTCACCCACGTGGCACATCCCTATCAATTGTTTACCTGACTTTTCTTAAATGTTTTCAATGAACTTCAAAATTTATTGAATATTTCCCATGATTAATTATTCCACTCCCTTATTCCTCGTCCATAAATGAACCCATCCTCCTCCTTTCCCCTTATCCATTTCATGTCAGGCCAGGGCATTTGTTTTCTCGAATTCCAACTTTATCTTCTTATCATGATCTTTCCTATATTTATAAGCTCTACTCGTGCTTATTCATCTACTAATATCAATCCATGATTCCATGTCATCTCTCCATTGACAGCTCAGAACATACTGCTTAAGTGAGCAGCTCATCTTTTTACACCCAAATATTCCCAGCCCATTCGTAACTCTACACTTTTGTCAGAAATCACCAAGAACAAATCGTGCTGCTTTCCTTTGGATCTTTCCCAGTTCTCATATAAAATAATCTTGGTGCGGATCCTATACACTGGAACCATACTCTAACTGGGATCTTACCATCTTGCCATCTCCTTTACATTCTTACTACAACCCTCAAATACCCTCCTTATAACCATGTAAAGAGATCTGTATCCTTTCTTTATAATGTTGTTAATGTGATTACCCCAATGAAAATCATTCCATATGTTAACACCTAGGTGCTGACAGTGATCCCCATGAGGTACCATCACCCCATCAACACATTAATTAAAACTGAGTGGACTTTCCTCCTATTGAAACTGACAACCTGACTTTTCATCTAATTTACCATCATACCATTGTCTGCTGTCCATCTCACAATATATTGTCGAGGTCTTTTCATAGTCACTCACTATCCTGTAACTTACTCGTCTATAGAGAGCAGTATTTCTTATTTAAAATGATATAAATATTATTCATTTTTAACTAATAATACATAACAGTATTTTCAAATTTGAAATACGCTTTTCATGCCTTTATTTACGGTGTTTTGTCCACTCTTTAAAACAAGAAAGTAAAAGATTTTCAAACAATTAGAAGACAAAGTAGAAGCAGCACTTCACATTTACAGATTCTCTACCATACCCCTTATAGTTCCATTTCTCAGTCACTTTAGAGTAGTGGAGGACAGAAAGTACATGTGTGACATCACACCTCACCCACTGCACATGGTCACAGCTGTGTTATGTCACTGCAGTTGACCCTATTTTCTGGCAACCACAGGTGGAGATGAAATGGTTTGAGACATGTGGAATGCAGTGATGTAAAAGAAACAGGAAACATAATATATTTTTAAGGTTTGATACACTGAAAGGGCCCTACAAAGATCCTTTATATAGTCTAGACTCTAGAGAATTCCTAATCATTAATGTAATGAATCAACTAAGAGATCTCCATAAGTTGACTGAAGCCAGGTATTTAATGGTCTAGTGTGATAGTCAGTCTGAGGGGATCAGAAGACCAGAAGACAGATGTGGTGTTAATATTAATAACATAATGTGACATCTTGGATATCGTAATAATGCCGGGCTGAGTGGCTCAGATGGTTGAGGCGCTGGCTTTCTGGCCCTAACTTGGCAGGTTCAATCCTGGCTCAGTCCAGTGGTATTTGAAGGTGCTCAAATACGTCACCCTCATGTTGGTAGATTTATTGGCATGTAAAAGAACTCCTGCGGGACTAAATTCCGGTACCTTGGCGTCTCTGAAAACCGTAAAAAAATTAGCAAAGCAAATATTATTATTATTATGTTGATGCTGACCGATTAAACTACACATCTGTTCACAGATTATAAACAATTACATGTCAACTCTATGTTATGAGAAAATATGTTACAATTCTAGTTTTTGTAAAGGTCAGCCATGTTAGAACATAAAATAGTACTGAACATAATATAATTTTCTCTACAACTTAGAACAAAACCATAGAGAACAATTATGCAGGCATTTTGCCTGCATTTTCTATTTAGTTTCTCTTTAACTAGTCTATTAATGTTAGGACTTTATGCCTGGGCAATTTGTAATCGAAGACAGGATGTTAGGTCATGATCTGGGAAGGTACCTTGGGATTTGGACTTAGCAAGTTTCATAACAGAAAATAATTGTTTGTATGTTTGTACACATATCTTTCATGCCAAGGAGTGAGAGTGTAAGTCATATTATATCGCGTCTTCATAGTACAAGTCAATGATTTAATTTTCAACAGTTAGCAGAAGAAATACTGTCTCTGTTTTCAAAACTTCAAATTTATGTCTTGAAATGCAGCTGCTTTTGACTAATACTCTTTAGCCCTGGCATGCAAGATATGTCAAAGTGAACATCCATAGATCTGTGCAGCAAGGGCAAATAACCTCTGAAATCTGGTTTGGGGGACATTTTTGCAAAAATTAGCCAAGTCTTCCTTGTGTTAATATTATTTGTCCTTTAACATATCATCATGTTGTAAATTTAACAGTTCCATTTGGAACATTGTTGACATATGCTGAATACTGGGTCACAAAGAGCTGAAACATACTAGAAAACATTTCTACATTTTGAAATCTGAACTCAAAACTGTTGACAAAAATTTTGTAAAATATGTATGTATATATATATATATATATATATACTCTTCAGAGAGACTTAACATCATGAGCACGGATGTTACTGTCATCGGGAGCGCTACAACTGACTGACCCCTCCAGTTCCGTACTCACAGCACCATTTGTCTAGGCAACATTACATTACTCGGCTCTCACCTGATGTCACTCGAACTGACAGGCTTGCTCTTCATTCCAGTTCGTCACACAACCTGAAACTGCCTTCCCCTGCTTTAGAACATCAACAAACCTAGGTTTAAACCATAAAAACTAACCTGATCATGTCATTATTTTAGCCAAATCCAATGAAGGAATGATAGGAACATGATCTGTTTGCTCTAGTTTATTATTCGCTGCTACTCACACCTCTAAAATTGAAACGAGTCTTCTGGTCTCCTCAGACTGACTATCACACTAGACCATTAAATACCTGGCTTCACTCAACATATGGACATCTCTTAGTTGATTCATTACATTCACTCCAATAATGATTAGGGATTCTCTAGAGTCTAGACTATATAAAGGATCTTTGTAGGACCCTTTCAGAGTATCAAATCTTAAAAATATGAGTCAAGTTGCTAAGGTCCTTATGCATGAATACTTTAAGTTTGGTGGAATATTAAATGGATTTCAATCATCTATACCTTTCTTAAGGTGGGAAACAAATATATACATTTCTGTTCACTTTTGTGCAGTATGCTTGCAAGATGTCACCAGGCATCCTGAGAAGTAATCCTTAAAATAATTCAGTGATTAAATATTGAAATCCTCTGCCCCAGCATTTCAAAGCAATTTCCATTGGGGAAAAGAACTTTCTTCCAGTGTTCTATTGTCCAATCCTGATGACAACATGCCTATGAGAGACAATTCCTGTGCATTCCTCTTTGTAGAGGTGTTTCTTTGTATATTTGCAGGCTTTTCCTCCATCTGCTAGAAGTCTACGATGAGCAGTAGTTACATTCATATTCACTCTCCTGTCGCCCAGTTCATGAGCAAATTCCACAGAAATGAGCCTGGGGTTTAATTTATTCCTCCTGAGGAGAAATCAGTTATCAGTTGGCATAGCTTCATTCTTTCTGCCACAGTTTTCATTATTTATTGAGTAAAATAGAGCCAGTCTGTTTATGAATAATTTGATTCTGAGTGCCTTCACTACACAAAATGTAGTATGTAACTCTCGGTTTCAGGGAAATATTCTGCAAAAATGCTACAGTCATATAATGCTTCCTGGGAGTCATATCCACTGAAAGCAGATATTACTTATCTTTTACTACTGTAATATCACAATGTACAAGGAGGGCCTCTCGATCAGCCTCCAGAGAGGAACGAGCACCACACACCAGCACTGTAGACTGCCAAAACAGACGTTACATCTCTTGCATTGGATACCAGCATACAGCACTTTCCGCTATCCATCACCACCATCTTTCAGCTGGAATATTCCTCCATTTCCAGTACCAGATTACCCATCAACCACCTTCATTTTCTATAGCCAAACCCCTCTGGAACCCATGTATTTCTCCTCTCCAATCCTTCCCCAGAACTTCAGTCACCCCAAGTCATCTTCTCCGTACTTCTCCGCTATAATCTGTACAGAAAAGATATCACTGATGTCTGGAAGATATCAAAAGGAATCGTCATCCAAATCAGCGGGGACACTTCAGCTAACCAACTCGCCACCCAAACTGAAACAACTCCCTTTGGATTAAACACCCCTCTTCAACCCATCCCACCACCACCATCCATTCAACCCCCACTTCCAACATCCTCCGTCATAATCTGTTAAGCTGCATCATCCATGGTGTGGATCCTTCACACTCACAGAAGAAACTATTGATGCCGAGCTCAACATGGAGGAAATACCAGCACAGAAGGCCTTCCACATCCAGAATGCAGCAGGTCC
The DNA here is from genome assembly GCF_040414725.1 of Anabrus simplex. NCBI lineage: Eukaryota > Metazoa > Arthropoda > Insecta > Orthoptera > Tettigoniidae > Anabrus > Anabrus simplex. Next base: position 1,588,985,312 of record NC_090265.1, read on the forward strand.
GACATTCATGGTGTAGATCCTTTAGCTAGCACCAACAGACATAGACCAGACTTCTTGCCATTGGTGTCTCAATCCATTGTCATTAATTATCACAAAGTCAAACAATCTTTTGCTCCACCTCCTCAATTCCTCATATCCAAAAGATGTCTCATTTTATAACCAACATACAACAACCCAGTGCAATGCGGTCGTTGCACCCAACATCACTTCACCACCAAGTGCCCCAACACTCTTCAACACCCTCTGGTTGAACACCTGTGTGGGGGTAACCATCCACCTTATTTTCACTGATGCAGAGACTGCCTCACACCTTCCCCAAACTTCCCAGAACTAATAGTCCCCATTCGCACTATTGACCTACCAGCACGCCAACCTCTTCACTTTTCCCCTGCTCCTATAAATGAAGATCTGGTCAGATTTGTAACGATTTCATCCACCCATATAATTGATTGCTAGTTCTCAACCATCTACAAGCTGTAGCCCATGTTTCCTTCTAGAAAACTTATTTCTTTCCCAGGTGTAATATAGAAGCACTTCATGCTACAGCGAAGTTCTTGCAAAATCTTCATTTCTGGAGAGTTCAAAAATGAGAGTCAATGCAGGAGGATTATTAATGCTATCTTGAATGTTTTCATCATTCAAGTATACTCTTTATCCATTTTGCAAATAGACCACTAAATGGATGACTGGTGGGTAGCGCTGATGTAGGCCTACTGGGAACTGAAAGATTCTCCAAACAACTTCAGAGGTGCTAACATAGTGACCATTAAGATATTTTTTGACCCATCATTGTTAATTTGCACAGTGAATGTAGCTTGATCAGAACCTTTATGAATGTACTTGCAAATATATTTTATTGCTTTGACTGACTGGCAAAATTCAACATTAATATGTGCGTTGAAAATTCATAATAGAACTGAATTATATGGAACAGCCCATCTATTGTCTATGTTAATTTCAGTATCCCTCACATTTAGGACACCTGTATTTCTCCCACAATCTGAATCTCTACGTCTATAGGTTGGGTAACCAGCATCACTAGTTTGTGTCTGAGAAGTAAACCTACTTGGGTATTTTTTGGAGCACATGTGTTCTTTCATGCATGGTGACATTGGGTTATTTGGTCCACAAGGGGTGTAGATCATATTTTTCACCAATGTTATAAAGTCAGGATCTTGTTCTTTGTCAGGTATTTCAGCCCATACTATATCATCTTTTTTTTTTTTTTTTTTTGCCATTCTACACTATAAATGAAAGCCTTAGTTGGGCCAAAAATATTTTTTTTTTTGTTAATAGTTCCATCATTTTCTTGAGTTTCGAATGATAAACTCTTGAAAGCAAATCATGTCTATCTGTGATTTTTTTATTAGGGATTGTAGATGAAGGTGATAAAAAGATCTGGTCTCCCAAAGTTCCTAACAAATGTCATGGCATCTTGAGTCTTTTCATTTATATATCGCAGAGATCCTGTAAATGAAGACGGCAATATCACATACTGGCCAATATTAGACACATTAACACTTCTATCATTGGCAGCTGCATCTCATAGATGTATATATTCATCGTCCCTCAATTTTTTATATTCCTTCTGATAAAATGAAGTCTTTCCGATATCATTTTTGCTGACATACTGTATCAACACAATATTGATTGAACAATCCTCTGAAATAATGTAAACTGTTCATATCATTTGTTCTCACCATAAGCCTGAAAGCATCAAATTGCATACTTGATACTGTCTTAGGTCGTGCAACACCATTTTGTTGTTGTTGATTGTTGATGCAATACCCATCATCTCGTCGTGGGAAGAGTAAAGGATACTGCAGAGGGTCATACGATCTGTGCAACTCAAAAACTTTTCGAAGATGACCATCTCTACTATTTATTGCAATATCTCTCGGACCTTTGTCCTCATCTACTAAATGAACAGCAACTTCGTCTACAGTTGGCACATTGTACGAATAACCATGCTCGTTGGTAGGTTTTATATCAGTGTGAATAATGTTTTAAATCATGCCCTGGTCTGTTTTCAAGATTATATTTGAAACTTTGAATATAACTATTATAATCATGAATCCCTATTTACAAAGCACCAATGAGGTCAGTTCACAGAGTGAGGTTTATATTTGTGCACAAAGATAACTCATCAGTAAGGCTCGGAAGTTCATGCCCTAAAAAACTAAGAAAAATGCATGCAAATATGCTCTTAAAACTTGAAAATATGCCAGTAAATATGCACTATTAAAATGAAAAAATGGCAGTAGACAAGTCAGGTTAGTATTATCTGCGCACTTTTTAGTGATAGATTTACACCCTAGTGCTGAAGTGGTCGACTTCGGTTATCTTCGAGATTCGTATTGGCAACCTTTGAAACACAAACTAAGAATCGCTTATCATCGCTGTTCGACATCTGGCGTACACTTTAAGTACTCGTACTGTTGTTGTTTACACAGCAAAGCCAAACTATAGAATTCATGCTAGGAACACGTTTCGCAATGGGAAATGTTATATAGTATTATATATTGTGTGTGTGACACAGTTGTTTGCTTAAAATAATAAAGGTTTATAAAATTCATATCGATCGATCATATCGATTCAATTCAGATTTCATTTCCATTCAGTTGGCAGTATTAACGGAACCCTTCTTACTTCTCCAACGAGTACAAAAATCTATCACTAAAAAGTGCGCAGATAATATTGATAATAACAAACTTACATTTATTCCTTGGAGGTTGAAGCAGAAATGGTCCTGCTGTCAATGCTGAGTGATGAATTGCAGTTCACAACTATCACTTTGCACAAATTTTCAACTGAAAAATATCGTCTGTTGTCTCGCAAAACACTTTTGTAACATGAAAAACTTCTTTGCACATCACAAGATGTTATTGAGGCATATTTAAATGATGATAACTGCTCCACAGAAAGAGGCAAGTCTCTTGGTGTGAAAGACGATTTTCCTTCGAGAATGTCTCGAATATCGTACAACTGTTTATAACCAGGATTTTTTGAGGTTATATAATTTATTTTTCTTTCATTTTTTCTCCTATACTACCAGGAACAGAATTTAGATTGGATATCACCTTTTCGAAAACAGTAAGTATTTCCTTTAAGGGAGATCCTACAGCTTCCAGTGACGTTATAGCGGTTGGTAAAAAAGAAAAATGGACATTTATAAAAACAAGATTCTCTTCTAACTCAATGCCTGACAGAATATTTTGCACTGTTTGTATTGATGCAGCTTCGAAGGAGATTTAAAAAAAAATTTCTTTGAACAGGCCACAAATCGATCTACCAATGGGAAATAATTGCATATTGTCTCAGCAATGCAATTAAGAGCATGTGCCAAACAAGTTATATGAATTAAGTTAGGAAAAATGCCTTTCAGTGTTTGTCCTGATTTTACCATATATGTACCTACATCGGTAACAAATTAAAGTAGCCAGTCGTATTTCATTCCAGATGGCCATAATAATTTCAGTAAGTTCAACACACTATGTTACAGTTACATTGTTAGTGGGCGGCAATTCACACACATTAAGAAGATATGGTATCATCTTTTGTTCCTTATTTAAAGCGCCCACAATTACATTAGCTGTAAATTGGCTCTCAGAATCAGTGGTTTCATCAATAGACAAGCAACAAACTTATCCACTAATTCAATTTGTAAATTTGACAATACGTTATTGTACCAACGTCCTACGTAAGTCTTACGCAATGTACTTGCTTTAGGCACGTGTTGTTGAGTGTATTTGGCAAGAAAATGTTTTAATGTGGGGTTATTAATTTTATACAAGGGAATATCAGCAGCTAAAGTTGCTTGGCACAAGTCATAAGAAAATTCACTAATCCTACTTCCTAAACACTCTAATAGTTGTTTTTGAACAGACTCTTTATTTGCGAGTTTGCTAGTTAAATTCTCCTTATGTTTTACTGTGCAACTGTGTTTACGTGTTGAACTATTTGAAATCTTTTCTCACTTCCTATAGTTTTCTCACATGCTCCACAGAACAGTACCCTATTATCTGTAGATGTTAGTCACCTGAAAACTCCTTCTGTGAATTAGTTAATCTACAACTTCAAGTTGCTCTTATTTTCGGCATTTAAAGAAATTTTTAACAGGCGCTTAATACGCGAAACATAGTTTGGTCACAACCAGTTCACAACACCGTTACACGACTCAGTAGACAGCCAGTCGACAGCTAACCACAAAACGTGAAGGTAGATGATGAAACAGGGGCACGGCGTGACATCATAACTCCTCACCACATGACAAGTTGCGTCATCATGCCATGCGCAACATTACTGCCAACATCAACCAGATGGAAAAAAGCTGATTAAAAATACTGTAAAAACCATTAAACTGATTAAAATATGCCATATAGGCGCTAAAATATTAAAATATAATGCATTTATCAAAATCACGAAAATATGCCATTATATGCACCAAAAGCATGTTCAAATGACTGAAAATTCTATAATTCGTGCACATAATGTATAAGCAGACATTTTTAAACTCTAAAAAAATCATGCAAATGCATGAACTTCCGAGCCCTACTCATCAAGACTCAGGTTGTGCACCTTGAGCAGGAAGTAAATTACCTATCAAGTAGTAAACCTGTCCATGTATTTTGAAGGTAGGCATAAAATTCCCCTCACAAATTTCTTTTGCACCAAATGATGTCATTTGAAATAGAGTGTTATATTGTCTTGCACGACTCCAAAAATGTGTACCTAAAAATAATTCTTTCAAAACTGGTGTTGGTTCCAGAATGTTAGGGATGTTCACTTTACCATTGCTGCAGCACAAACCTGGTGATTCAGTTTCCATTTTTGTGCCTGGCAATTGCTGCATATATTATTCATTCTTCCAATGTCCACATCGTTTAAATCGGAATAATCTACATTAAAGTCATACGTATCGGCTGAATTTAGTAGATTGGTTTCCCGTGTGCTCCTTTGACATTTGATGTCACTCTTCGTACAGTTAAACGGTGTGAACGTTCAGAGCTTGACCCCTAAGCATGTTTTGCTGAAGTTCGTGCACTCTAGTCAATCGAACATTGAGAACGTTCAGCGCTTGATTCTTGAGCACGGGTAGCAGCAGTTCGTGTATTCCGGTCCATCAAACACTGAAGCGTTCAGTGCTTGATTCTCAAGCATGGCCAGCAGCAGTTTGTGCATTCTGGTCAATCAAACGTTGAGAATGTTCAACACTTGATTCTCGAGCATGGCTAGCAGCATTTCATGCATTCTGGTCAATCAAACGTTGAGAACATTCAACGCTTGATTCTCGAGCACAAATAGCAGCAGTTCGTGCATTCTGGTCAATCAAACGCTGAGAGCATTCAGCACTCATTTCCCCAAGCCGATTTTGTCTGGAAATGTTACGTTGATTGTCCAATCTATTAATATGCTCGTCTTCCGTCACATTGCCACGCATAAGTCTCAGATGCTTTGCTGTAGCAGAACACTGAGAAAGCAGAGATTTTCTTTGAGGTATTTTGAATCAAAGAAAGAAAGTGGAAACAGATACATAGAAAGTAATATAAAAAAGTAAATAAACAAAACCAATCAGCTAACCTAAAAATTTAACAAAGAAGTTATTATTAGAAGCGGAAAATGAACAAAGCTATGCAATCTACATACCCTGAATATACCATAAAATTACTTTTACACACCTATGAGACAAAACAAAACTATCATGAATCAACGATCCAGTACCTACAGCTACTACAATAATAACCTACTTAGTACTAACCAACAAATAGAAAACAATGAAGTGTTATGTTTAGTTACAAATTAACCATTCAAAACGACCTTCACTCTATTTTAAATTACATACTTCCTAAGTACATACTCAACTACCAAAAAGTGAAATTGAAATTATTCAATGAGAGGTAGAAACAATCAATGTAGATAATGTCAAAGAAACTCCGTATGAGGCACCTCTGTAATAAAAGCCCACCACGTGACTAGTGATGGGCAAACAATACCCATGTTCGAGCGGGATTGAGCCGACCCGATACGCACCGAGGTTCGAGCCTGTTCAAAGCAAGCTTGAACAGTCACATGACTGAACGCGGAGTCTGACTCGGGCTACAGCGCAAACATGCAGATATGGAAAATTCTAAATTCCTATGGAGGAATTAGATATTTTTCACCAATAGAGCATGTCAAAAACAGATCAGATGTAAGGCTTTTCAGGCGTTTGCTCTATTAACCAGCGTTTCGTCTTAGGTCTGACACTAGACTCATGGGAATTTAGAATTTTCCATTTGGAATTGCTAGGCGGGCAATAATTCCATTGTGGAGATTTATCTCCCGTATGCAGTTATCAGACTGTGCCTCTTATAAGGGCTTCTGATAAGTTCACCTGCATACACCCCAGCGTCAGTGGGTAGGGTCTGACACATCCCACTCTGATGAGTCTAGTGTCAGACCTAAGACAAAACGCTGGTTAATAGAGCAAACGCCTGAAAAGCCTTACATCTGATCTGTTTTTGACAACGTGCAGATAAGCAAATAGCATATGAAGTGAAACACCGTTCACGCAGGTGTGTGTATGATGTTGATAACGAAGGTGCGTGTTGTCATATGTTACTACCTTCAGTCATTGACATATATCTTATGGAGAATAAAGACTGCCCATAAAATTAGAAGGCTTAGATTATGATAATATGCTATGAAAAGGACAAAGCATGTATCCATAATATTCCCCATGTATTACCGGAAGTATTTCCTCCCAAGGCAGTACTTGTGTATCATGTAACAACTGTACGTTTGACGCAAAATTATGAATACGGTAGTATTATTCTTACAATGTCATGCTTTGGGTAGCTAAGACAGCTGTGTAGCATGGCAGGCAAAGATCTCCTTCTGTTCTCAATGGTGGGGGGGTTTGAATACCCTCCTTGGGAGAGAATTACACTTTTTGCTCGTTTAGAAGACTTTGAGTAAGAAAGGATTGATATCTCCTCAATCGTGTACACAAATACATTTATAAATATTATTATGTGGTAATGTTATTTATCTGATTGTGTGAAATATATATGAAAATCAAAAATATCCCTTCCGTGACTTGGGATTTCAGCTGTATCCCTAAACAAATTTCAGGTCAATCAGTCCAGTAGTTTACATGCCTATCCAGAGCACAAAAAACACCATCTCATGGTGTTAAAAATCCTAACCCAGCCGGGAATCGAACCCAGGACCCCTGTGACCAAAGGCCAGCACATTAACCATTTAGCCATGGAGCCAGACAAGAAATGTGTCAACAAACTGAAGACAAAATATACATTTTTAGTCTTATAACCATTCACATATGTAACTATTTTGACATGTATAATGGTTTCTTTTTCTGTATTTATATGGCCCAAGCAACACATTTTAGTAGACAATTGGTTTATCCTATTTTGATGGAGGCATTTGTTACAGCATTAAATAAATTTTATGACCTATTTACATATTCCTCAACAGAATAAAATAAATGGTATGCCAGATATTCCTTTAATAATCTTTAAAAAAATATTATTTTGGAGGAAAATTTGATGTCCTGTGGTAGTTTGTTGTATAATTTTACCCCTATGTAAAATATATTTAAAAACATTATTTTATGGTAATATCGGTTAAGTGTTAATTAACCAGTGCCTTATGCATTTTGGAACTAGATTATTATCCTCTGTTTTATTGAAGTAAGGAATTGATCTCTCCTTCCAACTAGTTTACTTTCACTTTAATTCTAGTCAGTCAGTACTTTTGGTTTCATTAATATTTCCATTTTGCGTCACCCGTGGACGATGACCTTGAAGCTAGGCCCCTTAACACAACAATAATTATCATTATTATCATCATCATCACCATTTATATATTCTCACAATTACTTGATATTATATTAAAGGAAATTTCTTTTGTGCAGATTCAAATGGCAAGGAGACAGTAATTCGTGCTTGCATCCTGGCTGATAGTAATGGTATTTGCACAGAAGCTAATTCAGCAAAGGAAGGTATCTTCTGTGAACAGTGCAAAACTGATGGATGCAATGGAGCAGGTCAGCTAGAAGCTATATCACTTCTCTTTTACCTTCTCATTCCTTGCTTCATAGCTCTGGTATCTCTGAGGTCTTAAAAGAAACCAAGCAAGGGCTATAGACTTGATTCAAGACAACATTAAATTTCAACCCAGTCTGGTACAAAGAAGAAGTAATCAAGACTGAAGGTTTCTTGAAGAATACCACTATCCAAGTTACTAAATGAAATTCCATTATTTCATCTTGTGTATCTTAATGGTATATGTAATTATGACAAAATGCTTCTAACTGTAGTTTTTCCTTTAGTTACTGATTTTGTAAATATTATTTCTAAGTGATATTCCATTGTACTGCAGCCTTTATATCCCATAAGGACTTTGTACTCTTAATAATACCAATCTTATAGGCAGGGGTGCTGGGTTTGAAAAATTAGTGCGGATGTTCTCACAGTCCAAAAAGAAGGGGGTGGGGGTTGGAAGGGCCCGGAAAATGTCAGAATTTAATCCTCATGAAAAATGCAGGTTTAGTGTTTTTGAATGAACAATACTTTTTGGGAAACATAAACTATTGTTTTATTAGGTGCTTTTTCAACAATAATGAATGAGTACAAACAAAAGTCCACATAAACCAACATAAAATTCACTTAAAAGTTAAAGATGTATTTTAATAATGAAATAAGAGATTTTACATTTTAAATATATGTGAATTAACAGGAGGGAAGGTAAAGAAATAAAAGCTGTGTCTCTAAAATCTTAAGGTAAAAATTATAGTAGTCTAGTTTTCTTTTAAAATGATACCAAACTGAGTTTAAAAAATGTAAATTGCCTCAGATTTGGTGCTTATTGTTAGTACAGTATAATAATAAAAGAGTAACTGAAAATCTTAAGTCTTTAGTACAGCATTTAAAATCTTTGCAGAATATATAATTCTCACTTACAAACAGTGTTCCTACAAACATTCGATCGATTGATGAAAATGTTCGCCACCATTTCGAAGCTCAATTCATGTTTTAGTTTTTTATTATGGACATGCAGGTTTGCATTGTCATTCAATTTTCCTTGCATCATTGTACTACCCGGTAAGTTATTAACCTTCTCAGGGCTGAAAAAAAAGAACGTTCTGATGTACAGGTGAATATGGGGATAGTAGTGATCTTTAGTAACTTAACTACCTGTGGATTCAGTTAACCTTGATGAACGTTTTGATGAATCAGATCTAATTAAAGTAAATTATCCATATACCTGACTTGTGACTCAGAATGAAGTAAACAATTTCTTAGTGGGGTCCTCAGCCCCGCCATTGGTAATGTACAAGACAAAAAATGCCTTGCTATTACTAGGGTTAAGAACGACAAAGAAAAATTGAGATTCCCCTATTTTTCTCTATTTATTTCTTTATCTTCTGTTATTATCTCTTTTTTATCTTTCTTCTCCCTGTTTGTGGGGGGTGCTGAACACCGTAGCACCCCTGGAGTCGGCGCCCCTGCTTATAGGCCCTACTTAGTTTGAAAACCATAAACCATAACATATGCCTGTATGTGTTAGCAGTGTGTGCCTTTGTCATTCACAGGACACAGCTATTGTAGCCCACAGAAAGATTGGGAACACAATAAAAATTTGAGCTTTTTGTCCCGGAATAGAGAGTTATATTGGAGAAGGCAAATCAGGTTGCATGCAGATGTTTGATATTAAACTATAGGTTTCACAATAATCAACATATATTTTCAGAAGTGTTTTTTAATTCAAATATTGCTAAAGAAACTTCTATGGGCCTTGAATTTTTTATCTCACACACTTTATATAATTTTGGATTTGTCATCTCTAGAAGGAAGAGTACTATTAGAGTACCTGCCATACAATATAGTTCCCTCTTCTGATGGGTCTTGTTAAAGAATATTAGAAATATAAAAATGTGTTAAAATAAATATATATTTGATGTATCATGTTCAATATGCAGAGTAAATTTGTTGATAATATAATTTCAGTTAAGTAATTAATTATCCATGTCTACCTGTTTCTGTTGTTCTTCAGCCCAAATGGTCTCTTTTGAGAGTTAACCGACTGATGCTTTGATGTAAAGTAACTACATATGGTGTATAAGTTCATCTCCCAGCCTAAAAATCTGTAAATTTCAAATGAAGTACTGATAATCCATAAAGTTATTCCTTAAAATCCAATTATATTATTTTCTAGCATCAAAATTCCTTCCCTCATTGTCCCTTTTTAATGAAGTACTACAAATCTCACTTTAGAGTAGAATAGATTTTTAAAATGTAATATGCAGACAATATATATATATTCAAAAATTATTATAAGCTGCTCAGTGAAGGTCAAGACATGTACAACACACATCAGGTCCACAGTCAGTAACATATTCTGAAATGTACTTAATTAAATTCATAAAGATCTTTGATATTTTGCCAATAATCAAGAATTTAAGATTATTATCAATACAGTATGCTCTCCTTCAGCATACTGGTACACATTCTCTTTCTTTTAGTAAGAAGTAAATATAGACATCATCAACAGTTCATAGATTTTTATTTCTTTTAAGAAGTGCTAAACTGAGGGACTTTTGCTTATCCTACTTATCCACCACTTTCAAAGTCCATTGTTGATAAGATACATGCTGAATAATTTGAGTTTAATTGTTTCCAGTCTTTCCCTAAATCTTATGTAACATCGTAATGAAATCTGATCTAATTTATGAAGATCTTTCTTTACATTAAACAAATCTGGAGTACTTGCATTAAAATTTAGCTACATTATTATAATTTTTTTAAAATATTTACCTTGGTAACAGTTTTACTTATTTTTAGTGTTATTTGTAGGTACTCAGTATGAAACTGAAAATTCTCTTAAAATTGTGTCTTAGTATGCAAGGTTGTGGAATATGTATTTATATCCTGAGATAAATTATTTTAAATAGGTACTGCTATAACATAATAATGCTAATGTATAAAGAGACATGACAAGAAATCTGTAAAAATTTATTCTGTGTTAAATTCCGTTCTCTTACATCCTTCTCAATGCTGGACATACTGGTACATCTCATGTGTGTTGTACTTAAATGTACAGTAGTTTCAGTCCTCTTTTACAAGATATTTCAGAGCTTCATAATCGATTCATATTGGAACAATGAGATGCAGATGTGTCTCTGAGATGAGAAGACTTACTAAACCACAGATTTAATATCTCTTTATTACAAGCTTAGCTGTCAAACTATAGAACAACTTCTTTAAAACCACAGTATATGTAAATGGCTCTAAAATCATGGACATGAGAAGATCTTGTCTGCATTTGATACATCATGTAATGTAATTAAATATGGTATTTAACAATTATAATACATTTTATTTTTAAGAAATAAATTTAAAACAGCATTTACATTTGATACTACATTTACTGCATTGTTGTATTTTTGCTATTACAAACACAGTGCCACAGTTTCTCTCATGGTACAGCAGAGTAGGTCTGGAAAAGTATTGATATTAATGCATATGTTATTATTTTTATGACATATTAGCTGTTGTACTTGTGTTATTAAACAGACAAAGAAAACTTATATGATTTATTTACTCATTTATTTACTCCTAAAATTCCTACCATTTCCATTCAGCCAAAATTTAAATCTTGTTTTCCTGTGATGAAGTTAGAAAAGTAGTCCTTTTGCACCCATAATTTTGCTTCAACCAAGAGTAGTTATAGAAAAGAATATGACTTTATATCATAAAATAATAATAATGTACCTTAAATGAGAATGGTCATTAATGCAAATTAACTTCACAGTAGAATGTTGGTAATCTGAGCTAACTGGAAGAGCAGTCCTCAGAAATGTTCAAATTATCAACAGCAACAAAAATGTGATGCTGTAAAACAATACAGCAGGCCCAGTGAAAATATGATCGTACAACGGGGCCTCCAGGTGAAAGGCAGACACGCTACCCCTTGTTCACAGGGCCGGCATACACCATATACAGTATACTCCAATTTAATTAACAACATCCTGCACTGTATTTGAATTCTATTCCCCTTAATATTAGCTTGAATGATCATTTTCACGTATCCTCTCTTTACATTTAGAGTGGGGTGTTAGTTTTCATTATTTTTATTGGTGAAAATAATTGTTCACAAACGTGTCTTCAATAGTCCAAACAAATGAATGAAACTTTGAAAATTTATTTTTGGACATATTTGAAAATGTATCCTCGTACCAGGAAGCCCCAGGTTCAATTCCTGGCCAAATCAGAAGTTTTTATCTGGATCATACGGCTGATTCAAGAACTATGCAGCCTACATGAGAACAATTGAGAAGCTATCTGATAGTAAGATAGGGGTCTCGGCCCAGGAATTGTCACGCAATCATGCATCATCAAATGTAAATACAGGCAGAAGTAGAAAGGGTAAGTGCTGATCCTTCAACATTAGCTTCTTCAACTTGTAATACCATCTAACATTATTTAACAAAATTATTTTCCTGTTACAGAGATGTCAGCAAACTTACTTTCGTAAAATTCGAGTAAGCTACTAATTGCTTATCATCATAACTGGACTGTCACCATTTGACAGAGTTCATGATAAACGTTTGAAGAATTGCTCCACACCGGTAAAGTTTAAAAGCAAGTCGTGAATTTGAACAATTGGACGTTAAAGATTTAAAATACGACAAATTAATAAATAATAATCAGCAGTTTGCTTCATTTTGTTAATTTATGGATGAAAAGATTATTAGTCACACCCAAACTCAACTGTTTTGAGAGAGCACCAAGATTGTGTGTTCATAAAGTACAAGATGTGGTAATGCTCGCGCCAATAGTAGCAAAAAGATTTTAATGTGTATCCAACTGATAGTTTTAATATTTTCAACAACTTCAAAAGATTGTAAATGTATTTATATCTGACAAACTTGTGACATTGTATTCAAATTTAGAACAAGAATTTAAAATATCAAACACTACAAATAGTAATATTGTTTTAACAATGACGACGTAATATACAATGTTTTATATTCAAAAGTATTTTAATAGTTATTATGATTAAATCAGTTAGCAGTAAACAATAAGTTGCAGGTATTATAATAGTATTACCGATTTTGACCTTGTTAGAAATGTATGTAGCTGAAGATGTTCAATAATTGAACGAAACATGTCCTATGTTTTTAATAATTTAGCAATAAAATAAGGATGAGATCCTAATTTTATAATTGTCTTGTAAAGTATTGAATAGGTGGAAATCAAACTTTTATTGTTCTACTTTAACTGAATTTCAATACGGAAAAATGAGGATAGTATCATGCAATCATGCATCACCTCGTAATTTGCAGGGCTTCAGTCTAAGCAGTGATCGCTTGCTAGGCTAAGGCTCATCACAGCTGTAGTACTATGGAATTCAGGAAGATTCATACCTCAGTCACTTTCATATAGTGAAGGAAGAAACTAAAACGACAGGTCAATGAAAGTACAGTATAAATTTGTTTTAACACATACCAGAAGACATAGTGCATTGTGAACACTATCTCTCCAGCAATGGATCTAGAAATTTTTACAAAAGAAAGCTTTCTCAGAACCACCAACTGGACCACATGCCTACAACGTATGTTATAAGACACTTTCTGAGCACAAGTTTGCAGGTTCAATCCTAGCTCAGTCCAGTGATATTTGAAGGTGCTCAAACATGTCAGCACTATGTCGGTAGATTTACCGGTACATGAAATAACTCCTATGGGACAAAATTCTGACACCTTGGCGTCTCTGAAAACCATAAAAGTAGTTAGAGGGACATAAAACCAATAACATTATTATTTATTATACATACACCCTCTTTAATCCGGAGCCCATTAGTCCAGACTTCACTTAATCCGGACAACCGTTTAATAATAATACATACATGCAATTACAGTATAAAGCTGAGTTACAAGTGCAATGTTGTAAACTATGCAGTGTGATCACTGCAGAAAGCTCTGAAATGGATGAATATGACCATGATGAAACAGGTGATATTATTAGCCCTAAGCCAAAACTTAGTGAAATTAAAGACCATCTAAACATTGTCATTAAATACATTGAAGATAACAAATATGAAAACATATCTGCATATTATGAATATTTGAGGTATCTACATGAATTAATTATTAAAGAAATGAATGTCAAAGGAAGACAACAAAAGATTAGCAGTTTCTTCAAACCAGTAAGTGTGTCAAGTGTGGCCAGTGAAGGTGTGCCTCGATTGCCATGTTCTAATTCTGTACTGCACTAGTTATTCTGTATAATGTAGGGCCTAGTACTGTATTGCATTATATCTTGTATAATAAATAACAGTTGTATTACTTAGATTTAAAATAATGTACTGTACTCATTCTTTTCACTGAACAAAATGTTTAAATATGTACCATGGCTCATTTTATAACTTATTTTGTTTAATCCAGACTTTCATTAATTCAGACAACCTAGAGCTCCAATTAGTCCAGATTAGTGAGGTTCTATTGTATTACAAAACACACCAAACTTAGTGTAAAAACAGAAAATTTACAGAAAATTTGGGGGCAATTATCTTGTTGTATTTCCCCCTTAAAGAAATATTCACCACCACTCTTCAAATGTGAAACACATGACTTGTCTCCAGCAACCAAATATCATACTCTCCACTAATCAGTCTTAGAGCAAACACACTAGTATACTTCTAGCAAACACCGGATGGTTGGCCGTGCGGTTAGGGGCGCACGGCTGTGAGCTTGCATCCGGAAGATAGTGGGTTTGAATCCCACTGTCGGCAACCCTGAAGATGGTTTTCCGTGGTTTCCCATTTTCACACCAGGCAAATGCTGGGGCTGTACCTTAATTAAGGCCACGGCTACTTCCTTCCAACTCCTAGGCCTTTCCTATCCCATCGTCGCCATAAGACCTATCTGTGTCGGTGCGACGCAAAGCCCCTAGCAAAAATAGAATAACTTCTAGCAAACATACTATCAGCCAGACATCATCTCTTAAAACAAAAATCACCACCACCTCCATTAACAAACATACTGCATTCCATCTGTCATACCTTTAACTTTTAGCTAACCTTCTTCATCCTTCAACACTTTTCCCACACGTTGGTGGTGCGCAGGTACGCACTGTGTCACTTGGCCTTGTTACAGCTTGATATCCTTCCTGGGCGGATGCATTCACTATTGTGTCCAGTGGTAGCTGGTAGTATGATATGCTGTATGAATATGAAGAGGTATGTATTCAGAGTTGAGGCACAATAACCAGACACCCAACTGGAGGAATTAACTATACATGGTTAAAATCCACCAACCTGAGTATCAAACCCAGGATCTTCTGACCCAAAAGGCCATTATGTTGACTATTCAGCCAAAGAGCTGGGCTTGTAGCTAACCTACTATTCTCCACTATTTCAACTTGTTTCAAACTTACATCAAACAAACTGTTCCTCACTAGCTCTATATCAAAGCATATCTGTTGAGTCTTCATCCCAGAGGCTGGTTGGATTCTCACTTAGTACCACCACATGTCATGTAATTTTAGATAAACCATAGAAACCAAAGATATGATGAGGAATGAGATAGTTTGCCAGAAACTACTACTGCAGCATGACTGGCCCTATGAGTAGCACCTATTGCAATGTCCAGATTCACTAACTTGTTCCGAATGTCAGTAGCCTACTCAACACCACAATTTAACATCTTCCACACTGATGCAGCCAAAAATGAGACAGGGTTTTGCAGAAATTACTTGTTGCTCTGGCCTGTGCCTAGAGACAGATGAAAATATATTGCATCCACCAAGTAATAGCAGCAGGTGACATCAAAGCATAAATAATAATCAAATGTATGGTTATCCACCTTTCTTACCTGCAAGTTAATAAGTTACTGCTATGTTCAGCTGAAATAGTAAGCTGTCACGTTCTAGTTGTAAGCCAGCATACTGTTCTCAATGTTTCATCCAGGAGATAGTGGGTTCAAACCCCACTGTCAACAGGCCTGAAAATAGTTTATCGTGATTTCCCATTTTCACACCAGCTAAATGCTGGAGCTCTACCTTAATTAAGGCCATGGCAACTTCCTTCCCAGTCCTAGGCCTTTGCAATTCCATTGTCACCATAAGAACTGTCTGTGTTGGTGAGACATAAAAAAAATTTAAACAAAAAAATATATCATCATATTAATATATCTACCCAACAGCCTCTAGCAAACATACTGCTCTCTCTGGCAGCCATGCGTATACCAGTCTTACCCACTCATCTAATTTGTAAGCTGCCTCTGTGGATCAGCGGTAGAGTGTCGGCCTCCGGATCCCAAGATAGCGGGTTCAAACCCGGCAGAGGTAGTCGGATTTTTGAAGGGCGGAAAAAAGTCCATTCGACACTCCATGTCGTACGATGTCGGCATGTAAAAGATCTCTGGTGACACATTTGGTGTTAACCCGACAAAATTCATTAAATCTCAGCCATAGACGCCCAAGAGAGTTTCGGTTTACTCGGTCTGCCATCTAGTGGGGGCCTAGAGTAAAACAGAACGTCTAAATTGATGAGCAGACAGCCAGATGGCGTCAAATTGAAATGTCTGCACACGGTAGCTGAGGCCATACGATTATTATTATTATTATTATTATTATTATTATTATTATTATTATTATTATTATTATCTAATTTGTAGCCATCATAGTGCTCTCTCTAACATTCTTACTTGTGCAAGTTCCATACTCTTTTATAACTTCTAGCAAATCTACTGCAACTTTTAGAAAACATTTTGCTCCTCTTCTATCCAACATATAAAATTTTCTGATTTCCTCTAGTCCAAATTTTAGCAAATGCTTTTCTGCTGCAACTGAGTGATCTTATTTAATTTTAATTAATAAATGTTACCTTCTTTCAAACTTGTTTTTATATGCACAAGGAATTGCATGCACTGATTCCCAGCACCAAAATTATATTAATAAGAAACAGAGGATTGAAAGCCAGATATGCATACAAGTACTGTGTAGTCACTCAGGAAGTTAATAAAGTAGTGGCAGCTTCAGCAGCAATGTCCCCATGCCATGGCTATTTATTAATAAGCTTTTAAAAACTGTCAAACTTCTGCTTCAAACAGGCATATAAAATTAAAATATCCCACCAAGCAGATATATTTGCTAATAATTATCATTTTGTGTGGCTATTTCTAGCCGAGTGCAACCCTTGTAAGGCAGACCCTCCGATGAGGGTGGGCAGCACCTGCCATGTGTAGGTAACTGCGTGTTATTGTGGTGGAGGATAGTGTTGTGTGTGGTGTGTGAGTTGCAGGGATGTTGGAGACAGTACAAATACCCAGCCCCCAGGCCATTGGAGTTAACCAATGAAGGTTAAAATCCCCAACCCAGTCGAGAATCGAACCCAGGACCCTCTGAACCAAAGGCCAGTGTGCTGACCATTCAGCCAACGAAACGGACATGCATTCGCCAAAGTAATCACTATGGCTTCAGCCTTTCTTCATCAGAAACTCTCCAATTCTTGGAGTTCTATGAACTGTGCCATTTCTTGGTTGGCACGGCTGGGCCTGTCTTGAGCCGATAGAATATCAGTGAGAGAAAACCCTATGTGACATGCAGCCGTAATTTGTGCTGTTCATCAGCTGGTACAGGTAGTAGAGTCAGGTAAACAGACCACCCACTGGGCATTTAACCCTTGCTCAGCAGTTCATTAAACTTGCATCAGTTGCCTACTAGCATAACTGCCTCAAATAAATTTGGCACTTGAAAGAGAAAGCAAAGCCTGCTGGTAGACCTATCTCATGTTGGTTGCTTCTTGTGACAGGCTTGACTGGGAAGTACAGTCAGTAGCTTAAAGAAATCAGTTCATTGTCAGCACAGATTCCTACCGTTCGTGAGTTATGCCGCTTGTAAATTCTAAACTGAACAACAAAAAGAGGACAAACATGAGAGATTTTTATAAATGGTTATAGTTTTATGAAGGAAGAAGCTGAGGAGAGTAAGAATGAAATGCAAGAAATATATAGAAGAGAGTTATTGCAAGAACAATAACAGATGCAACAAAATTGTCATTGAGGATGGTCAAGATAATTTTAGTATAACAGAGACGACACAAGACTGAAGGCACTTCATTTGGTATGTCAGGAAAAACATGTAAAGGGAAGAAGAGTGTAATGGACATTGACAATTTTGATAAGTGTTATTTGATGCACAATCCACTAATTTTACTTTCATCAGAAAACAACTTCATCGATATCTAAATTACAACCTGTGTAAGAAGAGGAGATTGGTTTCCAAGGAAGTTCCACCAGTTTGAGAAGTACTGTAAAAGAGTTAGGCTTCAAGTGAAGAAGACTAGAAATATTAGAAGCATTTCAATCGAGAAACATGACATAAGAAGCAAAATGAGTTTCTTACCTTACAGCCATAAAAAAGTGCAAGGAAGAAGAAGAAGGTCGTCCCATCATACGAGGGCAAGTCAATAAGTATCTGCAATTTTGCTCTAATTGTCTTTATTGGCTCTGGGTCTTACTAATAAAAAGTCCTTATACCGTTGTTTAACTCTTGTTTAGTTATACAGTGAATAAACCCTGTATAAGCGTTTTACATTTTTCTTACTAATAAACGAGGTATACGCATTGTATTACTACACAGCACGTATACACTCGTTCCAACGAGTAGGAATCTCTTCCTGCAGTTCACTGACGTATTTCGCACGTTCACCGCCTTTATGATCGCTTCTGCTGGTTATCTACGAGCAAAACTTTCCGGAAAGTCGCACAGTAGCACGGCATATCGAAAAGGCAGTGGCAACACTAAGTGAGACAGCAGGAAATTCGCTTATACTGATATCAACATTTCTGCAGCTTGCTTGTGTAATGAACGCCAAAAAAAGAAATGGAATGGCTTAATAAAAGATCAATAGCTCCTAACTGGGATAGTACGGAAAACGTAAGCAATTGTAATTGAATCGGCGGGTTGAAAAGGGTACACATTCCAAAATCCTTACTTTTCAGGAGAAAGGAAAACCTGTTTTGTAGCTAAACGAAAGGTTAGATCAAAAAAGTTTCTATTAGGCATTATACATCACATTTCTACGTATTCAACTACAAAGTATGGAAATCATATTACGTACGGTTTTCAAGTTATACCATTTTTTATGTCAAGGAATATGTCCCTTTTTATACTCAAATTTGAGAAAGATCTAAGATCTTTGTAGAGGCAGATAATGTATAATAAACTCGCAATTTAAAGTCTATTAAGCAGTAACACCTTAATATACAAACATACGCCCAACCACAATTTCTTTTATAGTTATTCATTGTCATTCTGTGAGACAGCTGGAAATTGACTTATATTGATATCAACATTTCTTCAGCTTGCTTGTGTAATGGACGCTAAAAAAGAAATGGAAAAGCTTAAGAAAATATCAAAAGCTCCTAACTGGGGTAGTTCGGAAAACGTGAGCAATTGTAATTGAATCGGCGAGTTGAAAAGTGTAGGCCTACACATTCAAAAATCCTTACTTTTCAGGAGAAAGGAAAACCTGTTTTGTAGCTAAACGAAAGGTTAGATCAAAAAAGTTTCTATTAGGCATTTATACACCACATTTCTACGTATTCAACTACAAAGTATGGAAATCATATTACGTATGGTTTTCAAGTTATGCCACTTTTTATCTCGAGGAATATGTCCCATTGTATACGGTAGGTACCTACTCAATTAAGAAAGATCTTTGTAGGGGCAGATAGTGTATAATAAACTCGCAATTTCAAAGGTCTATTAAGCTGGAACACATTTTTACACAAAAATACGCCCAACCATCATTTCTTTTATAGTTATTCATTGTCATTCCGTCTCTTTAAAGTGTTTTACTTGACGAAGATGTCTAGCTTCCATAACCTCTGAACGGTGTACGGTACCGTATGTCTTCTATGTTTAAAATATCGTGAAGATCATCAACGTTATCGTCATTCTTTCAACGTGTGTTAAATGGATAAGTCGAATATTTTACAACGATTATATTACTGTCGACAATAAATACCACGAAAATAAACTGCTCACTCGTTTCTTTTTTTTCCGCTACACGCTGCTATACAACGCTTATACAAGGGTCCTGGACTGTATAAGCAATTCAGTGAATAACTATAACAGATGTATACATAGGAGGCTTATACACGGTTTATTAGTAACGAATTTCGCGTAAACGTTGTATAAACCTTGTATAAAAGTTATACACCGTTTATTAGTAAGACGGTCTATGGCGTTGTGTGCTCACCAGCCACTAGACGACACCATTGTTTACATCTGTGGTGGGTTTCAGCATTATCAGATCAGTACAGCTTGTGCTATTGCAACGTAAAGATGGCCGTGCCACAATTTATTTGCACCAAGGAAGAACAGCGTTCCGTAATCCGTTTTTTGTGGTCTGAAGGTATACCAGGAGCGAAAATTCATAGAAGACTTTCAGCACAATACAATCTAAAGACAATTAGAGTAAAATTGCAGATACTTATTGACTTACCCTCGTATATGAAGGTGAAACCTATACACGTAGGGTCTTACTAATAAAAAGTCCTTATACCGTTGTTTAACTCTTGTTTAGTTATACAGTGAATAACCCCTGTATAAGCGTTTTACATTTTTCTTACTAATAAACGAGGTATACGCATTGTATTACTACACAGCACGTATACACTCGTTCCAAGGAGTAGGAATCTCTTCCTGTAGTTCACTGGCGTATTTCGCACGTTCACCGCCTTTATGATCGCTTCTGCTGGTTATCTACGAGCAAAACTTTCCGGAAAGTCGCACAGTAGCACAGCATATCGAAAAGGCAGTGGCAACACTAAGTGAGACAGCTGGAAATTCGCTTATACTGATATCAACATTTCTTCAGCTTGCTTGTGTAATGAACGCCAAAAAAAAGAAATGGAATGGCTTAAGAAAAGATCAATAGCTCCTAACTGGGATAGTACGGAAAGCGTAAGCAATTGTAATTGAATCGGCGAGTTGAAAAGGGTACACATTCCAAAATCCTTACTTTTCAGGAGAAAGGAAAACCTGTTTTGTAGCTAAACGAAAGGTTAGATAAAAAAAGTTTCTATTAGGCATTTATACATCATATTTCTACGTATTCAACTACAAAGTATGGAAATCATATTACGTACGGTTTTCAAGTTATACCATTTTTTATGTCAAGGAATATGTCCCTTATACTCAAATTTGAGAAAGATCTAAGATCTTTGTAGAGGCAGATAATGTATAATAAACTCGCAGTTTAAAGTCTATTAAGCAGTAACACCTTATTACTCAAACATACGCCCAACCATCATTTCTTTTATAGTTATTCAAATTCATTCCGTGAGACAGCTGGAAATTGACTTATATTGATATCAACATTTCTTCAGCTTGCTTGTGTAATGGACGCTAAAAAAAGAAATGGAAAAGCTTAAGAAAATATCAAAAGCTCCTAACTGGGGTAGTACGGAAAACGTAAGCAATTGTAATTGAATCGGCGAGTTGAAAAGGGTACACATTCCAAAATCCTTACTTTTCAGGAGAAAGGAAAACCTGTTTTGTAGCTAAACGAAAGATTAGATCAAAAAAGTTTCTATTAGGCATTTATACATCAGATTTCTACGTATTCAGCTACAAAGTATGGAAATCATATTACATATGGTTTTCAAGTTATGCCACTTTTTATCTCGAGGAATATGTCCCCTTGTATACGGTAGGTACTCAATTAAGAAAGATCTTTGTAGGGGCAGATAGTGTATAAAACTCGCAATATCAAAGGTCTATTAAGCTGTAACACATTTTTACACAAAAATACGCCCAACCATCATTTCTTTTATAGTTATTCATTGTCATTCCGTCTCTTTAAAGTGTTTTACTTTACGAAGATGTCTAGCTTCCATAACCTCTGAATGGTGTACCGTATGTCTTCTATGTTTAAAATATCGTGAAGATCATCAACGTTATCGTCATTCTTTCAACGTGTGTTCAATGTTAAATGGATAAGTCGAATATTACCGGGCGAGTTGGCCGTGCGCGTAGAGGCGCGCGGCTGTGAGCTTGCATCCGGGAGATAGTAGGTTCGAATCCCACTATCGGCAGCCCTGAAAATGGTTTTCCGTGGTTTCCCATTTTCACACCAGGCAAATGCTGGGGCTGTACCTTAATTAAGGCCACGGCCGCTTCCTTCCAACTCCTTGTCCTTTCCTATCCCATCGTCGCCATAAGACCTATCTGTGTCGGTGCGACGTAAAGCCCCTAGCAAAAAAAAAAAAAAAGTCGGATATTTTACAACGATTATATTACTGTCGACAATAAATACCACGAAAATAAACTGCTCACTCGTTTCTTTTTTCCGCTACACGCTGCTATACAACGCTTATACAAGGGTCGTGGACTGTAGAAGCAATTCAGTGAATAACTATAACAGATGTATACACAGCAGGCTTATACACTGTTTATTAGTAACGAATTTCGCGTAAATGGTCTATAAACCTTGTATAAAAGTTATACACGTTTATTAGTAAGACGGATAGTAGCCATTCTATGCCTAAAGCCTGGAAGGAATATTACCCCTTGCCCTCCCCATCTTGAAAGGAGAAAGTGTGATTATTTTCCATGCTGGTGATAGGAGAGGTTTTGTTCCCAATGCTCTGTGAAGATTAGCACAAAAATATGAACAGTGAATATTATATTCGTTGGTTAAAAGAGAACTTGATCATTAATTTGGGACCCAATTCAGTGCTTATTATTGGCAAACCTCGGACCACAACATGCAGAAGGACGAGGCCCTGACATCAAATTCTAATAAGGATACTATGAAAAACTGGCTGAATTTCCATGCTGAAAGTTCAACTATATGAACTTATGAAACTTATGAACTTATGAAATGCTTCTGACATGAATAATAATAATCTGGTCTTATGTAAAACAGTGGGTTGGTGCTAATACTATCACCTTCAATAGCGGTCCTCCTTTGTGGAAACTTCACAAGCTACAAATGAAACAAAATTAATGAAATAATGGTTGCTAGTGGACATATGATATTGAGACAGCCTTCATACCATGCAGATCTAAATCCCATAGAACTCATCTGGTCTAATAGATCACTCAAATGATTACGTTCAGGTGTTACTAAATGCAGGAATGACTTGGTGAAATGAAGTTTCCGTAGGGATTCGCCGCTATGTGAGTGTGCGAGGTGCAGATATCCTCCCACCTGCCCCAGTGTAGTCGGTGTCCGGCATTGTGTACTCTAGAGGACCTGATTAGCGCTACACCAAATGCAATCGATGTTGCTAACTTCTGGGCGGCAAAAGTGTAAACGAACCGTCAATTCAATGTTATATTGTGTCATGTACATATAATGCTTAAGTGCGGCTAGTATCCAGTATTCGGGAGATAGTAGGTTCGAATCCCACTGTCGGCAGCCCTGAAAATGATTTTCCGTGGTTTCCCATTTTCACACCAGGAAAATGCTGGGGCTGTACCTTAATTAAGGCCACGGCCGCTTCCTTCCCACTCCTAGCCCTTTCCTGTCCCACCGTCGCCATAAGACCTATCTGTGTCGGTGCGACGTAAAGCAGCTAGCAAAAAAAAAAAAAAAACTTCAATCATTGTAAGTGCTTCTGACATGAATAATAATAATCTGGTCTTATGTAAAGCAGTGGATTGGTGCTAATACTATCACCTTCAATACCGGCTCCCCCTTGTGGAGAAAAATAAATTTTGATTCCATTTTAGCCACCTGAAACTGGGAATTATTTTAAAAAACATTTGTATAAACCCTATTCTTGCCTTTTCAGCTAATTATTTCCTTTAATTTATTCAATTATTAAGAAAAAATACTTAGCGGAAACAAGCACAAAATGCGAAATGTCGTCCGTCGCAGCTAACCGAATTCTGCATCGCCACAGCAAATAGTGGAGACACGCAGAGCAATGTGCAGCATGTTCTGCGGTGAAGGGTAGCAGAGGTATAACTTATTTTTGCCAAGGTCACACACTTGCCGCGCAAGTCTAGCAGTCTCACTCAATGTGTCTGTGTAGTTCAATCTGGTGTCTGTTACCTTGTTCAGTAGAAGGGACAGTTGCACCTCTCCCCCCAACACACGCACTTTGTAGAGAAAACATATTTTTATTCCATTTTAGCCGGCTGAAACCAGTGGCGAAGCTAGGGGGGAATCTAAGAGTCTCAGATTCCCCAAACGAAATACGAATAATAAATTATTGATATAAGGCACGAAAATTATGTCTAATAAACTTACTTTCCTGCTAGCGGGCAGGGCTTGTGCAGGTTGCTATGACAACCTAGCTGGGAGTCTAGTCTCCAAGTCTCGAGTAACGAGTTAATGTTTACGTTGTTTAAAACTTGTTATTAGTGGTCTGTGTTTTGTGAAAAGAGTTGCCAGTATCTTTTAAATCCATGCATAATGAATGAAAGTAATGATCTTATTACATACTTGCTTCGAACTCCATTTTCTTCTTTGCCTTTTGAAGAAAAATGTGCCCTTAAAGACAAGCGGCCACAGCCATTATTGAAAATTATGCAAAGGATGGAAACCAAAAAAGAACTTTCCAGTCCCAATGGTATAAGGATTATACATGGCTTACAGCAAGTGTGACAGATTGTGCGATTTATTATTACATTTGCATATTATTTGGAGGTGATAGTGAATGGAATGAGGGTGGCATCAGTACCCTAAAAACATTTTCATAGAAGAGCACGTAAACACCAGATTTCAAAAAGACATATTCAGAACAGCGAGCATTTTCTTGCTCTCGGCAGGAGTAGAATAGAGCATGCCTTATCAGAAGCGGCTCGTCTTGCAGATCTAAAACATAATGAGTTAGTAAATCATAATAGACGGGTTCTTGGCAGGTTAGTTCAAGTGGTGCATTTTCTAGGAAAACAGGAGCTTCCATTCCATGGGCATGATGAGAGTAGTGACTCCGTAAATAAAGGTAACTACCTCGAGACCCTGCAATTGCTAGCACAAGAAGAACAATTCATGAGAGAGCATCTGGGAGCAACTTCAGGATTTAAAGGAACTTCGAGTGACATTCAGAATGAACTTATTGACTGTGTAACTCAAGTGATGAATGAAGAGATTCAGAAAGTTTCTATTTGTGAATTTGTATCAGTTCAGGCAGATGAAACATTAGATATATCTTGTCAGAATCAGATTCACGAGAGGTTGGTGGGGTTCTACGACGTCTCAAAAGATAAAAGTGCCACTGGACTGTCAGCCATAATATTGGATGTCTTAAGAAAATGGGGCGTAGAAAAGAAATGAATATGCCAGACTTATGACGGGGCTTCCGTAATGGCGGGTTCTACAGGGAGTGTTCAAACTATTGTAAAGCAAGTTTGCCCACATGCAATGTTTATACATTGCTATGCACATAAGCTTAATTTGGTACTCTTGTATGGAGCAAAAGCTATAAAGAAAGTGCGTCTCTTTACTTATGATTTGACTGCCTTCCATACATATTTCAGCAAGTCATCAAAGAGAACTCAAGTCCTAAGAGATAAAGGCTTTAAACTTTCCCCAACATGTATGACACGTTGGAACTTCCACTCCAGAGCAACACTAACAATAGCATCCCATTTCAAGGACTTGAAAGAAGCTCTTACACACATTGTTGATAAAGATGAAGAATGGGATGGCGAATTTGTTAATGGTGCTATGTGACTGGTTAAGAGATTATATGACCCTTATTTCCTCTGCCTGTTGTGCGTCTTCAACAAGATATTTTGCTACATGGATCATTTATTCAAGGTGCTGCAAGCAAAATGCACATCTAATGTAAATATCTGCAACCATGAGATAAAGCAAACCATAAATAACTTAAAAAATCTGAGAAATGAAGAAACAGTGAATTAATGCATGGACTCCAGCAAAGCTCTCAGTACCACAATGACAACAGAATCATTTGTAGTGCCAACCCTAACAGCATTAGCATATGAAATCATTGATACCACCGTGGTACAGATGGAAATACGGTTCTGTGACTTTGAAAACTTCCATTTTGCTGAATTATTAGATGGGAATCAATTTAAGGCTTACAACACAAGTTTTCCCTTGATGGAAATGAAACAACTCCTGAAGATGTACCCTTTTCTCGAAAGTGAACAACTGACAAATGAACTTGTGAATGTGTACTCTGATGAAGCTAAACATCTACCTCCACAAATACTGCTAAAATAAATGTTGGATAATGGTCTGGATAAGGTTTACGAACAAACTACAGGTTTGGTTCGTTTAGTTCTCACATTTCCAGTGACAATATGTTCAAGTGAAAGAAGTATGAGCGTGCTAAAACGCATAAAAACCTTCCTGAGGAATTCAATGATGAACAGTAGACTATGTAATGTAAGTACACTTGCGTCAGAGAAATCTCTACTGCACAAACTGTCAAATAACCAGAGCTTCATGGACCGCGTCATTGATACATTTGCAGAGAGAAAGGAACGCCGCATACACTTGCTTTATAAAATAATTTAAGGTAAGCTTGAACAATATTCTTAGACTCGCCAGTGCTGTACAAATACACCCAATAACTAAAACAAATGCCTTTGCTGGCGAGATGTAGTGTTTACAGTGCAGTATGTCTTCTGGTGTGGGTTATATCAAATCTGTTACTTTCATTGACCTGTCTTAGTCTCATCCTTGGCTTTGACAATATGAAAGTGACTGAGGTATTAGTGATGCTAGTAATACCATTCCTTATGCAGCCAGTCCCTGTTATGAATGGTGTGAAAATATCGCTCATAGGGTCGGTTGGTGCATGAATTTCAGTGGGCTTGGCAGACTGATACGTAATAGCAACTGCTGGCTCGGTGAGGAAAGCAATGGGAAACTACCTCACTCCTCATTTCCCTAGTACGCCTCTTCAGTGACGCCTAGGCTATTTATGACAGCTGTTGGTGGAGCTGCAGAGGATCAAACCAGCCTTCGGGCTGAATACCCAACATACATACAACTAAAACAAATGTATAAACACACACAAATGGCACTACAAAGTGTTGCATCTAACGCATCTAAGAATTTTAGAGCCTGGTTTTAATTTACACGTTGTGCACATAGTTCATCCCATATATTTTTAACACTTTTAATATCATTTGTGCGTGTGATCACAATTGAATACGGGTCAAAACCTTCGAGCATACAATGCACAAAAGTCAAAACCATGAAGTTTATATCCTATGATGCTGGTGTTTGGTCAAGTGGGTCCCGGGTTCGATTCCCGGCAGGTTCGGGGATTTTAACCTTCATTGGTTAATTCCGATAGCTCGGGGGCTGGCTGTGTGAGCCGTCTTCATCATATTATTATTATTATTATTATTATTATTATTATTATTATTATTAAGACGCACATTTTCCAACTGTCATAAATGCACGAGACCGGATGGATCAACTATCTGGAAACTTGCAGGGATTTCGATTCCTTCTCAGTGTTTACTTTTCCAAACCAAACCCCATGGTGCAACAGCTCCGAAGGGCCATCGCTTACCAAACGACCGCTGCTCAGCCCGAAGGCCTGCAGATTACGAGGTGTCGTATGGTCCTCTCGGCTGTTATACTTGGCTTTCTAGACCGCGGCCGCCATCTCACGGTCAGACAGTTTCTCAATTATGATCAATTAGGCTGAGTGGACCCCGAACCAGCCCTCAGATTCAGGTTTAAATCCCTGACCTGGCCGGGAATCGAACCCGAGGCCTCCGGGCAAGAGGCAGGCAAGCTACCCCAACACCCAGGGGCCAGCTGTTTACTTTCAGGACTAATTATTTTAGCATTTGACTTAAGACATCCTGCATTCGATTGCCGGCACTAACAGAGTTAAGAAAGGCATGTGATGGGGAAGATACAGCCTTGTTTGTGGGTGCAATAGAGTTGCCCTTGAGTCTCCCGTAATCGAAATATCTATGACTAGGAATGTAGTCACCTTCACGAGGCATAGTAAAGAAGTGCTTCCTTTTTAAAGAAGACAAATTAAATGAAGATTCTACTCGCTCACAAACGAAGAACGATATTATTAATTTTACGATCAGTTTCAAAAATGCTGCCGGTTTATTTTAAAAGTACAGAAGCTATGATTTCGATTACTGTATGTAATCACTTTTTTTTTTTTTTTTTGCTAGGGGCTTTACGTCGCACCGACACAGATAGGTCTTATGGCGACGATGGGATGGGAAAGGCCTAGGAGTTGGAAGGAAGCGGCCGTGGCCTTAATTAAGGTACAGCCCCAGCATTTGCCTGGTGTGAAAATGGGACACCACGGAAAACCATTTTCAGGGCTGCCGATAGTGGGATTCGAACCTACTATCTCCCGGATGCAAGCTCACAGCCGCGCGCCTCTACGCGCACGGCCAACTCGCCCGGTATGTAATTACCTGCTAACAATCAAAACCATTAATATCTATTGAAGATCCGTCACTGCACTCGGTAGGACCTGCTTTTTTTTTTCATATCCCCCTCCCAAGGAAAAGTCGTATCCACGCTACTGGCCTGGACTTGTACTCCACCCACTGAAATAATTTTCTGCACACGCCATTGCATCCACTCACCTTGGGTACAAAGTAGCGCTGTGAAGAGGAGGCGGACCTCCTGTTGATTGAATCGGATAATACGATTACAGCGCTCCTCCGGAGACCTCCGGTAGTCCTCCGATTGAATTCACTGGCGGAAAATTCAAATGCTTTGATGTGGGCAATGTTGCAACGGTGATCTTAGGAGGAATTACAATTTAGATTTCAGTACTAATTCCACAGATGCATGTGTTCCCCTACGTTTGTCATTCAAATGATGTAGTCGTTTCAAGATCGCCGCATTATTTGTTACGTTATGAATAACAGATTTTGATCTGCTGACGTTCAGTTTGCAATAGGTGCAGGTGGATAGAATACTGTAGATTGAATATTGGCATATATTATACTGTTGCAAATGCGTTAACAATATTATTAATACTGGTAGTAAAATAGTTTAAGTGGTAATTATATTCAATTGCATGTAAACATGTATTATATACGATGTTCTTACATTAATTATACTCGTAGCTCATTTATTACGGAACAGTACATCCGGCTCCATGGCTAAATGGTTAGCGTGCTGGCCTTTGGTCACAGGGGTCCTGGGTTCGATTCCCGGCAGGTTCGGGAATTTTGACCTTACTTGGCTAATTTCGCTGGCGCTGGAACTGGGTGTATGTGTCGTCTTCATCATCATTTCATCCACATCACAACGCGCAGATCGCCTAAAGACTTCAAATCAAAGGACCTGCATCTAGTGAGCCGAACTTCTCCTCAGACACTCTCGGCACTAAAAGTCATACGCCATTTCAAATTTTACTGAAGAGTACGAACTGATTGAAACTGGTTATATGCTGTACCGGGCTGAGTAGTTCAGACGGTAGAGCGCCGGCCTTCTGACCTCAAGCTTGCGGTTTCAATTCCGACTTTGCTCGGCGGTACCTGAAGGTGGTCAGGTGTACCGGCAGTAGCGGCGATTGGGAATTAGAAGTAGGGGGAAAAAATGTAAAGACATATAGCGGGGGGGGGGGGGGGTATATACGTTATACATTAAAACTTAAAAAAAAGCTACTAAATGGAATTTCGACAGAGAGGTAAAGATTCTCAGTCTGCCAACTTACCTGTGTTGATAATATTTATTTGAGATTTTGATTCAATACTATACAATAAAACTTTCACGAGAGGAACAATATTACACATGTATTACAATTAAATAGACGTACGGCGTGATTATATAATTAAAATCATTTAGTATTTGACTACAAACTAAAAAAAAAAAACTAACTGACACTAAATAGACTGCCAGACTAACGAATGCACGCGTACCCTTCCTCACAGCACATACAAAGTCTCCACTACAGTACTCGCTGTGGCGCTATACAAATCGGTTAACCGCATGAACGACTTTGTTGCGTATTTCCGCTAATAATTTCGTTATTAATTAAAGCAAATAATTAGCTGATAAGACAACAGGGCTTGTACAAATTGCTTGTTTTAATAATTCCTATAATACCTTGTTTCATCCAGCTAAAATGGAATACAAATGCAAAGTTTTCTCCACAAAGTAGGGGGGCGACTGTCCCCTCTCGCCCCCTCACCCCTAATCGCCGCTACTGTACCGGCACATGAAAGAACTCCTGTGGGACAAAATGTCGGCACCTTAACGTCACAGAAAACCACAGAAGTGGTTATGGGAGTACAACAACAACAACAACAATAATAATAATAATAATAATAATAATAATAATAAAAATCCTTCCATCAATTTACCCTCCAGGGTTGGGTGTTCCCTCGGACGCAGAGAGGGATCCCACCTATACCGCCTCAAGGACAGTGTCCTGGAGCGTGAGACTTTGGGTTTTGTTTTATGTCGCACCGACACAGATAAGTCTTATGGCGACGATGGGATAGGGAAGGTTTGGGAGTGGGAACGAAGCGGCCGTGGCCTTCAGTTAGGTACCATCCCGGCATTTTCCTGGAGGAGAAGTGGGAAACCACGGAAAACCATCTTCAAGGCTGCCGACAGTGGGATTAGATCCCACTATCTTCCGGATGAAGATGCCGAAGCACCGATTGGTTTCCCAGCAACAGTTTACTACCGGAGAATACCGGAGGGAGCGCTCACTCGCACTACCGATTGCAATCATAGGAGCAACTGCTCCGTTCCCAGCTCTATTCGCAACAGTAGCTCCGAGTGTAAGGACTTAGTGGGCTGTAATTTCAAACTTACGTCCATGAATGTAGGCGCCCTATAAAAATCGTTACCTACATAAAACAAAAATTGATCTATATCACCGATATTCCATACAATACCCCTTAACAAAGAACATATAGTCATTCAGAATAATTAATGCATCCTTTCATTTGTTATCAAGAAAATGCAATTACATTGACATATAATACATACCCCATAAACCTGTAGGTATAAACCCTGTAGATACAACAAACAATATATCTTAACAGGTTCAGTTGTTCCTCAGAAAAGTACAGGCCCTACCTGTGCAGAACTTACACAGTGGTTCGTTCATTATTATTATCATTATTATGGAAATATTCCCATTATATTGGCGCTAGAATACAGTAATCTTCTTCTTCTTAATCTGTTTACCCTCCAGGGTCGGTCTTTCCCTCGGACTCAGCGAGGGATCCCACCTCTACCGCCGCAAGGGCAGTGTCCTGGAGTTTCAGACTTTGGGTCGGGGGATACAACTGGGGAGAATGACCAGTACCTCGCCCAGGCGGCCTCACCTGCTATGCTGAACAGGGGCCTTGTGGAGGGATGGGGCGATTGGATGGGACAGGCAAGGAAGAGGGAAGGAAGCAGCCATGGCCTTAAGTTAGGTACCATCCCGGCATTTGCCTGGAGGAGAAGTGGGAAACCACGGAAAACCACTTCCAGGATGGCTGAGGTGGGAATCGAACCCACCTCTACTCAGTTGACCTCCCGAGTCTGAGTGGACCCCGTTCCAGCCCTCGTACCACTTTTCAAATTTCGTGGCAGAGCCGGGAATCGAACCCGGGCCTCCGGGGGTGGCAGCTAATCACGCTAACCACTACACCACAGAGGCGAACGAATACAGTAATTTCAAGTTAAATTTGAATTCGTTTTTAATTTCTGGACATATGTAAAACACGTGAAAGACGTGGCAGAAGTAAGGGATGATTATTTACGAGCGGAGGGAGGAGTTCAAGCGGTTCAAATCTCTAAATGCTGCTCTGTAAAACATGGCACATGACTCCTAACCACTGGTCTTGCGGTGTATGTGGCAACGCGTCTGCCTGTCACCCGGCAGCCCGGGGTTCGATTCCCGGCCAGGTCAGTTTTCAATTGTAAATTATTAATATCCCTGGCCTGGGGACTGGGTGTTTGTGTCATCCTTAACGTTCCTTTCCTCGCATTCAACACTTTACCCTACCGCCATTTACATAATACACTAGTGATGGGACATTCGATTCATTTTACTGAATCGATTCATTTAATTCCGTTCACGTTACTGAAT
This sequence comes from Anabrus simplex, assembly GCF_040414725.1. Lineage (NCBI taxonomy): Eukaryota > Metazoa > Arthropoda > Insecta > Orthoptera > Tettigoniidae > Anabrus > Anabrus simplex. Next base: position 1,589,017,353 of record NC_090265.1, read on the forward strand.
CGATACAGTGATCCGATTCACGTCTCATTGGTCACCGCTCCTACTGCATCTGTGTAGTATGTGCTGGTAAGACAGCAGCAACAGCATTCAGTGCTCGCAGCTGCCATCTGGTCTTCATACTATGAACTCCTTTCTTAGAAAAAATGCGAGTTACTCTAATACATCGAAGGTTTCCGGCGACGCAGGGTGGGAAAGGTTAGGAAGGTAGCAGCCATGGCTGAATTAAGGTACAGTCCCAGCATTTCCTGGTGTGAAAATGGGGAAACTACGGAAAAACCATCTTAATGGCTGCCGACGGTGGGATTCGAACCCACCATCCCCCGAATGCAAGCGCATAGCCACCCGATATTAACCGCACGACAACTCGCTCAGTCTTTCTTTTAAAAGTATTTTTCTATCAGCTGAGAATTTTTTTAAATCGTCATATTTTGTATAGGCTACCCGAGATATACAGTAGCCCGCTGGTTTTCTGATTCAACATACTGTTATTGCGTCTGTCCACATATGATTGAAGTCTTGTGCAACGATGTGACATATGAACTGAGAGAATACTGAGCCGTTCTTCCCAATATAAAACAGGTACTTTTGAGTGGTCATGACTCATGAGCATGACTCATAGTCATAGGGCAGGCTAGAGTCGAGTTTAACTGTCAAATGTCAACTAAGTTATAATACTAAGATTCATTAAACTAATAAATAGTATAACCTAATAGCCTACCTACTTACTAGCTACTTCAGAATTATGTTGTGACTACCTTTTTAACACTGCAAATAAATCCATCTATTATTTAAACCTCCCTGTAAGAAGAGGACAGTGAATGCAAATGGGTATTATTTTCAAATGAGCTGAGCTCGAAAGTCCATTATAGCATACGATTCTTTCAGTCTAGCATGGCTCACTGTATGTCTCGCTGCAGCGGAAGCTCGGCTCTCCTTGTGTCCAGTGAGCCGATAAGGAGCCGTGTGTATCATGTGTCTCACTGAGCCGCGCGCGTTCACGATTCTTTCGATGTGCCATGATTCACTGTATGCCTCGCTGCAGCGGAAGCTCGGCTCTCCGCGTGTCCAGTGAGCCGACAAGGAGCCGTGTGTATCATGTGTCTCACTGAGCCGCGCTCGTTCACCATTCTTTCGATGTGCCATGATACACTGTCTCGCTGCAGCGGAAGCTCGGCTCCCCGTCAACGTCCAGTGAGTGCGCCACTCAGCACTGTCCGCTGGGAGTAAGCTGAATCGTGTGCCGTGAGCTCGCCTTTCCTGTGAATCGATTCACTCGGACACTTGAATGAATCGATACACTGCTTCGAATCATGCATTCAGTAGCCAACACTATAATACACGCAGGTTTCCTCATATATGGTGCAAATAGGGGCAAAGAATCTTCATAGGTCGACGCCCCGAACAAATAGCATTAAAAAAAGTTAAAGAAGGAGTGTAGTTTCGCGCAAAAACAGCGACAAGTCATAAATTCCTGTGAAAATGCTCGTTCATTCCTCCCGTATGAAGTTCACACTACGCGCTTCTCATTCAATGTTTTTTTTTCTTTGCTAGTTGTTTTACGTCGCACCAACACGGATAGGTCTTATGCGACGATGGGATAGGAAAGGTCTAGGAAGTGGAAGGAAGCGGCCGTGGCTTTAATTAAGGTACAGTCCCGGCATTTGCCTGGAGTGAAAATGGGAAACCACGGAGAACCATCGTCAGGGCTGCCGACAGTGGGGCTCGAACCCATCATCTCCCGAATACCATCTTCAGGGTTGCCGGCAATGGGGTTCGAATCCACTATCTCCCGGATGCAATCTCACAGCTGCGCGCCCCTAACCACACGGCCAACTCTCTTGGTCGTACCGACTGTAACACCCTGACTGTATATTGGTGGGAAGTAGCTGGGGTGTAAGATAGCTTTCTTCTTTAGCATGCCATTCCTCTGGTTCATACATTTTCTGATATATCTGGTACGTAACACACTGGTTCATCATTGTATTCGAGCTATAAAATCCCTACTCTGAGCCACTGATTGGAATGAGTAGTGTGCATATTTAACGAAATAATGACAGAGGAGTGGTCACGGCAGTCTGCGACCTGGTTATTCCAGTTCTGGAACTTTGGACTCTTAGATCGGCACCGTAGTACTGTTCGTTGAAAGTGAGAAAATGTGCGGTTTTTCATTTGATCGAATATTTTATATGACAACATTGCTTTCAATCGCTACATTCCTACTGACGTTTTTGTAATGACCTATGTTGAATTCAGTTAGGAAAACCACCAAGTCAGTCTTTCTGAGAATCCCGTAGCGAAGCACGGGTACATCAGCTAGTAATAATAATAATAATAATAATAATAATAATAATAATAATAATAATAATAATAATAATATTGGCTTTACGTCCCACTAACTACTTATAAGGTTTTCGGGGACGCCGTGATGCCAGAATTTGGTTACGCAGGAGTTCTTTTACGTGTAATTAAATCTACCAACACGAGGCAGACGAATTTGAGCATCTTCAAATATCACCGGACTGAGCCAGAATCGAACCTGCGAAGTTGGGGTCAGAAAGCCAATGCCTCAAACGTCCGAGCCACTCAGCCCGGCATGCAATGATAATAGTATTAATTATTTCATAACGAAGTAATTTACAGTCACGGACAAGGCCTAAATTATAACATGTTTATATTTAAGAAAATACATAATTATGTTTGTACGTAAGAATGCTATGTGTAATATCGATAAATAGTTAAGGTATTAACTGAGGGGCCTAGTTTCGCACAATAGTAGCGACAAGTTTTAAATTCCTGAGAAAATGCTCTTCCATTTCTCCCGTACCAAGTTCACACTACGCGCTTGTCATTCAATCGGAGGTGCTGTTACATAATTATTATGTCTGTACGTAAGAATGCTAGGCCTATTTGTAATATCGCCAAATAACTGAAGTATTAACCGAGGGGCGTAGTTTTTCACATAATAGCGACAAGTTATAAATTCCTGTACAAATGCTCGTTCATTTCTCCCGTGCCAAGTTCAAACTACGCGCTTGCAATTCCAACCGGAGGTTCTCCGGAGGCAAACGATTGAAAGCGCCCGGAGCCTCCGCTCCGTTAACAGCGCTAGTACAAAGTAAGCCCGAAGAATGATTGGATGCCCAAAATACACCACCATAATTGATGCGGTTATTGTTCTACGGTTTTAAGTAGACAATCAATCAATCAATCAATCAATTAATCAATCAATCAATACTTATCTGCATTTAGGGCAGTCGCCCAGATGGCAGTTTCCCAATCTGTTGTTTTCCTAGCCTTTTCTTAAATTATTTCAAAGAAATTGGAACTTTATTGAACATCTCCCTAACCCCCCTTCCTATATATAAATATTTGCCCCAGTTTGTCCTCTTCCAACTTTATCTTCATATTGTGATCTTTCCTACTTTTAAAGACGCCACTCAAACTTATTCGTCTACTAATGTCATTCCACGCCATCTCTCCGCTGACAGCTCGGAACATACCACTTAGTCGAGCATCTCGCCCATTTTCTCCCAATTCTTCCCAGTCCAAACTTTGCAACATTTTTGTAACGCTACTCTTTTGTCGGAAATCACTCAGAACAAATCGAGCTGCTTTTCTTTGGATTTTTTCCAGTTCTTGAATCAGATAATCCCGGTGAGGGTCCCAGAATCAACAGAGCGTGACGTCCCATTTTAAACATTTTGCATGCATCGACTGCGATTCCAGCCTCGGCCGTCTTGGTGAGAAAATAGGACCATTGGAACTGAGTTATCTCGCCCGCCAATTACAAAATAGTTACCCGAACTTTCGATGGTGCTGTTTGAGGTTCCAGTTAGTCCCCGGGCATTTGACAAAACAGACAGGCTTACCTATAAAACTTACGCACGCATCCGCGATCATGGCATAGTACATAGTTTTGGCTTCTTTATGACAAAACGGTCCATCTTCAAGAAAGTCATTAATATGGCACAAAATGAGGAACTAACGTGCAGCTCAAAATCCTGTCACAGTCTTCCCAACACTGCAGCTTACATACAGCACATCTCTCAACCACGGTACAACCCGACAATCGCGACCACGATTTGCCAGGGTCCCTGAGATATCATTGTTTCCAGGAACCGAGGTACAAAAGCTGACACGATGATATAAGCTTGCAACTGTTTCTGGCCGTGACCCCTGTTATCTCGGTGGTCACGTTTCGCGCCTTGCTAACTGCCATTCTCGTCATTTCTTGACATTTGTCAACACGCGGTTATATTTCCAATACTGAGACCTCTACAGGGAAATATCCCCGCGCAAAGCAATACTAAGTGCTTTCCTTGCATTCAAGCTCTTTCAAGCAGTACAGACAGAAAATGATGTATGGCCCTACTGAGACTTGCTAATAGATTCTTTGTCGCTACCTTAATTAATTCATTCCATTCCTGACCCGGTCGAATGTCTGGAAACAGGCTGCGAATTCTTTTTTCAGAAGGTGATTGAAGCCGTGGAGGATAGTGGATTACTTGTGATAAGAATTGTGACGGACAATCACAAAACAAACGTCTTGATGTTTAGACATTTTGGACAACCTCAAATATCCGGCGATAATATCCCAATCAAACTAGAAACAGGAAATCAAATCCTAATTTGCGGGTACTTGGTTCATGTTGTTGAAGAGAGGATGGAGTATGACATTTGCGTCAGCACATCCCACTGCCTAGAGTGTCTGACTCGTTGGCTGAACGGTCAGCGTACTGGGCTTCGGTTCAGAGGGTTCCGGGTTAGATTCCCAGCCGGGTCGGGGATTTTCAACTTAATTGGTTAATTCCAACGGCACGGGGCTGGGTGTATGTGTTGTCTTCATCATCATTTCATCCTCATTATGACGCGCAGGTTGCCTACGGGAGTCAAATAGAAAGACCTGCACCTGGCGAGCCAAACCCGTCCTGGGATATCCCGGCACTAAAAGCCATACGACATTTCATTTACTGCCTAGAGTTTCGACACGGCTAAATGGAACTGATTATGCATCAGGACAGCGGAGGAGCTCGATACCAAAAACCTTGTTTCGTAGCTCTGGTGAAGCATCTGCACGAGTTCGTTTAAGCTGCTGTGCCCTATTGTCGAAGTCCTTCAAACGTACGAGCGTAATACGGGGACTTGTGACATCTTCCCTTTCAGAATGTGTTTTGTTACAGTGTGAGGTCAAAGAACATCTGCAAACTGTTAGTGATAGTATCCTAACCCAACATCTCCTAGATATAAGGCCTCACAACCGTTCTGGGAATATACCTACTGTGACGTCAGCATCGGCAGGCAAGCTTGAACCTTTTCAGTAATAACACAGCAATGAGTTTGGCCATGTAACGCTGAAATTAGAAGAGTTTTAATTCGTTTAATGGTGCAAATTGCTAATACCGTAGTACGTAATGGTACTGATGTGTTGGGTACTCAACTGTAAGGAGAATTCCGACAGTGATAACGAAGTGCATGCATTAAGTTTACGAAAGACGAAGGTATGCGGCAGATATGTTTACGTGCAATTCCAAGACAAGACTAGAGATTTACTAATAACTCAGTGGTGAGTAACTATTATTATTACATTCTCACACAATCATAATGAGCATGGGCCTATGACGTATTTAACTACACGCAACAGCTGCTGATATGTAGGCATAGTTACTCTTCAATGATATAAGGTTATGTTAGCTCACAATTATGGAATGCATTATTTCAACGGTATTATTATTTTATTATTACTATACGCATTAAAACATACCACCTACAAGAGCTGCTGGTGTAGGCTGATTCACTCTGTAAATGCACGAATTTCGCTCACGGAGATACGTTATTTTACAGGTATGCCACAGACATTTCAAAGTCGGTGATGTTTTGTGTGAGTAACTGGTACTGATCCCCAGGAAAATCTTTTAACTGCGCCTCTTCCAAGAACATGACTGTCAGAGACTGCAGTGCCTTATGTCTTTCCCAACTGCCCATCATATTTATCGTCACATTCTGGCAGGTGAACAGAAGAACCAGGCAAAAAGGCATAATAGAAAGAGGAGCAATAAACAGAGTCATTGAAGATAGTACATATCGCATACCGTACACACAATTTCAATCCACAGTCTTACACCGCTGAAAAGTACAATAAACAAGTTGTTACCTGATGGTTGTTGTACTGTGATGAAGGGAACGAAAGTAATTTTTCTGTACGTCGATACATCAAGGCAACCATACTGCATAGCATATGTAATCATCTAATAGGACATGGCCTTTATTATAAACGGGTTTTATTAAAGTATAAACTATTTCTAATGTATATGTGAACAAAATTACTAATACAAATGCGGTATAGTCTTTAGTTACAAAACATCATAGCCGCATTACAGGAATGAGTGTAACAATGTGTAGAAAGATGCAAGAAATAAGTTTATTCTAGTCCTAGTTGGTGAATTGAACACCGAGGATGATTTCCCCACAGTTAATTTAACAGTCGCAGTTAAAACATTTCTTAGTTCATAAAGGAGTATGTGTATGATTTTCTTGTTATTCGTTCAACCTTCTGCCTGATATCTCCTCATGTTTACAAATTTACGGCCGACCCCGTGGTGAAGGGATATAATGGCTGCCTCTTACCCGGAGACCCCAAGTTCGATTCCCGGCCAAGTCAGGGATTTTTACCTAGATCTGAGGGCTGGTTCGAGGTCCACTCAGCCTACGTGATTTCATTTGCGAAGTATCGTACGGTGAGATAGCGGCCCTGGTCTCGAAAGGCCAAGAATAACGGCCGAGAGGATTCGTCCTGCCGAACACAAGACACTCGTAATCTGCAGGCCTTCGGGCTGAGCAGGGCCAAGGCCAAGCCCTTCAGGGCTGTTGCGTCGTGCGATTTTTATAAATTTATGAGACATAGTAGCAATTTAATGTTGCCACATGTCAATACTTTTAAAAGAGTAGGCTCCGGTCTGAATGGTAGTCTAATATTAGGACAGAAACTTACATACTTTCTGGAATACATAAAACATAAAGTTCAAGGTTTCGAATAGAATGACAAATTGGTAACATCGATGTTACGTGAAATTATCATTAAACCATACATGAACTTCAAGGGAGGAAACATTGTAGGCTCATGTGCAAATACTGCCAGTGATGCTACATCAGCTTAGATGTTAGGCATATGCTAATATTATACGTGCTAGTTTTCTTTTAAGATCATGTAATGCCTATTTAAATTGAAATATATTTGTAACATCATGTTGTGCTGTTATCAATTCGGCCTAAGTTAACATTGCAAGATGCTGTCGTGTTTTACAACTGTTTGCTGTTTATCTTTAATGACAGAGTCACTAAAATACGGTAATAACGACAGTATAATTCAGTATATTTTAAAATTTAAACGCTATTTTTTATTAAATGAATTATTCCATTGGCAAAAAATATTAAAATCATGTCTGTGTTTAACCATGTTCCGCGTTTCTCTGCATTGCCATCGCCCCCTTAGCGTGACATCACCACGCTGTTCTTAGGCCTTATTATCTAGGAGGTGTTGCCTAACCAAGTTCGCAAGACCTCTATTAACTGATATTGCGTTGGCATGAACACAAAAAGTACGGTACCACTCCAAGCCTTCGTCCAGGAAAATCTTCAAATTGTGACATGAAGAGGCCAACTGCGACTTCATACAGGTAATATTGCCGATATTTAATGTTACTGATGTAATTTACAAGCTTCAGTGAACATGTGACCATACTGCACAGTGTTTTGTAGGCTGTCGTCGTTAGAATAAGTCTGGAACATTATGCGTCTATGCCTGCCATCTAGCAGAGAAATTTTGTCGCAGCCTCTTCGCAAAAAGCCTCGCATAGAGCAGGCAGTATAGGAGGATCGAGATGGCGGTGAAAAAAGGACTATAGAGTGTCTAGCAGGTCTGTTACAGCGCTCTGGGTGGTGCCAAGGTGAAATAGCGACGCCAAACTATAAGTACCCTCCGTATAGATATGTCCGCTTATATTGCGTTACTTTTAATAGATACAATACAACGTATGTCCAACCCTTGTTCTGTTTCTGTCGGTTATGAGATGAGATAAATCTCCGTAGCGAGTTTTACGACCGGATGCCCTTCCTGACGTCAACCTCATCAAAGCCTTTAATGAGATGAAATTAACGACGTGATACATAATAGTAGGAAGGGGAGATGAAACTCGGTGCCGGCACATAACCTGCTCCTTTCGAATAACACCAAAGGGTTTGGTCGAGGCTTTTGTCCCCATTATACGGACGAATCACCATCGACAGCGTCATATGCCCTCACTCCATATAAGCACTGCGGAGGTTTGGAATGCAATACAGGCTTTTGGCACGCAATCTAGTGATTATAAATTATATGCCACCATCTCCCTACACTGCTGGCCAATGTTCAGTTGGTGAAAATGTTTTCGACCAGCGGGACTCGAACTGGCTAACCACGGTGTCAGACCATGTAGACTTAACGAATTAGATCGAATAAAATATCTGCATAATTATGCCGTTTGTGTGTGTGCCATACAACTACACAACCCGTAGAAAAAACTAAGGATGTATCATATTTCAGATAAGAATTCTGCTAATTACTTTTTTGGTCAGTAGCAGAGTTATGTTGCCTATGTGGGAAACATAATCCAGAATACGTACAGTAGAGCTACTTCTCTTGAAGGTTCCGTTTGAAAAATAAAGAACTGATGACACAGTGAAACGTGATAATTCGACGTGCCAAATAGTGTGGCTCAGACGGCAAAGCACTGGGTTTCTGAGCGCAAATTGGCGGGTTTGATCCTGACTCAGTCCAGTGTTATTCCAAGGTGCTCAATTGTGTCAATATTGAGTCGGTAGATTTATGACAAAATTCCGGCACCTCGGCATCATCGAAAGCCGTAAAAGTAGTTGATAGGACGAAAAACTATAACAATAGGCCTATATATGATTAAATTGTATCCTACAGAGCACAGATTCTCGAATTCACGGCATTTTGAAGATAAATATGTTGTAAAGAAGATGCTTGATGTCCAGTACCATACCTACAATGCTCCGAATTTCCTAGTCACCTCATCACCTCTGTCAACGATACGGAGTAATAGGAGGACTTTCATCCCTACGGCTACAACACCACTGCCATGGAATGACTTGGCTACGTAGTTCGAGATGTGTAGCTGTTAGCTTTGCACTCGGGAGATAGTGGGTTCGAATCTCATTGTCGACAGTCCTGATGTATGGTTTGCCGTGGTTTCCAATTTTCATATGAGACAAATGCTCGTGTTGTTGTACCTTAATTAAGGCCACGGCCACTTTCTTCGCAGCTATAGCCCTGTCTTATCCCATCGTAGCAGTAGTATTTGTCTGAGTTGGTGCGTCACAAGGTAAATAAAAGGAATCAACACTACCAGGACCTTCCTCCAAAAACATGGAATTGAATTATTCAGGTAAATACGAGATTTAACATAATTCACACAAGGAAGACTGACCTGTTTTTAAACAATTAATTTTAACGGTTTATCCAAACCATTATTATTACTATTATTATTAAAAGATTATGAACTATTTCACTATGGTACTGTATCGTTTAATTATTACCATAATTGAAATTATATTATTGCTTATTTTACTATGGGATATTTCAGTACATTGTTTTATTACATCAGTTCGCAACAATATAAATAATTTCTCCATGTTATATTATTTTGTTCTAGGTTTTCTGTTGTATGATTTTCATTCTCTATAAGTACTGTACCGGTACTGTATTGCTAAATGTATTTAAAGGCAATGTATTGTGATATATTTTACAATTACTGGAAATGTGTTGTTTGTCCATCTTCATGTAATATTTAATTATTCATATCTTGTATTTCAGTGGCCTTTAAAAATATATGTTATTCAACTTTGGGTGGTTTCCTAATTAAGAAAACGGTGTAACGATCATTACTGCTGCAGCCTGTGTCTTGCTTCCTCACCACGCCCACTTGTTTTGGTCGCTTAAAATATCGCAGACGCGAAGTTCAAGTGGATTCAAAATATTATTGGAGTCGGCCTTGAGCCACTCTATAATATTCTTTCTAACTCGTTGATCAAAATGAACAACTGTCGGTGTAACGAGCTTCGATATAAGTCGAATGTTTTTGATCGATTGTCGAAAACAGCTCGAAACAAAGAAATGTTTTTAAAAATTATTATCCATGAATACGTGAATATGCATACGAACTGGGTGTTCATGTGCAAATGTGCTCCTGAGAGCTCACCATCAGTGCTTTTGTGTAAACATTCTTCTCTTGGAATCTTTTTCTTTTTGCTTTACTTCGAACCGACACAGATGTCTTATGGCGAGGATGGGACAGGAAAGGGCTAGGATTGGGAAGGAAGCGGCCGTGGCCTTAATTAAGGTACAGCCCCAGCATTTGCCTGGTGTGAAAATGGGAAACCACCGAAAACCATCTTCAGGGCTGCCGACAGTGGGGTTCGAACCTACTATCTCCCGAATACTGGATACTAGCCGCACTTGGCGACTGCAGCTGTCGAGCTCGGTGGAATCCCTTTTCCTTCAATATAAATCCTTATGCAATGCACCAGTGAACAATCTCCAAGTCGATTTCTCTGTTCATAGCACTAGAGGACTTTGCAACAGTGGCTGTTGATATTGGCACAGATAATATTTTTCCACTTGTATTTTTCAGTTTCTCATAACCAATAGATTTTCAAGAACATATTTTAAAGGCGATACATTGTTATTCATTTTTGAAGCCAAAAATTAAAATGATTACCGATCAGCTTGTAAGTGATCTTTATCTATATCATGTAAATTTAGGCAGTGTTAATATCTGACTCTGTTATGTGCTGAATTTGAGAAAATGAATAAAAACATGAACATACTGAAATTTAATCCACAACTTTTGTCCTTGGAAATTACAGTACCGTATTTGTAAATTTATCTAGTGTCTGCAAACATGTTTTGTCAACAGAGTCGTCTGTTTTTATTGTACGGATGTGAACGCGATTCCATGCTTTGCCATTTCGTTTCAGGGTCGTACCTGAGACACCAGGTTTCATCCTCAGTGACGATACAGTTCAAGAAATTTGGTGTCGCATCCGCCGTTTCGACAAAATCCTGTGAAGCCTCTAAACGTGCCTGCTTCTGATCGTCAGTCAAGTGATGTGGCACAAGGCGAGAACACGTTTCCCTCTTCCCTAATTTCTGGATAACGATTTGTTGCACGGATTCACGGTTAATCTGCAGTTCATCCGCTATCATGCGCACAGTTAATCGCCGATCAATTTTTTCGTCACTGACGGCGTTCACCGGTCTTCCGCTACGGGGGTTGTCAGAAACACTTTCCCGGCCTCTTCGAAAACGGGCGAACCACCCGTACACACACTTCAAGGACAATGCTTGATCTTCACAAACACGTACCAGCATCGCACTAAAATGGGTAGACTCAAACTTTACTGTACGTCTCTATAGAAATTCGTTCAGAGAGCATTAAAAAACTTAGCATTTTATACCTACGTTTTTTCAATTTTTATGTCCTACCCCCCAACCCCTTCCCCCGTATAGCCCTTAAACCCAGGTACATTGTGCTGTCTATACATTTTTGTGCCCGTCCCAATCACCGCTACGAAAGGAACTAGCCACCCTACCGCACGTAAACTCCGGCTCTGCGGAGGTTCGGACCTGCCTTCGGGCAGAATAACCCTTACCTTACCAATCACCGCTACTGTGTCCGACCCGTTGGCGGAACGGTCAGCGTCCTGGCCTTCGGTTCAGAGAGTCCCGGGTTCGATTCCCGGCCGGGTCGGGGATTTTAACCTTAATTGGTTAATTCCAATGGCACGGGGGCTGAGTGTATGTGTTGTCTTCATTATCATTTCATCCTCATCACGACGCGCAGGTCGCCTACGGGAGTCAAATAGAAAGTCCTGCACCTGGCCAGCCGAACACGTCCTGGGATATCCCGGCACTAAAAACCATACGACATTTCATTACCGCTACTGTAATGGCAGTGGCGCACCTGGTGGCCCGACCTTAAACGCCAAACGCTAAGATTGAAACTACAAAAGGTGCATGTTAAAAGTGATTACAATACTGAAGGTAAATAACAATTTTTGCTTTGTTCTCTTGCGAAAGTTGAATTTTAATACTGATGGTGTACCGGTAGGTACACCTCTATGCCGCACATTTAAATCTTGAAGATGTCACTACCTTAATTTTGTGATTGTGAAGTCTCCAGGACTGTGTGAATTTCAACGTGTTTTGGTTACCATTTATCAAGATGTTTGGACTTTCTACAACAGATGTCACTACAAAAACTACGATCATGCACCCTGGTGCGAAGTGAAAGAACTTTTTTTGAAGAAATTTTGTATTCATAAGTTTTTTCTTTACTAAATTTCGTTCATTCATTTGTGGGTTGGCAATATTTACCTTTTCTTTCCGCCAATTTTGAATCCAGTCAATCGCTATTTTTTGTAATTAATTTCCGACCAATCCTGGATTTCTTCTTCGACTTTGAGTGTACATTTTGTATGGTCCAATAACATTGAGAGGGTGTGGCTTGATTATTCATGAAAGGTCTCGAACCTTCCCCGAGGGTTTAAAAACTGCGGATTTTCTCGTCTCTTGGCTATTTGATCAAGATCTAACTAAGTGTATGTATGTGAAGCAGGAGGCGGGAGGTGCCTCTTTCTGCAGGCAGCAGTTCTTCAGCAAGGTAATGGCCGTTTAACATCTTTATTTCTTGCTAGCTCCGCAGTTTAACCCGAGGGATAGGTCCGAAACTTTAATATGTAACCAACTTCTCTAAAATGTAAATTCTGCCGGCTAATGCCAAAATTTCATAAAATCTGTAACTGGAATTCGGGGATAGAGTGATTTACCTTCTCGAGCTCCCCTTCACATTGGTTTGAGGTGACTACGTTTTGTAAATGGTTTTCTTCTTTTCCGTAATGTATTAAATTATTCTTATACGAGTCACCCCCATAGTTTGGGAATACCCCCTGTTTCATCGGCCTAGTGCCTTTTAGGATTTAAGAATGCATATTTAGGAGTGCAAGTACACGCTTCCATTCTATTTGGTGTTTCGGGCCATTTACTTAACCTGTCCTTTTGTGATTAGGCCCAGTAGGTTGAGTACAAGATACCCGTGTTTATTTTTTGTAAGTTGTGCCTGGATGGCAAATAATTGTAAGTTTCTGGTATTGCCTTAAATAGGCTTAAAAAGCTGAGAGCGTGTCAGCTCTTTTCTAGTGTGGTAACTCTGCCTCTGGGAGGCTTGATATTTGAAGTTGGGAGCAAGTGCTCCAGGGATTAGGGGCTTTCTGCCCTTTGAACAATTTGTGCTCGCCTCTAAAAGTTGAGCTAGTACCTCAAAATTATAATACTAGAGCTTGTAGCTCAAGAGTGTTAAAATTCTGAAATCTTGGATCTTTCTAAGTCTTGTTTCCAAATTGTTATTTCACCAAGAGAAAAGTTGTTATAATTTTGTTGCTTCTTCTGAAAATATAACCTTTGTTAAAATTGTAAGTTAACTTTGACTTTGTAGTTAGACCCATTCATCCCGGCACCTTCTTTCACCTCTGCTGGTCCACCAAACTACGGTAACAGATAGAAATAATGAAAGTCAATAATATAATCGTTTTGTCCGAATCCTTGGCTTAATGGTCAGGGTAGAGGCATTCGGTTCAGAAGGTACTGGATTCGATTCCGGCCGGATAGGGTATTTTATTCACGTCTAATTAATTATTCTGTCTCGGAGACTGGGTGTTTGTGTTCTAACACGTCTCTCTTCATATTAAAAAATCACGATGCACTTCCAACCACCACAGAAATATGCAATAGTGGTTATTAGCACTCGGATTTTTAGGTGCTTAAACGTTATTTTATCTGCTTCAAATGGACTCTGAAAAATGTTCTAAAACATTTTTATGCAGCTTCAGTTTTACGCATTTTGATAGCCACCAATTAAAATACCATGTTTATTTGATGATGATGATGATGATGATGCTTGTTGTTTAAAGGGGCCTAACATCTAAGCTCATCGGCCCACCATGTTTATTTTGCTAAACTGATAATTGATTTCCTTAAGGGGAAATATAAAACAAGTTTCATTTACCGGTACCTCTTTGCTGCAAACGTCACAGAATATAATTTTACCATCTGATGTGAATTGGAGTAACTCCTGTAACCAGTAGATAATTAAACAAGACTTCGAACCTGACACTTTTGGCATAATTCATAGAGTATAGTGTACTACCGTGTACTACTATACTCAGTTTCATGGCAATCCCGCTAGGTGCGCTGGCAATGAATATCTTGTGATATCCACGGCCGACTTGATGCGTCGCTCTAGCTATATAGCTGGAGCGCAGCGAGGTATCCAGTCGGCCGTGTGATATCTCGCAGAGTAGCACGTATTCTCTGTAGGGAGCACTAGAAAGTCACTACTAGAGGCATCTAGTCAGAATACTTAGAACTTCTTGGATATGGTATAGACCCCGGAGTTTTTCGTAGATAGCACAACAGTCGGAAGATGCGGCGGCATTTTCAACGTAGGGAGAGGCATAACTAATGTAATAATAATAATAATAATAATAATAATAATAATAATAATAATAATAATAATAATAATAATAATAATGATAAAGATAATGTATATTATATTATTATCTTCTTCTTCTTTTGCTACCGATTTTCCTACACCTGTGGGTTCGTGGTTGCGAACTGCGGCGCAAATGTGGTTTTGGCCCTGTTTTACGGCCGGATACCCTTCCTGACGCCAACCCTATATGGAGGGATGTAATCACTATTGCGTGTTTCTGTAGTGGTTGGTAGTGTGGTATGTTGTCTGAATATGATGGGACGGACACACACACCCAGTCCCCGAGCCAGAAGAATTAATCAGAAGCCCGGGATCTTCTGAACTGAAGGCCAATACGCTGACCATTCAGCCATGATATTACTATAATTATATATTATTATATACTATTATCGGGAGATACAGTGGGTTCGACACTGTCGGCAGCACTGAAGATGGTTTTCCGTGGTTTCCCATTTTCACACTACCGGTACGTAAATGTTGGGGCTTCCCACTCCTATCCCTTTCCTGTCCCAACGTCACCATGAGACCCATCTCTGTCGGTGCGACGTAAAACAAATTGTAAAGATATACAATATTAGTATTAATATCCTAATCAGGCGAGTGTTTTCTGGAGTCTCCCAGTTACGTCATAGAAATGAAGGATCATTACTGAATGTGTGTGAATGACCTCTAAAACGCATAGTGATATTAGCAACACGCACAGTATTATATTAAAAAAAACAAAAAAAAAACCTTGTACTTATATTTATCTTAGAGATTTTTAATTCAAGTACAACTCTATGACGCGCGACCAAATAATCCAGTACCGGAATTATTTTAATTTCGTGGCCGTCTGAACGTTCAGCCAGCAACCATCGCTTGTCATAATACAAAAAGTGGGAGTGGTGCTTTTCTCCAAACTATAATCTTTGCTTTGACAATTGCTAAACGCCACGTTGGAAGTGTTGACGATTATGCTTTAAATGCTTTGAAGCCGTAGTGAAGTTGATGTTCTGATTTGAAGGTGTGAAGTAGCTGACGTTTCTTAAATTATTCAAGGTAAATAATAATGATAGTAGTTCTAACGAGTGGCTTTAGGGTGTATGAATCTCAGTGCTTACGAGTATGAAATTTGGTGGGCAGTGAGACATTCAAGAATTCAGACTACGAATGTGACGGTGTTACAAGAAGAAGAAAATAAAAACATAATTGAGGTTAATTAAATAGCTTACTGGAGGCGGTACTTATCTGTTGAAAGATTGTATTTCTAAATTTGAATGGCTCGTGAATAATTGCAGATACTGGGCCAGCTGTCGTTCCTGTTGCTGTGACGTCAATTTGAAGGTTAGGATAATTTTTGATGCAGTGGTGTTGCTACTTGTTATTGAGGAGATGTTTACTTATTCAGAATTCTTGATCGATATCATATGGATTTTGAACTCCTATAAGTTATATCCATGCATGTTATTTCGAAAATTCGTAGTTAAGTTTACTGTAAATTGATAGATTTTAATTTGTTGGTCCATATTAGAAATTATTTCTTATTGATTTGATATAGCAGTCATTGTATCTGTCGTATATTGTTTCATGACTATTCAGTTGTTGGAAATAGTAGGAATCATTTCAGTTCATATCCCCAGTTTTAGATCTTTCAAATATGGATGTCTTAATATGGAGTTAGTTAAAAGAGGAATTATAACTGTGGAGTCATTAACCTTATCAGTGAACAAGGAACAATATGAGCTTTCTTGAAAGATGAGACTTAAACAAAAGGAAGGTTGGTTAAATTTGGGAAAATGAAAGACAATCTATCCTTTACAAATCAGATACACCTGCTGCAATTGGGAGAGAAAATACATAGAAGCAATGTCGGGCTAATCTTGGGAACTATGATTTTCACTCGTGCCTCACAAGCTGTGAGCCCACTGGTAGATTAGTAGATAAATTAAGAATATGGAGTAAAAATATTTAGGCCTGTATGACATGGTACTGCCCACTTAAAGTCTATTTTACAATGTATATAGAAGTGAGGATATTTTCTAATAATAATAATAATGTTATTTGTTTTACGTCCCACTAACTACTTTTTAAGGTCTTCGGAGACGCCGAGGTTCCGGAATTTAGTCCCGCAGGAGTTCTTTTACGTGCCAGTAAATCTACCGACACGGGGCTGTCGTATTTGAGCACCTTCAAATACCACCGGACTGAGCCAGGATCGAACCTACCAAGTTGGGGTTAGAAGGCCAGCGCCTTAACCGTCTGAGCCACTCAGCCCGGCGAGATATTTTCTAATGGCTCTTGGTATCTCTATGATTTCATTACGAAATAGACTTATTGTTATGATTGTAGCCAGTTTACTTATAGGTACTCTTAAATGCTATTTTAGTTTTTTGTTGTTGTTATAAACTTTGTTTTGTATGTTTAAAAATCTAGAACCTGTTCTGGGAACGATGGAGTTCTTTAAAAAAACTGTGATGAAATTGAATTGAGAATCAGTTAATGGCTTTTCTATTTCCATTGCTCATCGCTATTTTCCCCTTTCTCCTTGCTGTCACATTTGTCTTCCTTTTTTCATGGCTGACAGTTGGCATTGTTAAATAATGAGGCAATTTATTTTCATGTACATGCTATGGTAAATCTTGAAAGTCAGTGACAATCGACTCTTACCAGTGTGAGGACGCAGGAGTTAAGGGGTGGGAAGGGGAATATGTCGAAGGTCAGCCGTGGGGTACCGGAAAGGGAGTCGGAGTACGTGATGGGCTGTGCGGCGTTCGATGGATAGTAGGGGGCGGTACAGGTTCGGGTGGGAGTTGGCAGCGGCCGCCCAGATGATGAGGCCATAGGTAATTTGGGGTTGTATGAAGGATAATTTTGTAGGTGTGAAGGAGCAGTGAGGATTTGAGACCCCACCGGGTCCTGGCTAGGCGGCACACTAACCAGGCTCGGGTGGCAGTCTTGGTTTTAAGGTATTGGAAGTGGGGGGCGGAAGGTGAGGTGTTGGTTGAATAGGATGCCTAGGTATTTTAGGGTGGGTGAGGTTTGGATAGGGGATCTGCGGATCTGGAGGTTATCTTGATTGCGGAATACACTGGTTTTACCCCGTCCACGTTGAAAGAGGATGGACTGGGTCTTCTCGGGATTTTGTTTTAGGTGCCACGAGTCGCACCAGGATAGGAAGTTGTTTAGGTAGGGTTGGACGGAACGGTTGATGGCTTGGACTGCATGTAGGGGTGCTAGGATGGCTGTATCGTCAGCGAACTGTAGGAGTTGGACGGGAGGAGGTGGTTGGGGGATGTCAGCCACGAATAGGATAAATAGGAGTGGGGAAAGGGATGATCCTTGCAGGACGCCTAGTGTGAGGGGGAAAGTTGGGTGTTGATGGAGATTTGGGTTGAGTGATTCGAGAGGTAGGAAGAGGTGAAGCGGACGTAGGAGATGGGGAGGGCAAAGAACTTAAATTTGAATAGGAGGGCGGGGTGCCAGACGGAGTCGAAAGCGAGCTGGAAATCAAAGGTGATTAGGAGTGTGGGGCGGGTTCGGTTGAAATTGTTGGCGGTGGTTTGGATGAGTCAGAGGAGTTGGTCTTCTTTGGAGAGTTTTGGACGGAAGCCGAACTGGGAAGTGGGTAGTAGGTGATGGGATTGTAGGTGGGGGTGGAGACGACGGACTAGGATTTTGTCCAGGACTGTGATGGGGATTATGGGACGGTAGGAGCTTAGTTTGGATGGGGGTTTGCCTGGTTTGGGGAAGCCATGGAGGCCACTGCATAGGCTACTTGGAGCCACCGGCAGTGCCAGTGCACTATGAGAGACTTTGTCCCATTTCAAAAAATTGATGCCTTCCTGGCCATCAGATCGTGTAGATATTGATTCCCATACAGAACCTGAAATATTTATCCCGAATGAGTAAATTTATAATACCAATATTGTTGGTCTGTTAGTGGACATTATAAATTTTCCAGTTGACTCATTCTTAGTTACCAGCGTATCGCCCCAGTGTGCTAAGTTGGGCTCATCAGTTGGTAAATAGCACACCTACCAAGACGCATGGCTAGTGCATACCGTGGAGGCCACTGCGTAGGCTACTTGGAGCCACTGGCAGTGCCAATGCTCTATGAGAGACTTTCTCTCATTTCCAAAAATTGATGCCTGCTTGGTCATCAGATCATATAGATGTTGATTCCCATAGGAAACCTGAAATATTTATCCTGAATGAGTAAATTTCAGAGGTGCCAACTATTATGGATTGTCCGTAATTATTACGGATTTCACCTCACGATTACGGAGTTACGGTCAAAGGGGAAATTATTACGGAAAAGCTGACATTATCACGAAAAAATAATTTTCGACGGAAACAAAAGAAAAGGAAAAATGTTGAGTCCTTTCGAGCCTTTCTCCTAAATCATCTTTATTTCAATGCTTGTGAGTTAGCAACGATACTTATTCGATTGTGACTTCCTTTTGCTAACCATAAGCGCTGTAAAACATTGTGAATGAAGGAGCTCAGGCGCTGCTCTTCTCCACTACAAATCCTTCAGTAATGTTGTATTTGCCCGTGTTAAGTGTACCTGACAGTTGATAGAAAGATTGAGAAAGAAGTGAGGCCTACATTAAGCACATCTTCACTGGTATCGCTTTTGGTTCAGAAAACAAAAATGTCATCACAGTCGGAAGGATGCTTCAAGAAAAACTACACTGAAAAGCAGCTGCTGCGTGAGAAACAAGCTACAAGGAATGTTTTATTACAGAACGAACAGGTTGCGTGCAAATGTTATTGTGTAATATGATATACTTTTGGATAGGTTGCTAGAGGGAAGGGCAAAAGGGGTGTCATTATCAAGAAGGAAGGAGTATGATTTGGACTTGCCTCGAAAATTTTCTTGGGGGCAGAGGGCGATTACTGGTAATCCACTACAAAGTTGGCACCTCTGAAATTTCAATACCAATATAGTTGGTCCGTTATTGGACATTATAAATTTTCCAGCTAATTCATTCCTGATTGCCAGTGTTTCGCCTCAGGGTGCTAAGTTGGGCTCATCAGTTGTTAAATAGCACACCTACCAAGACGCATGGCTAGTGCATACCGTGGAGGCCACTGCGTAGGCAACTTGGAGCCACTGGCAGTGACAATGCACTATTTATAATGTCCTATAATGTATTGTATTGAATAGGTGGAACAATAAATGTACTCCTTTTGTAAAATAAGTGAGATCGCTGTTTTCAATATGGATCAAAAATGAGAATGATAGTTTGTAATGCATTAAAATTCTCTGACAACTCATGATCTCAGGGTATATTTATAGTAATTATTTGTTTAACGTGGATCCTGAAGAGTGGTGCAGTGCTTCTAAAAATTGTAACCTATTATTTCCTCAGATGGACGTCTCCACCCAACGCACTTGATTTAATGATTTGGAAAGACAAGTATCGCGTCACATTTACCAGTAAACTATTGTACAATTCCTACCTATGAATATTTATACTGCACATAGTTAATCTTAAGTATACGGTTTATTAAACAATAATAAAGTTTTGGAAAGAGAGAAAATTAGAATAATGCTTCATTTCTTAATTCATACAATCCAAATAAATTACATGGGAGTATTTCTATTTACAGCTCTGTTTTCTAATCATGATCACCTCTTGCTTGATATGAGTTAACCTTGTAATATGATTTCTCATTCTGACAACTGAAGTCTTTTCTTCCAAATAATGTCCACAGACATGCTGATATCTGATGAAACAATCTTAATTACCATATATTTACTATCTTTCAACATTTAAAATTATTTCTGACCACTAAATTGTTCTCCTAATGTGGTTATTTATTCTGATTACCTTTGAATGATATGCTAAGTTTTCCTGCCAGGCAAAATTCTGGCATCTACTGGTCTAATCGTACTGCATTTAAATATTTCAATCATATGTCATAACCACTGAAAATGAACATCTATAACTGAATTCTAATTATATCCATTCTTAATTAATTACAGCTCTCGTTTAAGAATACATGCTCTACTAACAATGTAATTACATTGGACTGCTTAATTATAACTATGGATATCAATATTGATCATTTCAACATCATACTCTGCATATTACCTTGTGAAATGCATATATGGGATGTTTATTAAGGGTAACTCCTGACATAATAACTTCATTTTCAAACATATGGTTATATTGAGATCTACTTGGCTTCACATTCACCAGTCTTGGTTAGATTGCCTACATTAATATTTATTTACTCCCTCAATGAGATTTCTTTTCATGACAGTGCTTCCTGTACAAGATCCAGTCTTAAATTACATAGGCCTGTCTGTCTGTTAGGTCATCAGCCCAGAGGCTGGTTGGATCCTCAAATAGCACCACCAAAGGTTATGCGGTTATAAGAAAACCCCCAAAACCAACGGCAGCACCAAAATGAGGCATACTAGGCAAGATGAGGAGTGAGGTAGTTTGCCATTGCTTTCCTCACTGGGTCATAAAGTACTATTGCAGCACGACTGACCCTATGAGCAGCACCTTTCATAACACTCAGATGCACTAGTCGTGCTCTGAATGTCATTACTCGGCACTACCCATACCCCAGCAACTTCCATATTGTCACAGCCATGGATGAGACTGGGACTTCGGTGGAAGCTACACTTTACTCTGGCCTGTGCCAAGAGATGGATGCAAAAGTACTGTATCCATCAAGAAATGACAGCAGGCAGACATAGGCCTATATTTCACATTTATTCCATCTCTTCTATGCCTTCTTCAATTCAGTTCACTTCGACGTTTTCTTATTTCTTTCAATATAACACGTAGCTCATTTAATTTGACCATAATACCTTCTTATCGTAGCCATTCTTCGTAAACATCATAGTCTTTTCTTGTAGATACATTTCCCATGACATATTTTATTCAAATAACACTAATCTTCACTTCACTGGATCACATATTACTTCCTCCTAACGATATATAACTTCCTAGTATACTATGATACTCCTTCCTGTTTCTGCATTGACAAGAAATAACACATGCCTACTGCATATCTCTACCTAACCATATCACAATGATTTTCAACATGTTAGGTTACTTGACCCATTCGTGATATCCACTTCTCAACATATGATCTTTCCCTGTAGTAGTAAACTGTACTCATCTCTGATATCAGTAGCAAGATTACCAGCATCATATTCTCGTTTATACACACTGTCAATTATTCCAATCAATGTATATCGATCCTAACATATCTTAATCATGAGAGCTAGATTTTGAGGTTGCATTTCACTGATTATATTAATATTATAGGTACATACCTTAGGCTATAATCTCTACACATTGTTTTGCATCAATTTAATTAAGAACTGTAATTTAGGAAAACTTAGCTTATTCTCCGGTTCAGGACTATTCCTCAGCCATCCAATCTAAGACTGCTGCACTCGACCGATTGGAAACCATAGATCAGCTGGTCTCCCGTTCCACATCAAGTAGGCTGGATCCTCCGTGTCACATTCATCTCCAAGACTGCCCACTGCAGATCTAGTTGTACATCATGTCAGTCTTCATGCTTGAGCTTAGCTTTACAGAATACAAATATGAGATGTGAGAGTTCATATCAATATTTCCAGTAATTTTACAGTCTATAATTGCTCTTCTTATTTTGATATCCAATAAGACTGCTTTCAATTATATTATGTTAGCTTCAATACTGCTTCAGTCTCTGTTCTATTTATATGAAAGAAGAATTCAGATAATCTGCTCATTTTCTACCGTTTTATTTTCCTTATTTTTCTCCCTTCCTGAATTTATCGTCTGCTGGTAATCGCTACTTTGGTCCTCGTTTGACAACTTGCTTCGTTTACTGAGTTTTTCTCTTTTTTACGCAAGAACACTGTTTCTTTAAATACGCTATATAACGTTCTTATGTGCTTTCTATTTTCTTCTCTCATTTGAAGAATATCTATATATATTTACTTTACTTCCTTGCGATTAGCTGCAATTGACGACCTTGTCCTCTATTTAATTTTTTTCGGCAGTAATTTGTGATAATAATATACAGTAGAGCCTCGCTCATCCGACCTTCGCTTATCCGACATTCCGTGTTATCCGACACTGGTAGACTTCATTTGAACTTTTGGTGGAGACTAAATTCAGGCACACCCGCTGCGGAGGGTGCGACCATGGGACAAGCACTGGCCTGACCGCTGGCGGTAGGACAGTTTTTTCTCAAGGACAGATGCAGTGAGTCTTAAGTCATTTTTCATTGTAGTATTGGTTGGGTGCGGATGTTATAATTTTCATATCCTCTGTGAATATAGCGAGTAAATGGAACAAAGTGATTGTTTCTATGGAAGACAAGTTGAGTGCATTAAAGAGACTGGACAAAGGGGAAATTCTTCAAAATGTGGCTTCAGATTATGGTGTTGGATGTGTTACAGTGGGAGACTGGAAAATAACAGAGGGAAGAAATTGAAAAGTGTTGCTCTACCAGAGCAGAGAAGAAATGAAAAATGTGAGTACGAAAAAGTAAGTGAAGCACTATTTCTTTGGTTATCTCAACACCGGGAAAAGGGCCTGCCAATATCTGGCCCCATTCTGCAGGAAAAGGCTGTGTATTTCCAGAAGGAGTTTAATGAAGGGGACCCTAATTTTCCTGCCAGTGCTGGGTGGCTTGATCGGTGGAAAAAGCGGTACGGCATTAGGAAGCTTAATATCTGTGGAGAAAAGTTTCTTTTTGTAAGACATCTGGAATGTTTTCGTTCAATACTCCATGCACTGTACAATTGAATTGATAATTCAATAAATAGAGTACCGTAAAACATGTCCTTGTTTTAGTACTAGAGTATAGCCTTCCTGTTAGTTTCAGTTCATTTTCAGAGTTATTCTGTATTATCCGACATTTTCGGTGATCCGACGTACTCCAGGTCCCGTTTACGTCGGATAATCGAGACTCTACTGTATATATATATTTTTTTAAATGATCTTTTCCTTCACTGCCTTAGTGATCATGCTCTATTTTTCCCCTGTGGACTTCCGAATCAGTGTTCGGTTTACATAAATTTCATCTCGCATAATTTGTTAATTTAACTTGGTGATATTTATTAACGTGGCAGAAAATGCAATGGCACAACACTATGCACTAGCCATGTGTCTTGGTAGGTGTGCTCTTTACCAACTGATGAGCCCAACTTCGCACACTGGGGCGAAATGCTGGCAACCAGGAATAAGTTAGCTGGACAATTTATAATGTCCAATAACGGACCAACTAAATTGGTATTATAAATTTACTCATACGGGTTAAATATTTCCTGTTTCCTATGGGAATCAACATCTATATGATAAGTGGCATGTTCCGAGCTGTCAGTGGAGGGATGGTGTGCAATGACATTAGTAGATGAATAAGTTTGAGTGGTGTCCTTAAAAGTAGGAAAGTTTACAATATTAAGATAGTTGGAATTTAAGAGGATAAATTGGGGCAAATATTCATTTATAGGAGGAGGAGTTAGGGATTGGAATAACTTACCAAGGGAGATGTTCAATAAATTTCCAATTTCTTTGCAATTATTTAAGAAGACTAGCAAAACAACAGATAGGGAATCTGCCACCTGGGCAATTGCCCTAAATGGAGATCAGTGGTGATTGATTGATTGATTGATTGATTGATTGATTGATACTGAATCTAGGAGGTGATGTAAGCAAGTCCCCCCAGATGGATATTACTATCTGCTTCAAAATATCAACCGAAATGACCTCATACACATGTTCGTAAATTCCAAAAGTCTGTAAATATTTTAATGTGAAAGGAACAGATCTTACATTTAAAAAAAATAGATTTCCAACAGCCCACATTAAAATGCTGAATGGGTGGGGGAAGATATTACTTATTAAATCAGATACATCAGTCATATAAATCATAAACAATTATTGAAGACATCCATGAAAGTGAGTATGCCATGCTCATGAATTAGTCACTGGTTGAAAGATACTTGATCCCATAATGACATCGTTAGTATGAGAAGAACCATTCCCATTGATTACCACTCGTTCAATAATGTCTTTTATTTCCTGCATATTCTTTTCTTCCCCTTCAGTTCTATTATTCCAATAATAATCTTAACAACAAGGGTAAAAGTTTTATTAATTACATATTTTATCCCCTTAAGTTGACTCCACACTTTTTTGATGGGATTCATTCATCGATGAAAAAAAACATTTGCATACAACAGTAAATATTCTCTATCCAAAAAATGAGGTCAAGCCACCATATTATAGTTATAGAGGACTCTTACACCTTATTATAATAAATGAAATATTTGTTAGCATGCTTGCTAAAATATGCAGGGTGTTCAGAACTTAGTGACATGCATGCTCCTCCGGGCCTGGCCTAAGCTGTCTGGCAGATGACGCCAGGCTGGGATAGACCTGACATGTAGCAGTACTGTGCAGAAGTAAAACAGTATTTGACGAGATATTTCACTTAATTGTACACTATATGTACAAAATAGAATAAAAATTCCTAGGACCGAAAGTACCGCTGTGGCCCCACAGAGAAGTTCACTGTGTGGTTTCGGTTAGCTGGCCAGAGTGGTACAATCTAGCAGTACTAAAAACTTGTGTTGCTTGATAGTACTCATAATAGCCAACGGATTGTACCGTGATTTGTTTATTAGTGCTTACCGTAACTCTACAATCCATTGTTCTACAGTAGGGTGTATGAAATACTTGGAAGATATTTCTGTATTATTATACTGGTTATGAGAGCCTTTAGTTATAAAAAAAAACAAAGCTGTTTTCTCCCTGAACTTGGAGGATAATTACCCTAGTCCTTCAGTCTGAAAATTCTGGTAAGTAGTGTCCATTTCAAGCTGATCTATTACCTTTTACAAGACAAAATGTTTCACCAAATTGAATTTGGAATATATCGTGGTGGTCACTGACATTGTTTCTAACACCAGTAGTGAAAAAAAAGGTGGAGGTAAGTATATATGCAAATATGTTCATGTTTATGCTTAATTTATTGGGTTAATTGTCAGGTTTCAACTAAGAGAAATAGGTGTGGTTGCAAGGATTTGGAAGGAATCGGTGTGGTATATTGATAAGGTAAGCATAAGCATGGAGTAAAAATTGGAAACCACAGAAAACCATTAACCATTTCCCCGATAGTAGAACTAAAATTCCACTATCTCCCAAACCCTGAGCTTGCGAATTAGCTAAGCTGGTACACCAAAGTGCATGGTTAAACTGGTAGTAAATAGCACTAATAAAAAGTAAAAACTATCATTTGGAAACCAAGCACATCAGAATTTACTGCAAGTAATGGTACACTAGCATAGTGAAGTGAACAACTCAGCGGTCCGCTGGTTCAGCAGGGAAAGTCATATAACAACACCTGTCAGCGGTACTTTGTACTCCCCGTGGCCTCAGTAGAAACTCACTCAGCAGTATAATGTACCGCTTCAGCAGCCAGTGCATTAAATAAGTTGTATGGAAAAGGTTAGTGTAAATTTTACTGTCCTTATATATAATGAGGTTCCTTGACCATCGGAAAATACTGTGATGCAGTTTTTAAGAAGTGGGGAAAAACAGACACTGCTTCCAATAGGAGGAAGTGGTATCCTAAATGAGCTCTCCCAAGAATGGGGCATGTTTGTAGGTTCTCCTTTTATAAGGTCTTAAAATGATCAAGTTTTGCCTGTACAAAATATCTGTGGCTCGTAAATTACATCATACTACTGACCTGTATTGGTGCTCTTAAGTTTTACAATCCATACACCCCCTCTGGGTGGGGGACGGAGATGAAGTATACCCCCATCGTATCCCCTGCCTGGCGTAAAGAGGCGACCAAGGGATGATGGACTTAGAGCCATGAGACTACTTGTGATTAGTGCCATTACGTGAGGACCACCATGTGTCTACGTTACCTAGGAGCAGGACCATTATGTGAGGAACATGATGGGTCTGGGTGTTGCCTATGATTAGTACCATCATGTACATCCCACTGAGGCGGGGGAGTGGGCGCTCTGCTGCACAGACCAGTGTCTAGTGGGAGTAGGTGCTGAGCGCTGCGTTTGAATATGTTGGTTCCACTGTGTTCAGAATGGGTCATGTTACCTATGAGTAGTACCACTAAATGAGGAACACCTTGGGTCTACGTTGTCTGTGATAAGTACCATTGTGTGAGGAACACCATGGGTCTGCCTGTGGGTGGTACCATAAAATGTGTGATACACCATGGGTCTACATTACGTATGATTAGTACCACTATGTAAGGAACTCCACGGATCTAGCTGGTGCTCGTAATTAAGTTCCACTATGTGAGGAACACCATGGGTCTGCGTTGCTTGTGAGTAGTACCCTTATGTGTGACATACCATGGGTCTGTTCCCTGTGATTAGTACCACCATGAGGGGAACACTATGGGTCTGTGTTGCTTGTGAGTAGTACCCTTATGTGTGATGTACCATGGCCCGGTTACCTGTGATTAGCATCACTATAGGAGGAACACCGTGGCTCTGCTTTACCAGTGTTTAGTACCATTATGAAGGGCTGGTGACCTGGATTTTGGACCCCTTTGGACAACAAGCATTATCTCAGAAAATAAGGCATTTTGAATAGGATCCACTGATTGTTTTGTATTCATGGTCATTTTTTCATCGTTTCATTTTGTTGCACCTCGTACCATTAGGGACCGATGACCTAGCTATTAGCCCTCTTTAAACAACAATAATCATCATCATCATCATCATCATATGTCCATACATGATGAAATTGTGGATCCCACCTTTCTTTTTATATGTTGAAGCTTGGTTTCATCTGAGTGGTTATATGAATGGTCAGAATAGTCAGTATTTGTACAGTGAAAATCTTCATGCAATTCACAAAGTTCTTTTGCACACTGAAAAGGTCAGGGTAAGGTGCATGATTAGTGCAAAACGTATAATAGG
Organism: Anabrus simplex; assembly: GCF_040414725.1. Classification (NCBI taxonomy): domain Eukaryota; kingdom Metazoa; phylum Arthropoda; class Insecta; order Orthoptera; family Tettigoniidae; genus Anabrus; species Anabrus simplex. The sequence continues at coordinate 1,589,044,869 of NC_090265.1, forward strand.
TCCTGTATTTTTTTCAAGACACCGTGAGTTTGGAGTGCTATGTTATTGACATTTTTCAACTGTTCACTCGAACACTCACGGAAGAAGAAAAACAGCAATGTGAAATACTTAGCTCAGTTAAAACAAGTTAAAACAGATGTCTAGCTGCAGTCACTCTGGCCAGTGGAGCCGAATAGACAGACTGGTTTTAATTCTCGTAGAGGGATTCCATCTTTTCCATTCTTGTGCTGAACTGCGCTGAGTGTTCATAATGGGTTACTTTCCACTGCTTTCCTTCAGAAGCATTAAGGCTGTGCTGCGTTGTGCCGTGCTGACGTTTTGTAATGTGTTTCCTGCTTAGAAAATTATGATCTGCAAATTAGGATTCATTAGCTGTATACTTCTTTTTTTTTTCTTTTCTTTTTTTAAGTTTCCCAAGTGAAATTTTGGTAATGGGACAGCGCACTACTCTTCTTAGAAGTATCTATTCTCTTTGATCCAACTTTTTCTCTTGATTTGTAGGTATTCTTTTGAATTAATCAGTAGTGTCTGTATCTCAGTGGTAATCCTTGGATAAGGACACTCTGATCATGGTGGATATTTTTCTGTTTTCTTTTAGATATTCATCCTTTTCTTACTAATTTTTTTCACCCAATAACAACAACAACAACATTAGAAGAGGAAAGTAGGAGAGTTAATTAACTTGCCAAAATTAAATTGTACTGTACAGAAAATTTTGGTCTTATTTTGTATTGATTCCTTAACGTAGTATAGCAAGAAATGAATTAAGGATACATATTGAAGTGTGAAAATCCTGGTTCAGCCCATTGGTATTTGAAGGTGCTCAAATACGTCAGCCTCGTGTCAGCAAATTTACTGGCATGTAAAAGAACTCATGGAGGACAAAATTCCGGTACCTCGGCCTCTCCAAAAACCGAAAAAGTAGATAGTGGGACGTAAAGCCAGTAACATTATCATTAATGGTTGTCGGGCAAACAGACCACCCCCATCCAGTTGCCGTGCCACTGTGGAGCGTGAGATTGGGTGCCTTGCTGTTCTGTTAAATGTGGTTGCAATTGCATCCGCTGTTTGACTTGAGTCTCTTCTTGTCTGTTGCACAATGTAGCAGTCATCTGTTGCTGTAGTTGACCATGGTCGACCCCCTCCTCTCCTTCGGGCAGCATTACCTGTGGTTCAGAATGCTCTCTGTGCATGTGAAATAATGCTGTCAACGTGAAATAATGCTGTGAACAATACCAAACTCGTGGGCTACACTCGTCACACTTTGTCCTTCTTCCAGTTTCCTGATGATTCTTCCCTGTGTGAAGTCATCCGACCGAGCTCGATAGCTGCAGTGCGGCCAGTATAGTCCTGACGCTCAACGCATACCCACGCGGTATCCTCTGATCTCAAAACTTGGCCCACCCTGGTAATAATGAGGTTTGTCAGTCTGCCCGCCCTAGTGATAATGAGGGTTGTCAGTCGGTTTCTTTCCTCTGGACACAAGGGGCGTATGTCGTTTAAAAGGCAAGTGAGCGCTGTCAAAAGCAAGGTTGTCATATTTTGCGTTGATTATTTAAACATACAGTAGTAACATTTAATTTATTCTAAAGTCAAAATATAAATATAAAAACTTGATCATGAACCACAGCACAAACCGATATCGCAGAATAATTTGTTTTGTGGTTAACACGTGCGGTGGTCGCAGATGTTGAAAGAAAGAAAAAACAGGAAGAAGGAATTGGCAAATAAACTTGACAAAGACTAAACTTAAATTGATACCAAAGTAGGCCTATTAAAATATTCATTTTTATGCTGCCAATATCACTGTCTCGCTTTCAGTAAAGAAAGGAAAAGTAAATTATTTACTATTTGTTTTATGTCGCACCGTCACAGATAGGCGTTATGGCGACGATGGGCTAGGAAAGGCCTAGGAGTGGGAAGGAAGTGCCCGTAGCCTTAATTAAGGTACTTCCCCAGCATTTGCTTGGTGTGAAAATGGGAAACCACGGAGAACCATCTTCAGAGCTGCCGACAGTGGGGCTTGAACGCATTATCTCCCCGATGCAAGCTCACAGCTGTGCGCCCTTAACCGCACGGCCAACTCACCCGACAAAGGAAAAGTAAAATCACGAACTAGGGACTGGAATAATAATAATAATAATAATAATAATAATAATAATAATAATAATAATAATAATTGTCTGCCTGTATAGTGTAGTGGTTAGTGTGATTAGCTGCCACACCGGGAGGCCCGCATTCGATTCCCGGCTCTGCCATGAAATTTGAAAAGTGGTACGAGGGCTGGAACGGGGTCCACTCAGCCTTGGGAGGTCAACTGAGTGGAGGTGGGTTCGATTCCCACCTCAGCCATCCTGGAAGTGGTTTTCCGTGTTTTCCCTCTTCTCCAGGCAAATGCCGGGATGGTACCTCACTTAGGGCCACGGCCACTTCCTTCCCTCTTCCTTGCCTATCCCTTCCAATCTTCCCATACCCCACCAAGGCCCCTGTTCAGCATAGCAGGTGAGGCCACCTGGGTGAGGTACTGGTCATTCTCCCCAGTTGTTTAATTTCTAGGTGTGATTCCCACGGTCTCCACATTACTGCATGAAGTGAAGTGAAAAGCAACACACTTCCCAAATATTAATTAATGAAGCAAAGAAATAATCCAAAACTTTCAAACAGCGAACAAAGCAACTGTGAATTGTCTGAGCTGAAATAAGAGACTGACGTCTATTTAACAAGAGGTGCATTGGCAACAGAGCTGTGAGGATTTCTGAAGGGGAATGAGAACTTCCGTTTTAAAGCCCACTGTCTTCATAAATCACCCCCTGCTAGGCAAGTGAGTGGCCAGGGAGATCAAACGTTTGCCGAACTCTTTGAATGCCGCTGGGTACGCGTTGCCCGTCTCAGCTATATCCAGTATTCGGGAGATTGTAGGTTTGCCCTGTCCCATCGTCGCTATAAGACCTATCTGTGTTGGTGCGACGTAAAGCAACTAGCAAAAAAATAGAAGTCATCCGAATGTTCTCTCCAGGCCATGTTGTAATGAAAACCACCACCACAGTGCACAGAAACAGCTCAGTGATTGACTCGCACTGTCTTGTCCCGTTCCTTCAACTGTCTTGTTTTGTGGGGCCAGACCCATGTGGCGCAATAGTTGCGCTGACCTCACGCCAAATTTCTATTCACGTATGAGAGACCTTTGGCAACATGTTACCGCACTTTCATTCATTTCCACTGAGTAGTTGATATGTTGCTTTATCTATCTCATCTTTAAGTTTTTCACATCAGTGTAGTTGGCTAGCCTATTGCTCAGATGAAAGCAGCTGACCTCTATTTTGGCTAAGTTTGGTATTAGTTGCCAAATTTTGAAGAATTTATCGATTCTGGAGGGATCTTCAGTGAGTACAGATTCAGCTGCAACAAAATCATCAGATTGGGCTTTCAAGGCAAGGTCATTGGCGTGTATAAACTTCTTAGCATTAGTGGGAGGAAGATCTGCTGTGTATATATTGAAGAGCCATGGATCTAATACTGATCCCTGTGGTAGTTCATCATGCAGTTTGTAAGACCTACTTATGTTGCCATGTAGGTGCGCTTCAATCTTTTTTTGGCAAACATGTTGTTCAGCAGAGTGGTGAGTATGATACAATGTATTATCTTCAGGAATTTGAGGATCATTCCTTTTTGCCAAACTGAGTCATATGTTGATTTCAGATCCACAAACACAGCAACAGTCTTTTGATCTTGAAATCCTCTCTGTGTATCAGTACATTTGCGACTTGGTCTGAAGCCAGCCTGCTCAGTTGGTATATGTTCTAGAATTATGACTAAGATTCTGTTATATATTAATCTTTCCAGTAGCTTGTAACAGACACTCAGAAGTACAATAGGCCTGTAATCTTCCACACTATTTTTGCTTTTCTCAGGTTTAAGAATTGTCACTATTTTAGTTCTTTTGAGTATAGGTGGTAGTTGTCCATAGTGTAAAATATTGCTATAAAATTTGGCAAACCTTCGATTGTTTTTAAGCCTCCATAGCTCAGGCGGCAGCGCATTGGCCTCTCACCGCTGGGTTCCGTGGTTCAAATCCCGGTCACTCCATGTGAGATTTGTGCTGGACATAGCGGAGGCGGGACAGGTTTTTCTCCGGGTACTCCGGTTTTCCCTGTCATCTTTCATTCCAGCAACACTCTCCACTATCATTTCATTTCATCTGTCAGTCCTTAATCATTGCCCCAGAGGAGTGCAACAGGCTTCGGCAGCCAGCAAAATTCCTATCCTCGCCGGTAGATGGGGGCTTCATTCATTCCATTCCTGACGTGCTCGAATGATTGGAAATAGGCTGTGGATTTCCATTTGATTGTTTGAGTGCCATAATGTAATAGAAATTCTGGATAAATGCTCTCCAGCCCAGCTGCTTTTCCTGCTTTAATTTCTTTTTAGTGCAATTGAGATCTCAGCAGTAGAAAAATCAGTGGAAAACTGAGAAGCTGTATCAGCCTGGGCTATCCTGGGTTTTAGTTCTAGCCGAATCTTTTTTGTATATTTCTTCACAGTACAGAACGGTGTTCTTGTAAAACTAATCTGTTTGCCACTTCATGTGGCTTCATTTTAGCACTCTTAATGCTGAATTTTGGAGTGCTACTATCAAATTTCCTTAAAAGTGACCATGCTTTTCTACTGGAATGTTGAAAGTTCTTATTTTCCATTAGACTGGACTTTTCTAGCTGTTATCTAAAGACTGTAACAGTTCATCTGCAATTTCAGGATCACTGTTAAGTTTATATTCCTCATATAATTTTACATTTTTGACTCCAGGGATATATGCTCTCCTTTATCGTCTTGGGATATGCTTTTTAGCAACGAGTTGGCCATGCAGTCAGAGTCATGCGGCTGTAAGCTTGCATCTGGGAGATAGTGGGTTCGAATCCCACTATCGGCAGCCCTGAAGATGGTTTTCCGTGGTTTCCCATTTTCACACCAGGCAAATGCCCTTAATAAAGGCCATAGCCGCTTCCTTCCAACTCTTAGGCCTTTCCTGTCCCATCGTCGCCATAAGACCCATCTGTGTTGGTTCGGCGTAAAGCAAATAGCAAAAAAATGAGTTTTTACATCGTTGTCTATAATGCTTATTGTGTGGTTTTTTCAAGTTACCATTTATGGTTATCTTGAAATACAGTGATCGGATGAATGGGATGTTAACTTGAAGGGTAGAGGGAGCAGGTGTTGAAGGGTATCTCTTGTTAGGGATGAGGACTTTTGTCCCGTTGAAGTTTTACTTGCTCTGAGGAAAAAGCAAGAATTGCAGAAATATCTTTCATTGTAAGATTGCACCAGGGACAGTAGACTGGTCAAGATATAGTCTAAAGACACCACTCTTTGGTGTGAGAAATCATGAAATTTAGAGCATATAAATGTTTACATCTTTTTTGGGCCACTAGACTAAATTCTGAACAAGTTAACTTATAATGTATTTTGGTGTTAGTTTTTGTATTGTACATGTTTAATTGTGCAGGAATCCAAAACTAAAGATGAAAGTGAAGGAATTAGATCGTACAGTGAACATAGCATGGTCTCCAGCATCCATGCATCCGATCCTGCTGGCTGCTGGGACAGCTGCACAGCAGTTAGATGCTTCCTTCAGCACCTCTGCTGCTATGGAGCTGTATGCATTGAACCTTACAGAACCTGGGATTGATATGGATTTGCGAGCTTCTGCACCAAGTGACTATAGGTTTGTGATTGAAGTTCATTGTCGTATTGATTTTATTTGCTAGCAAGTGTAAATTTGTTATTTTTCTAATGAAATTAAATCTTTGATACATGTTTTTATATAGGTTTCATAAGATTGCTTGGGGCCAGTTGGGAGCTGAATCTGAGAAAGGTGCTGGAGTCATTGTAGGAGGCTGTGATGGTGGACGGATTCAACTCTACAGTGCTGCCAAATTACTTGCTGGAGAGGAAGGACTTATTGTCTCCCAGGAGAAACATACTGGACCTGTTCATGCTCTGGATTTCAATCCTTATCAGGTAGATTAATTATCCTGTGTGTTTCTGAAATTCAGTAAGGACCTCCAGAAATAGTATGAGTATATCTTACTGAAATAAAAATGTCCATAATATTGTTTAGGGCAGTCACCCAGGTGGCAGATTCCCTGTCTGTTTTTTACTTAGTCTTTTCTTAAATAATTGCAAAGAATTTGGAAATTTATTGAACATTTTCTTTGGTAAATTATTCCAATCCCTAACTCCTCTTCTATAAACAAATATTTGTCCCAAATTTTCCTCTTGAAATCCAGCTTTATCTTCATAATGTGTTCTTTCCTACTTTTAAAAACACCACTCAAACTTATTTGTCTACTAATGTCATTCCACACCATCTCTCCACTGACAGCTCAGAACATACCACTTATAATACCAACATAGTTGGTCCGTTATTGGACATTATAAATTTTCCAGCTAACTCATCCTTGGTTGCCAGCGTTTTGCCCCAGTGTGCTAGGTTGGGCTCATCAATTGGTAAACAGCACACCTGCCAAGAAACATGGCTAGTGCATACGGTGGAGACCACTGCGTAGGCCACTTGGAGCCACCGGCAGCGCCAATACACTATGAGAGACTTTGTCTCATTTTAAAAAATTGATGCCTGCCTGGCCATGGGATGATATAGTTTTTGATTCCCATGTTGTTGTTGTTGAGTTGTCAGGTACTAGACTGGTTTGATGCAGCTCTTCATGCCACCCTATCGTGTGTTAACCTTTGTATTTCTACGTAACTGCTGCATCCTACATCTGCTCTAATCTGCTTGTCATATTCATACCTTGGTCTACCCCTACCATTCTTACTGCCTACACTTCCTTCAAAAAACAACTGCCTAAGTCCTGGGTGTCTTAATATATGTCCTATCATTGTAACTTCTTCTCGTCAAATTTAGCCAAATCGATCTCCTCCCACCAATTCCATTCAGCATCTCTTCATTCGTGATTCAACCTACCCATCTCACCTTCAGCATTCTTCTGTAAGACCACATTTGAAAAGCTTCTATTCTCTTTCTTTCTGAGCTAGTTATTATCCATGATTCACTTCCATACAATGCCACGCTCCAGACGAAAGTCTTCAAAAACATATTTCTGATTCCTTTGTCAGTATTTGAAGTGAGCAAATTTCTTTTCTTAATAAAGGCCTTCTTTGCTTGTGCTAGTCTGCATTTTATGTCGTCCTTACTTCTGCCATTGTTAGTTATTTTACTGCCTAAGTAACAGTATTCAACTACTTCCTTTAAGACTTCATTTCCTAATTAATATTTCCTGTATTACCTGACTTGTTCAACTGCACTCCATTACTTTTGTTTTGGACTTATTTATTTTCATCTTGTACTCCTTACCGAAGACTCTGTCCATACCATTTGGCAATTTCTCCAGATTTCTGCAGTCTCAGATAAAATAACACCATCATCAGCAAATCTCAGGGTTTTGATTTTCTCCCCTTGCATTGTGATTCCTTTCCCAAATTCCTGTTTGATTTCCTTTACTGCCTGTTCTATATACACATTGAAAAGTAGGGAGGACAAATTGCAACCTTGCTTCATTCCTTTCTGGAGTGCTGCTGCTTTTTCAAAACACTAGTTTCTTATCACTGCAGACTGATTTTTATACAGATTGTAGATAATTCTTTGTTCTCGGTATCTGATCCTGATCACCTTCAGAATCTCAAATAGCTTGGTCCAATCAACATTATCGAATGCCTTTTCGAGATCTACGAATGCCATGTATGTGGGCTTGTCCTTCTTAATTCGATCCTCTAAGATCAGACGCAAAGTCAGGATTACTACTCTTGTTCCTACATTTCTTCTGAAGCCAAAGTGATCTTCTCCCAACTCAGTTTCAACTTGTCTTTCTATTCTTCTGTAAATAATACGTGTTAAAATTTTGCAGGTGTGAGATACTAATGGTGCAGTGGTTTTCACACTTGTCAGCACCGGCTTTCTTGGGAATAGGTATAACAACATTCTGCTGAAAATCGGATGGCACTTCTCCTGTCTCATACATCTTACACACTAAATGTAATAACCTTGCCATGCTGGTTTCTACGAAGGCAGTCAGTAATACATACATACACATACATTATCATTATAGACTGTTATGCCTTTCAGCGTTCAGTCTGCAAGCCTCTGAGAATTTACTAAACGTCGCCACAATCCTCGATTTGCAACTAGTGTTGTGGCCTCATTTAGTTCTATACCTCTTATCTGTAAATCGTTAGAAACAGAGTCTAACCATCGTCGTCTTGGTCTCCCTCTACTTCTCTTACCCTCCATAACAGAGTCCATTATTCTCCTAGGTAACCTATCCTCCTCCATTCGCCTCACATGACCCCACCACCGAAGCCGGTTTATGCGTACAGCTTCATCCATCGAGTTCATTCCTAAATTAGCCTTTATCTCCTCATTCCGAGTTCCCTCCTGCCATTGTTCCCACCTGTTTGTACCAGCAATCATTCTTGCTACTTTCATGTCTGTTACTTCTAACTTATGAATAAGATATCCTGAGTCCACCCAGCTTTCGCTCCCATAAAGCAAAGTTGGTCTGAAAACAGACCGATGTAAAGATAGTTTCGTCTGGGAGCTGACTTCCTTCTTACAGAATACTGCTGATCGCAACTGCGAGCTCACTGCATTAGCTTTACTACACCTTGATTCAATCTCACTTACTATATTTCCATCCTGGGAAAACACACAACCTAAATACTTGAAATTATCGACCTGTTCTAGCTTTGTATCACCAATCTGACATTCAATTCTGTTGGATTTCTTATCTACTGACATCAATTTAGTCTTCGAGAGGCTAATTTTCATACCATACTCATTGCACCTATTTTCAAGTTCCAAGATGTTAGACTGCAGGCTTTCGGCACAGTCTGCCATTAAGACCAAGTCGTCAGCATAGGCCAGGCTGCTTACTACATTTCCACCTAACTGAATCCCTCCCTGCCATTTTATACCTTTCAGCATATGATCCATGTAAACTACAAAGAGCAAAGGTGAAAGATTACAGCCTTGTCTAACCCCTGTAAGCACCCTGAACCAAGAACTCATTCTACCATCAATTCTCACTGAAGCCCAATTGTCAACATAAATACCTTTGATTGATTTTAATAATCTACCTTTAATTCCATAGTACCCCAGTATAGCGAACATCTTTTCCCTCGGTACCCTGTCATATGCTTTCTCTAGATCTACGAAACATAAACACAACTGCCTATTCCTCTCGTAGCATTTTTCACTTACCTGGCGCATACTGAAAATCTGATCCTGACAGCCTCTCTGTGGTCTGAAACCACACTGGTTTTCATCCAACTTCCTCTCAACGACTGATCGCACCCTCCCTTCCAAGATGCTTGTGAATACTTTGCCTGGTATACTAATCAATGAGATACCTCGATAGTTGTTGCAATCCTTCCTGTTCCCTTGCTTATAGATAGGTGCAATTACTGCTTTTGTCCAATCTGAAGGTACCTTACCAACACTCCACGCTAATTTGACTACTCTATGAAGCCATTTCATCCCTGCCTTCCCACTATACTTCACCATTTCAGGTCTAATTTCATCTATTCCTGCTGCCTTATGACAATGGAGTTTATTTACTATCCTTTCCACTTCCTCAAGCATAATTTCACGAACATCATTTTCCTCCTCCCCATGAGCTTGACTGTTTGCAACACCACCATGATGATTTCCTTTTACATTGAGAAGATGTTCAAAATATTCCCTCCACCTCTCCAGTGATTCCCTGGGATCTGTTATGAGTTCACCTGAATTACTCAAAACACTGTTCATTTCCTTTTTCCCTCCTTTCCTAAGATTCTTTATTACTGTCCAGAATGGTTTCCCTGCTGCTTGACCTAGCCTTTCCAGGTTATTACCAAAATCTTCCTATGACTTCTTTTTGGATTCAACAACTATTTGTTTCATTCTGTTTCTTTCATCTACGTACAAATCCCTGTCTGCCTCGGCCCTTGTTTGGAGCCATTTCTGATAAGCCTTCTTTTTACGTTTACAGGCTGCTCTCACCTCATCATTCCACCAAGATGTTCGCCTTTTCCCATTTTTTCACACAGTTGTTCCTAGGCATTCCCTTGCTGTTTCTACTACAGCATCCCTGTATGCCACCCATTCACTTTCTATATCCTGAACCTGCTTACTGTCTACTGTTCGAAACTTCTCACTAATCATATCCATGTACTTCTGTCTAATTTCCTCGTCCTGGAGATTTTCTACCCTTATTCGTTTGCAGACAGATTTCACTTTCTCTACCCTAGGCCTAGAGATACTTAGTTCACTACAGATCAGATAATGGTCTGTATCATCGAAAAATCCCCGAAAAACTCGTACATTCCTAAAAGATTTCCTGAATTCAAAGTCTGTTAAGATATAGTCTATTATGGATCTGGTACCCCTAGCCTCCCATGTGAAGTGGTGAATAGCCTTATGCTTGAAGAATGTATTCGTAACAGCTAAACCCATACTAGCACAGAAGTCCAGCAAACGCTTCCCATTCCCATTAGCTTCCATATCTTCCCCACATTTACCAATCACCCTTTCGTATCCTTCAGTTCTATTCCCAACTCTCGCATTGAAATCGCCCATTAGCATTATTCTGTCCTTGCTGTTGACCCTGACCACGATGTCACTCAATGCTTCATAAAACTTGTCAACTTCATCCTCATCTGCACCCTCACATGGTTAATACCAGTAATTCAGAGGGAATATAATCAATTCAAGATGCCGTGTTCCTATTTAGGTCTCTCAAATTCTGACCTCAAAATTCGGTGCCCCATTTCATCAGCATCAACAGCCACAACTTGTTCCAGAACCATATCATCTACGTCTTCACGCTAATAAAACTGTTGGATATGTTCCTGCCATCTGCCTGCCTTCTTTCCCTAGAAGTGGTTTTCCATCTGAACTCTTAATATTCATACACCTAGTTTTCCTTTCCCCAAAGGTTTCCTTGGTTTGCCTTTATGCAGCATATACCTTTTCTAGGACGATACAACCTTCGACATCCTTGCACTTCTCCTTCAGCCATTCTTCTTTAGCTGTCCTGCACATTTTATCCACTTCATTCTTTAATCGCCTGTATTCCTTTTTGCCCTCTTCATTTTTTGCATTCCTGTACTTTTGTCGTTTTTCAATCAGGTCTAATATCTCCTGAGTTATCTATTGATTCGTATGTGATCTTACCTTTCTTCCTATCATTTCTTCAGCAGCCCTAGATACCTCAGTCTTCACAACTGTTCATGCTTCCTCTATTGTGCTTTAGCCTTTTCATTTAGTCCTTGTGCAACTTGTTCCTTGAAACAGTCCCTTACACTCTTTTCTCTCAATTTGTCTAGATCCCACCTCATGCATTCCTGCCTTTCTTCAATTTCTTCATCTTCAGGTGGCATTTCATGATCAACAAGTTGTGTTCAGAATCCACGTCTGCTCCTGGGAAAGTTCTGCAATCCAACACCTGGTTTCTGAATCTCTGCATAATCATAATGAAGTCTATTTGATACCTTCCAATGTCTCCTGGTCTCTTCCACATATACAGCTGTCTTTTGTGGTGTTTAAATCAAGTATTAGCAAGGACTAAATTATGATCGGTGCAGAATTCAACCAATCGACTTCCTCTTTCATTCTTTTGTCCCAATCCAAATTCTCCTACTGTATTACCTTCACTTCCTTGGCCTACCACTGCATTCCAGTCTTCCATCACAATTAGATTCTCGTCACCTTTTACATATTGTATTAAATCTTTTCTCTCTTCATTTATTCTTTAAATTTCTTCATCATTTGCTGAAGTAGGCATATAGACCTGTACTATTGTGGTGGGCATTGGTTTGGTGTCTGTCTTGACAACAATAATCCTTTCACTATGCTGGTCATAGTAGCTTTCCCTCTGCCCTATATTCTTATTCATTGTTAAACCAACTATGCATTTCCCCGTTTGATATTTTGTTGATAATTCTGTAGTCGCCTGACCAAAAGTCCTGCTCTTCCTGCCAACATACTTCACTTATACCAACTACAGCTAACTTTAGTCTATCCATCTCACTTTTCAGATTGTCTAACCTACCACAACAATTCAAACTTCGAACATTCCACGATCTGACTCGTAGAATGTCAGTATCCATCTTAGTGATGATTGCCCACTCTCGTGTAGTCCCCACCCAAAGATCTGAATGGGGGACTATTTTTACCTCCGGAATATTTTACCCGGGAGGAAGCCATCATCAGTACATCATTCATACAGAGAGAGCTGCATGTACTCAGGTGTTAGTTACGGCTGTAGTCTCCCGTTGCTTTCAGCTGTGTAGCAGTATCAACACAGCTAAGCCAAGTTGAGTATTATTACAAGGCCATATCAGTCAATCATCTAGATTGCCACCCTTGTAACTTCCAAAAGGTTGCTACCCCCCTTTTGATGAACCATTCATTAGTCTGGTCTCTCGACAGATACCCATCCGATATGGTTTCACCTGCGGTTCAGCTATATGAATCGTTGGGATACGCAAGGCCTCCCCCCCCCCCCCACTGTAAGGTCACATGATTCGCAGGGGAGGTTGATTCCCATAGGGAAATTGAAATATTTGTCCCGAATGAGTGAATTTATAATACCAATATAGTTGGCCTACGTAGTGGCCTCCACGGTATCCACTAGTCATGCATCTTGGTAGGTGTGCTATTTACTAAATGGTGAGCCCAACTTAGCACACTAGGGCAGAACGCTGGCAACCAGGAATGAGTTAGCTGGAAAATTTATAATATCCAACAACAGATCAATTATATTGGTATTGTAAATTTACTCATTCGGGACAAATATTTCAGGTTCCCTATGGGAATCAACATCTATATCACATACCATTTAGTCGAACAGCATATCTCCTCTTTTTCCCTCTTTTTCCCAAGTTTTCACAGCCCAGACTTTGCAACATATTTGTAACGCTACTCCTTTGTCGGAAATCACCCAGAACAAGTCGAGGTGCTTTTCTTTGGATTTTTTCCAGTTCTCGAATCGAGTAATACTGGTGAGGGTCGCATACTCCAGTTGGGGTCTTACCAGAGACATATGCCGCCTCCTTTATATCCTTACAACAACTCCTAAATACCCTCATAAACGTACAGAGATCTGTACCCTTTATATACAGTACCGTTTGTGGGATTACCCCAATGAAGATCTTTCCTAATATTAACACCTAGGTACTTTCAGTGATCTCCGTAAGGCACTTTCACCCCGTCAACCCACTAATTAAACCTGAGAGGACTTTTCCTAGTAATGAAACTCATAACCTGACTTTTAACCCCATGTATCATCATACCATTGCCTACTGTCCATCTCACAACAGTCGAGATCTTTTTTCAGTTGCTCACACTCTTGTAATGTATTTACTACTCTATATAGTATAACATCATCTGTAAAAAGCCTTGTCTCTGATTTCAGTTCTGTACTCATATCATTTATATACTATACAGCGTGATTCAGCAGCCCCTTCCCATGTAATTTTATGTAACCCACAGTATTCATTCCATCCTGAAAACATCTGCCCTGCCGATATGCTCAGACAACACAACCGGATATCTTGATATTTACCGCCTCACCATGATAGGACGCCATAATGTTATGCTCGTATTAAACAAAGTCAACATAAGATTGATACTGAAGCCTCCACCTTATCAATACATTTATTTACATATTATCGTTCACAGTACCGGTTTCGACCCTTCAAGGGTCATCCTCAGCTGACAATTACAAATATGGTTCTTAAAACATCACATTGGAAATTATTGTACAATCGTGACAATTGTCCAATTCAACAGACCGTCTAAAACAAATGATACAATTAAAATGGTAAAATAAGTCCTCTCTTCTTGGATTGTAAAAGGGTTATGTAGTATAAAAGGACATGTCATGTTATTTGCAAATGTTTTTGTTGTTTTGATCAGCGTAAAAATTGAAACTTGCAATGCTATATATGCACTGATAGTAGTATTCTTGAAGTGTCCACTATTTTGCGTTAAAACTTATGGCTAATTGATTGAAACATTTTGAGGGTTTATTCTTGTAATAACTATATTGTTTGTTTCACCGTGTTCCTCTGCTGGTAGTATGAGCGTTTTGAAGTGACTTGGACACTGTTTTCGAAGAGTTGGGTAGTTGTCTAGTGTTCAATTCGAGGCATATTCAATATACAGTGTATGTACAAGACTCATAATATATACTCATGCTGAGTTGGTAGTAAAATGCATTTTGTAAGAATAAAAATTGTTTAAGCAACATGCTCCTTAATTTGGTGTTGCATAATTTTATCAAGTGTCAATTTGTTTTACAATACTTGATATCTTGATTTTGAAAGATAGCATGAAGGCTTCTTCCTTTTATGTTGTAGGCCGTATTTATCTGTAAGTAGAAACGAAGTGTGTGAGAAGTTGCGTCTACTAGGTTTTTTGTTAGAGGTAAAAGAGTGTGTGTTGTACTTACTCTAGATGTTGACACTGTTGTGCATTACACGGGAGCACGTCGAGTACTGTTGCGTGTTTGTCTAGAGCTGCTGCTTGTGGTTGCGGAGGGGAAGTTTGAAGGGGTAGAGGGAGCGGCTACTGGGGGAGTGAGACTGGAGTGGGGGGTTGTTGTGTATTTGGGATTAAATTGATGTTATTGATTTGACTGAGCAAAGTGTGAATTGAATTAAAGTGTATCTTGTAAGACATTATTTTAAGGATTTATGATAACCTACTAAAATGTCTGGAGTGGCCAAGACACTGCCTGTCTATTTAGTGATTGATCTTTCCATGACATTCTTAGCATCCTTCGGTATAGCCACATCTCAAAGTTCTCTAATATTTTACTGAGCAACTTCGTTAAAGTCCATGTTTCAACACCGTAATAAAGAGCAGAAAATACATAGCGGCGAAGGAGTCTCATTTTTGTAACTGGTATTACGTCATGACTTTTAAACAGTTTTCCCATTTTGTTGAACACATCCTAGCTTTTCCAATGCGGGACTTCACTTCAACTGAATTATCCCATTGATCATTAATGATGATGCTGTGATAAGTGTATTTCCGGATTTGTTCAACAGGTTTATGGTCAATTACTAGATGACATGCAGGAATAAAGTTTTTACTTATGACCATAACTTTGGTTTTCTTTATATTAATGTCAAGACCATATTCATGGCTAGTGAATGCTACTCTTCTAATGAGATATTGTAAACTTTCTAAACTATCTGCAAAAATTACAGTGTCATCTGCACATCGAATGTTGTTTATCCATTGTTCATTTAAAAGCACTCCCATCTGTATATCATCCAGTGCTTCCGTGAAGATATATTCTAAATAGATGTTAAGTAGCAATGGAGACATTATACAACCCTGTCGTACACCCTGTTGGATATGTACGTCTTCCGTATTTTCCTCTCCCAGTCTGAGAGAAGCAGTCTGATTGCAGTATAAGTTGACAATGATTCTTAGATCCTTATCATCTAGACCAATACTTCATAATACTTCAATCATCTAGTGATGTTGCACTTTATCAAAGGCCTTTTGATAGTCAATAAAACAGGCATAAATATCACAATTTATGTCTCTACTTCGCTGAAATAGTACCTGAATGCTAAATAGAGCTTCCTGTGCGCCAACTGTATTTCAGAAACCAAACTGTGTAGGTGAAATTTGATCTTCGCAAAGTTTGTATATTCAAAGTTTAAACAAATGGCGCTTAAAGCTTATCATTCTGAAATTGCCACATAACGTAGCTCCGGTTCTTTTAGGTAATGCAATAAATTCTGATTTTAGCCACTCATAAGCAATGTTACCAGAATCGTAGATGTCATTGAACTTTACAGTCAGCCACTTCACATTTTCCTCATTAAAATGTTTAAAAAAATTCTGCATTGATGTTGTCTGGGCCTGAGGCTTTGCCATCTTTACCTTTATTGCTGTTCGTACTTCGTCTACTAGAATACTTGGTCCTGTTTCACAGTTTAGCTGTAGAGGTTCTGGTCGGTTTTCCAGCAACAGTTGTTCTATATATCCCTTCCATGTATGTTTGATTTGTTCTAAGTTGACTATGACTTTTCCTTCATTGTCTACCAGCTTGTTTGCTGTCCTTGTTTTGAATTTTCCTGTCAGCTCCCTAACTTTACGATGAATTTTGAAACCGTCTTGTTTTAGTTGTAACGCTTCTATTTCAGCACATTTTACCTGCATTTTGTTTTCTTTAGCTTCTCCTATTTTATTCATGATCTCTTTATTCATGTTTTTATATTCATCAGTGTTATGATTTGCTATCCTTCTCTCCATTAATTTAAGGATCTCATCTGTCATCCTTGTCTTCTTTTTGACAAAATTTGTTCGCAGATGTTTATCTTTAATTCCATTGTGTATTTTAATTTTTCACTTTTCACTTCAGTACACGAATTATTAGGTACCATGTTTAGTACGTTATTTAGTTGTAGTTCAACTTGATGTCTTGTGGAGGGTTGTTTAAGTTTTCGTTGAGTCATATTTTGTAATCACTTTCTTAGTTTTCTTCACCATAATTAAAACACCAACTAAAGGATTATGGTCTGAATAAATATCAGCGCCAGGGTATGTTTTCACTGAAGGACAACTGTTCCTCTATCTTTGGTTTACCAGGATATAGTCAATCTGGTTTCTAACAGTATGTTCGGGTGAGTCTCTCGGACACTTCCAGGTATACAGACGTCTGGGTGGAATGGTAAATAATGTATTTATTATCACAAATCCATGTTCTCCAACAAATGTACTAAGCTGTTCCCCTCTTTCATTTCTTTCTTCAAGACCATATGGGCCTATGAAGTCACCTTCAGAAGCTCTCCCAGTTTTGGCATTGAAATACCCCATTATGATTTTGAGATCACGTTTTGATAATTTTTTCAAAACATCCCCAATCTGGGAGTATAGTTCTGCTACTTCATCACTCTCATCTGTAGTTGGAGCATACACCTGGATGATATTCACTTGTGCAGGTCTGGCATTTATTTGAACTAACATGAGTCTCTTTGAGATTGGAACAAAATTAGTAAAACACACTGCAACTGATTTAGATAATATAAGCCCCACACCAAAGTGGAAGATGTTCCGGAATAATACACTCGGTGTTCATCAATGTTACAATAACCTGATCCTGGCCATCGTATTTCACTCACACCCATGATCTTAATCCCCACTCTTTTCATTTTCTGGGTTGCATTGTTAACTTTTCCTGTTTGTGCCAGTGTCCGTACATTCTATATACATATTTTAATACTCTCACTGAAAGAAATCTGCTCAACCACACCTTTGTTCAAAACTGCCCCCTCCCCCAGATGCGAATGGGGGACTATATCCGGAAACATTTGGTTTGAACACAGCCATGATGTGTTACTAGAGGATATGGGAAGATCTTTAATGCAGTTGCTTTCTGCATCCTCATGCCGTTGGCCAACCTTTAGCTCATCTTCCTTTTGGGATAATTTCTTCTTTCTAGCCGCTCATCCAACCTCTGAGGAAGTTGTTGATTCTTGTTAAAAGGGGATCTCCTTATCCCGGGAGATTCTCGGTCCCTGCACCTGTTAGCCACTTGCTGCTCCAGCAAACATTGCCCCATCTCTACCACGGGGAGGTGAATGTCAGGATTTTCCCTTCTATGAATCTAGGACCATTAGGCATTTCCTAGGCTCTCCATTACTTTTAGAGAGGTTGTGTGGATATAATCTTGCATTCAAGAGATAGTGGGTTTGACCCCATATCAACAGCCTGATGGTTTTCTATAGTTTTAACCAGACAAGTGCTATGGGTGTACCTAAATTAAGACCACAGCTGCTATCCTTCTAGTCATAGGCCTTTCCTGTTGCAACATCACTAAGGATCTATCAGTGTTGGTCCAATGTTAAACAGCTAGCAAAATATAATGGGAATGTAGAATAACTTTGATTTGAGAAATGATGCAGTGTGATTTACGTCATTCAACTTTTTGTGTTTGGTGATGTTATAGGGCAACCTCTTAGCTACAGGGGCCTCAGAATCTGAGATCTACATTTGGGATCTGAACAATATTAATAGTCCTATGACACCAGGTGCTAAGTCTCAGCCTCATGAAGATGTGATATGGATTGCATGGAATAGACAAGGTCAGTGGAGATATGAAATTTATTTTTAAGATAAATGCACTGTTATTCATATTATGTTATGTATAGAATAGAATTTGCTTAGACTTATGTGACAGTGAATGATCTTATTACTTATTTATATTCAAGCACTTATTCTCTGACTGAATACAATATCAATATTCACTGTTTTGATATTTTTTAAATACCATATATACATGAATCTCTGCCATTGAATAATCCCCACATCCTAATTTAGGAAAGGAAATTGTGGAAAAAAGTTTTTTTTGCCTTACTTATATTGTTAAATATTAATTCAGTAGAAGTCTGATATAGCATATGTTCATTACAGTGAAAAAATATATTCGCTAATGTAAAGTTGGAAGAGAGAAAAAATAAAAAAAAACATACTCATGCATAGCATGAAACAGTTAGAGGACAGTGACTATACAATTTCACCAGAAGATTAACTCTATATGTGAAGTATAAGGTTATCAAATAGGTTACAATGATAATAGCAGAAACTATCTCCAAAATGCATAGCTTTCCAACGAGACAGTGTCACTAACGCTATCCAACAGCTTGCGGTTATGAATACTTACAGCTGTCGTCTGTTCGTGTTGGTTGCTATGACATACTCTATTTATTCAAGTTTAAAAACTTCATATTGTTTCCATTAGATACTCTATTTACGCGAATAATCCCTGCATATTAAAAAAAATTGGGGTGCGGGTTTTATTTTCATCAAGGTTGATAAATCACTCCTGGTTCACACATTTTTCGATGTTGGTTGTACAGTTATGTTTTTTGTAACCGCAGATTGAACAAAAACTTCCCCCATATGTCATATCGTCGCTCCTATGCCAAAACCGCAAGTGTGATAATGCTGTTCCTATCCATTATTTCCCTTAAGTTTGGTCATGCCTTCCAGCAACATATTGCCCATCAGGACAATTTTTGTTGGGTTTATGTTCTTATGCTAATGTGTAAAGTAAAATGAACGTTGAGTACATCATACTCTAGGAGCAGGTAAATATGTCATGCAAACATACATTTCTGCAGTACGGTACAGTAAGGTTCATTTTCCTTTACACATCAGTATAGGAAAATAAACTCAACAAAGTTTGTTCTGATGGACTGCATATCAATATGTGGCTGGAGGGCGTGACCAGTCTTAAGGGAAATACTAGATAGGAAGAGCCTTGTCACATTAGCGGTTTTGGTATAGGAGTGACGATATTTAAATGGAAAACAATTCAGACTTTTAATTCAAAACTCCTTTTACATTTAAAAAAAGTAGTTTACGGAGTAATTTAATTAAAATTTTCTCGGCGTTATGATAGAACGTGTCTTCTGAAACATGCAGGGGTAGCTTTCCACACTTTCACTCGCTTCTGTGTGTCTACAGTGTGTTACATAGTTGCTAAATTTGAGTGAAATCATAATTCGTTTGTATTCAGCATTATAAGGAATGCCACAATATAATGTATCAGGCAGTGTGCGGAGAAACAGAATCCACGAACACTGGCATTGCTGATAGTTGGTGAAAAAACAGTACAGTAATTAAAAAAAAAAAAAAAAAAAGGCACTTGCACAGGGAAGAAGCCTAATTTGTCCTCGTCTTTGAATCTTGTTTTTCTTTTTTTTCTTTCGTTGCATGAGGTTATGTTTGCCAGTGATTTATCCAAGTGCTTTATTTGAATAATTTGTTGGATACATTTCGGAGATAGTTCCCCTCCCCGCTGGCATTTGAAAGGTTTAAACTGTGAATCAAGGTGACTGCATGCATTAGTGGGTCTAAAAATACTTTGTGATGTGGCAAGGGTCAGCGTTTCTGAATTACAAGAGAAGTGCCATGGCAGGAAATTGTACAAGGAGAGAGTCACTGTCCTGTGTTGCAATGCAGATAGAAGCGAGATACTTCCTCTCCTCGTCATAGGAATGTTCGATAAGCTACGATGTTTTAAAGGGCATCGGGTACTTTCCATGCAAGTAGGAAGACGAATATGTATACAGTACAGTACGTACATACATACATACATGAATACATACATACATACATTATCATTATAGACTGTTATGCCTTTCAGCGTTCAGTCTGCAAGCCTCTGAGAATTTACTAAACGTCGCCACAATCCTCGATTTGCAACTAGTGTTGTGGCCTCATTTAGTTCTATACCTCTTATCTTTAAATTGTTAGAAATCAAGTCTAACCATCGCCGTCTTGGTCTCCCTCTACTTCTCTTACCCTCCATAGCAGAGTCCATTATTCTCCTAGGTAACCTATCCTCCTCCATTCGCCGCACATGACCCCAACACCAAAGCCGGTTTATGCGTACAACTTCATCCATCGAGTTCATTCCTAAATTAAACTTTATCTCCTCATTACGAATACCCTCCTGCCATTGTTCCCACCTGTTTGTACCAGCTATCATTCTCGCTACCTTTATGTCTGTTACTTCTAACTTATGAATAAGAAATCCCAAGTCCACCCAGCTTTTGCTCCTATAAAGCAAAGTTGGTCTTAAAACAGACCGATGTAACAGGGGCGGCTTTTCAGGTGAAGTAGGTGAAGTGCCACTTCACCATTTATTTTTACCAGAATGAATTTTTTAAATTTAATTTTCCTTTGACATTTGTTGGATTTACAAAAAGAAAATGTTTTTTGGACGGCATTTGGAGCACCAAGAACTCGCATCACTTGATGAGAACCAGGGGAACTCACGAAAGCGCCGGCTGTCGGCACCCACAGAACGGCGCGTGAGCTTTAGTAAAGACGAGAGATTCAGCAGCTGGCTCTACCTCCCAAGTGCCGCTTGGCCTTGGCGGTTGCCATGACAACCGTGACGTCACCCGCGTATTTTACTCATAGCGAAATGTGCAAGTGAAGTTGCGGGAAGATCGGAATGTTTCGTCTTCCCTGCGTCATCCTGTGTGAAGTACGAGTTCTTACGTATCGTGGTTCATTCGTAGTGTTGTGCTGTTTTATTTAAACATGTATCCTGTTTATGACATAGTGTGTATTTTATTAGAAACACCATTTACACGTTGGAGAAACGAAGATCAGAATGAAGTTCTACGTTTTGGTCGCCCTACTGAATCACCGCAAATTTGTGCTACAAAAGAAGTGAATCATTCCGGTAAATCTTACAATCTTAGCTTCAAACGATCGTGGTTGAAGGAATTTCCATGGTTATGCTCCTCTCTAGCTCTACAGAAGTTGTTGTGTTGCCCCTGATTGCTTTTTAGCAATAAAAATAACGTTTGGAATAAAGAAGGATTTTCAGCCCTTTTGAACATAACACATTCTTTACATAAGCCCTCAGACTCTGCAGAACATATAGAATGCCAGCTATATTTGAAGACTTTGGAAGGAAACCAAAATACGATATCTGATGCCTTGAAGGAAAATGCTAGACTGAATACTGCACAGTTCAATGAAAATGTCCGTTTAAATAGGCTTTTCCTTCAGTTGGTAATATAATTTTTCGGTTTCTAGCCTCAGTAAACAGCTGTGTGTCGTAAACGCAAAACGACAAAATGTCCAGCTCTTCCCGAGGGTGCCGCGCTTCCGTAATTGTTAGAGTCCCAGTCAGATCTTATCTGTACTTTACACTGTAGAGCAAATGCAACCACATGGTTGCCGCGCTATGACGTTACAGAGCGATCCGGTCTATATACATTTTTGGTCACGTGGTGGACCCTCCGCCAGTCACAGGTACGAGATACGAGTACAAAACAACCAGAAACAACATGTAGTTCCTAAATCTGTCGCTGGAAACAGAACAGGTTATAGCTCTTCACCATATTATTCAGCCACGAGCCGCCACTGCGATGTAAAGATAGTTTCGTCTGGGAACTGACTTCCTTCTTACAGAATACTGCTGATCGCAACTGCGAGCTCACTGCTTTACTGCACCTTGATTCAATCTCACTGACTATATTACCATCCTGGGAGAACACACAACCTACTGTAAATACTTGAAATTATCGACCTGTTCTAGCTTTGTATCACCAATCTGACATTCAATTCTGTTGAATTTCTTACCTACTGACATCAATTTAGTCTTCGAGAGGCTAATTTTCATACCATACTCATTGCACCTATTTTCAAGTTCCAAGATATTAGACTGCAGGCTTTCGGCACAGTCTGCCATTAAGACCAAGTCATCTGCATAGGCCAAACTGCTTACTACATTTCCACCTAACTGAATCCCTCCCTGCCATTTTATACCTTTCAGCAGATGATCCATGTAAACTACGAACAGCAAAGGTGAAAGATTACAGCCTTGTCTAACTCCTGTAAGTACCCTGAACCAAGAACTCATTCTACCATCGATTCTCACTGAAGCCCAATTGTCAACATAAATGCCTTTGATTGATTTTAATAATCTACCTTTAATTCCATAGTCACCAACATCATTTTCCTCCTCCCCATGAGCTTGGCTGTTTGCAACACCACCATGATGATTTCCTTTTACATTGAGAAGATGTTCAAAATATTCCCTCCACCTCTCCAGTGATACCCTGGGATCTATTATGAGTTCACCTGAATTACGCAAAACACTGTTCATTTCCTTTTTCCCTCCCTTCCTAAGATTCTTTATTACTGTCCAGAAAGGTTTCCCTGCTGCTTGACCTAGCCTTTCCAGGTTATTACCAAAATCTTCCCATTTGGATTCAACAACTATTTGTTTCATTCTGTTTCTTTCATCTACGTACAAATCCCTGTCTGCCTCGGCCCTTGTTTGGAGCCATTTCTGATAAGCCTTCTTTTTACGTTTACAGGCTGCTCTCACTTCATCATTCCACCAAGATGTTCGCCTTTTCCCATCTTTACACACAGTTGTTCCCAGGCATTCCCTTGCTGTTTCTACTACAGCATCCCTGTATGCCACCCATTCACTTTCTATATCCTGAACCTGCTTACTGTCTACTGTTCGAAACTTCTCACTAATCATATCCATGTACTTCTGTCTAATTTCCTCGTCCTGGAGATTTTCTACCCTTATTCGTTTGCAGACAGATTTCACTTTCTCTACCCTAGGCCTAGAGATACTTAGTTCACTACAGATCAGATAGTGGTCTGTATCATCGAAAAATCCGCAAAAAACTTGTACATTCCTAACAGATTTCCTGAATTCAAAGTCTGTTAAGATATAGTCTATTATGGATCTGGTACCCCTAGCCTCCCATGTGTAGCGGTGAATGGCCTTATGCTTGAAGAATGTATTCGTAACAGCTAAACCCATACTAGCACAGAAGTCCAGCAAACACTTCCCATTCCCATTAGCTTCCATATCTTCCCCACATTTACCAATCACCCTTTCGTATCCTTCAGTTCTATTCCCAACTCTCACATTGAAATCGCCCATTAGCACTATTCTGTCCTTGCTGCTGACCCTGACCACGATGTCACTCAATGCTTCATAAAACTTGTCAACTTCATCCTCATCTGCACCCTCACATGGTGAACACACGGACACAATTCTTGTCCTAATTCCTCCAACTGACAAATCTATCCACATCATTCGCTCATTTACGTGCCTAAGGGTACGTTTATGCTGCAGCCTGGCTGCTTGCCATCGCCAAGCTTCACTGCTCAATGTTAGGCAATGATGAAACAAACCAATGGATTTCAATCAGTGCTTTTACCTTGGAACCCGGCTCATAGCTACGCTGCTGGCTACTATCATCGCCACATCCATGGTCTCAAACACGTTTGATTTTCGAGCCTGGCCCATCGCCGGCTATCCTGTAACTTGGACTGTGATTGGTTCTTTCAAGGTCACCCGCTCTCCCACTCTTCCTCTCTTCGCACTCTATACACACGTTCAGTGATCACTTGCTCACTTGCTATCTGAACCTGTCTTCGAACGCAATGCAATTTGGAGCCAGCGGCATGCGGATTATCACAAGAGTTTCATATGAGATAAAAGGAGTGACGAGATGACGAGCGGCCAGTAGACCTTTTCCTACATTTTATGAGGGAGAGTGGCTTGTTTCATCGTGTTTAAAAGTAAAGTTTCTATTTGTGTTTTAATTGGTTTATTGTTAACTAATATTTTACTCTACCGAGCGAGTTGGCCTTGCGATTAGGGGCATGCAGCTGTGAGCTTGCATCCTGGAGACAGTGGGTTCGAACCCCCCTGTCGGCGGCCCTGAAGATGGTTTTCCGTGGTTTCCCATTTTCACACCAGGGCAATGTTATTTGTCATCCCTTGTGAAATAAACGTGATTTCCAACTTGGGTAAGATCCATCGCCACTGTAATGTGATTACGGCAAAAGGCCTTAAATTCTTGAACTTCACAGGATAAGTTACACCTTCAGGGAGCAAGCCGTTAGCCTCAGGAATGTTCAGTTTTGCTTGCCAGTTCGCAGCGAGATTGCTGAATAACAGAGTAAGCCTTTTGTGCTTGTATTTTGTATTCAGAAGTTAGCCTTTTATTTTGTGCTGAGTGGTACAGTGAAGTGTAGCAAATATTTGTTGCGTGATACAATAGCCTATTGTGCCGTTCCCGCGTCCAGGTCGAGTCGCATATAGATCCAGGCTAGCTTGAATATTCTATTAATTTCTTGATACTTTAAATTTGTGGGCTATGGGTCCCGCATTCGAGAAAAGATCACCAGATTATACTAGCAGAAAACCCTAACCTACGTAGTGGACGTCTCCTACCCGTAATTCGGTTAGTCTTCGCATTTGACTCACAAGAATACGCAAATAATCAACTTTTACAACTACCATAATATTCAAACACGCATCACTTATAACTAGATCCTTATCCTAAGAAGTTATTGAAAGAGGAATAAAGTTTTACAATATAATATTTATTTTAAAATAAAATAGAAATTGAAGAAAATACTTAGTATGTTATGAATTATTTCTTGAAAAATAAGTAATAGTTGATTTCGTGCTTCTTCAATTAATCATTGAAATGCATTCAAAATTAGAGATCTCTAACTGAATAATGAAAATTACATCATATTATAATATTTACAATATTGACTGAGAGTTATTAAATGTGTCGGACGTGGATTCCAAAGTCTGATTAAATCACAAATAAAATTAAAATCTCATCTTTCATCTTATTAATCATCACTTGAAATTGTTCCTAAAATCTTACTAACTTTTCCTCAAACATTCATTAATTACCTCACAGTGTGATGGATTCACTTGGATGAAGCTGTTCATGCTCAGTTATTGACTTGATTGTGGGAAAATATATAAAATAATAATAATATACTGTAATTTAAATTATTTAACATGGTTCACTTGTGTTACACTTTCCCAACATTCTTTCAAAATTCTTGGTGTTGCATTTCATATGAGAAGAAAGGTAAATCATTAATGTCATTACATCCTTAAAAATAATAATATGATTGAAACATCATAACTAATATTTACTCAAATTGTTCACTTGGAGTAGCTATAAATTAAAGTGCTCATACGGTGATTATACGTGTCGTAATACTGTGCTGTCACCCATATTTGATGGTCATTTAACACAATTACTCTGGATATCAGGCAATTTAGCTTGTAAGAAGATACTATCAATTACTAATAGCCTTCAATTTCAAAAAACAGTTACCAGTGTAGTGTACTACAATAGACTTCCTAACTTTCCTGATCAAAGTGAGAATACTTGTGGATAGAAGAAATATATAAGTATAGGCTAATTCTGTGCCACTCATATTATCAGGAATTATCTGATGATGTATTAAGTAAATGTCAACATAGTGTACCATTACGTTACAATTGACGTCAGTTGACATGAAGATAGATCGGAAGAAAAATGGCGCAGATGAGATTCAGGCGTTAAGAATGCACGGAATAACTTTTTGTGACAAGTTGACTGCAACTAGGAGGCAGTGCCTGGCGAGATGGAAAGGAAACTCTATGAGAAATGAACCATTGTACGTAAAAAAAATTGGAAAAACGTTCTATTATTATCTACCTTGGCAATAAGATTTCATCGGAAACGAACTGTGAATTGCAATTACCTAACCAGAAGAACAACTATTAAAATCAATACAACCCTATCAGAGTCCATACGAAGGAAGAATCTAGAAACAAACTACTGAAAAATACGTAAAAACGGCAGGGAAGCACGTATAATACATTTCAAATACTGTGCCGAAGAAGAGGTGTCGGAATACGGCAGTCGTAAATAAGGCCTAAACTGACTTAGTAAACGGCCAGATTTCCATCAAATAATCCGTATAACCCATCTATAAGATTCAAAAAACATTATTCAGGCAACAGATTTTACCAAGAAAGAACCAATTTATAAGAATATAATTAATTCTGAGCTTTATCTAGAGAGGATAAGAAATATAAATACAATTAGACAAAGTCCTTGGAAGAGCTATATATATGGAGAATTAAGATGTATTCTGTTAAATTAATAATATCTTTTCGTTGCATGGAAATTGGATACGAAATGGAGCGAGCGTGAAGCGATGGAGGAAGGCTGACCAGATCATCGTTAGCTCAAGCCTGGCCACCTAGAGATCCAGCATGACGTAATCCAGTGCAAGGCTAGACGTTCCGAGATGCCGTGAGGAGGAAGAAGAAAGCAACGTCAGACCTAAAATGGCTTGAGATAAGTAACATTTTAAGAAATTTAACTATAAAGTATTTCATTTAGTGTAGTATAATTGTAGGAATGCTGAAGTGCCAAAGATATGACCTGTTTGTGCCAATATGTGAATTCTAAGGCATATGCCGGAGAAAATAACCACAGATACGTATTATTTATGTGTAGTAATATACTGCCGTGCTCATAAGTTTGATCTGAGGTTAATGTGAGCAGTATCGGGAAGTGAATAAGGATGTTTTTGAACCAATATGTTTAAGAGTACGTCGTATATTAAGGTAGGCAAGGCTAAGATATGAAAGTGCAGTGTAATAACAATAAACCTAGGCTACCCAATGACCAGATGGAATAACTAGGCCAATATCGTCCATATTTACGATGAGTTGGAATAAATAGTAGCAGCTTGCGATGTTATGAAAAGATATTAAGGTAAAAGAAGTGTTTTACTGCGACGTAGTAGTCATTATGAAGAAGTTGAGTAGAGATATTGATTGAATGCGGAGGAATCGCAGTAATTGGAAGCATGAATGATAATATGTTGTTGGAGATTTGAGATGTTGAATAGGTATTGTGTAAGTAAATGATTGAAGGAAATAGGTGCGAATTAATGCTTAGCCACAGTTATGTTGTGATTGAAAATGAGGCAAGCAGTGGAATTAAGGCCTAGATACGTGAATATTAAGTGTAGTAAAGAGGTTAGATGGTCGATTGGTCGAACTTAAATGAAATATGGAGATAAGTTAAGCGTAATTTACATGTATTTGAAGTGTATATGGGAAAGAGATACAGTCACCTAGTAATATATTTGTCTCACATAGTGAATATACAGTATTGGAGCACGCGTTAACCTGAAAATGGTAAAATTGGTAGGCAGTAGAAAGAGTCATTTTAATTGAAAATACACATAATATTTAATTGATCTGTACGATTCTGGCAGGTTATGATGATTGAAGAACATGGAGATGGCACTTGTAAATGAAGATATTTTATTTTATTTTAGCACATATTTTTAATATATAAGGATGTTGGAATTAATATTAATGGTTAGGATTAATTTCTTTTAGATACTTAAGATGGCATTTTGAAGCCATAATTGGAAAGAGTTACTTATCTCATGCCATAAACAAGTCAAAGACGCAATTCCCAAACCAATCCCAAAGAAAACTGCAAATAGACCTAAAGGAAAGAAAGACCACTCCCTCCTTTAATAAAGAGTAAATCCTAATTGCCCCCATGATAAAATAAAATGATGAAATGTGGTCACGCAGCAAAATAATAATTGCCCAAATGAATTAAAGATACCTGCCCAATTTTAATTATGTTAATTCATTAATTTGAGCTGTCAAGAAAGATAATATGTGATATTCGAATTTATTTTCCTCTATTACCAGAGATGGTCATTATTTTGTTAGTTATAGTATTGGCATGCTAATAAATTAGTTTTAAGATTATTCAAGCGTTTATTTTCAAAGGTAGAGATAGGAAGATTAGTTGTAAGGATATATTTGGACTGGTATTTCGGAAATCATGATATTCAGAGGCTCACATTGATTCTACGGTAGGATTTTGGAGAAAAATGAGTGACTTATTGAAATATACACCCTCTTCAACGGAACTTGTGAAAGTAAATAATATTTTTGAATATGAATAGATGTTTTTACCCTGAGATATTGACTTAATATTGACATGCAACCACCGCGCTTGATCTGTATATCCATCCCCAATTTCGGATAGTTAATTAGTACCAATTAAGTGGGAATATTGCGCGGGCAACATCATATTAATTTAGTACCACAACATGAGGTAAGTTGAATGGAAGTACAGCGTGATGGTTATACCTATACTTTTATCAGTCCAGTGTGGAACTTGGTAAGAATTAGGGCTGCGATACTACCAAAGGTTGCATTAAATTTATCGCCCATACTTGGGGCAAGTTGAATAGAAAAAACATCACTTCTTTGATAATGTTTACGATAGCACTTCGTTCACGTTTCGATAAATGAGAATAAAAATATAGCATATCACTATAATGACTTATCTTTCTCCATATTCCCTCGTCATCACATGTCTTGGTGGTTAGACTTGCGGGCTTGGTTCACAGCATTTCCCTCATCCTTTTGGGAACATCCGGGACAATCTCGGGTTGTTGCCGGTCATCATAGGCTGGACTTGTCATCTCGTGTAGCCATAACCTAGGTAGCTCTGCCTTCACATTTTAGTGCATGATGTCTTCGGCCTCTTGCACAGTTAAAACAGAATAAGACGTCCGCATGGTTAGTTTCGTCATCTTAAGGATACAGTCTGTCATAATCTATGGATAATATAAGAATACCTCTCCTCTAAATTAATCTTTTATAATGCTTTAGGATTTGCAGTATGTATGTGAATATTTCAATTTGACTAAGATATTAGGTTTTCTCTGTCTTGCGCTCTTGTTATTATTATGTAGCTTCCTAAAAATAAGCTCCGTCGGCTAACACGTCCTCTTGCAAGGATAATGTGACGTAGTAATGTGGAAGTCCTTCTGTCTGCTGGAATAATTTTATATTTTTACGGATCTGAATATCCTTTGACGTCAGCGGCTCGCAAGTAACTCGTAGACAATTATTTTATTATCTTTGCGTCTTTAACTTTTGCTTCAGTGCTACTATCCTTCCTCTTCAGCAGTCTTGAGTGAGGTTCTACTTCTGTTCCTTCAGTGCGAATTGAACGTTGTAATCAGTTTTAACAATCTTCTCGCATCTTTCTTTGTCACCGCCTTCTATGCTTCTTTCTCCTCAAGTACCTAATGAAAATATTATCCCTTTGACATTTAGGAATGCTTTGATGTTTTAACACTGACGTTCTCACGTCTTAGACTCCATTTTTGTTCCAATCAGACTTCATTGGGAACAGTGAAATGGCACACTATATCTGGATTAGGAACATAGACTAGCATGGTGCATAATTTGTCTTGAGATAGTCTGGTTATGGATGTGGAAAAAGTGAAATTCCTTACTAATGAAGATAAAATTAAAATCTGTCAGAAAATGACCTTAAAGTTTGCAGAGGTTATGAATGTTGAACTCGCACCTGATGATGCCCTCAACATGAGTGAAACATGTCCCTGTATGTAATGTCTTAAGAACTATATCTTAAATTTAAATAAAAAACACTTATGTATTGAACAGGTGGAATTTTTAATCTAATATTATTATTTGATTCCATCACTCAAGTTGGTTCATGTTTATTTATAAGCCATAAATTTCATTTTTGTTTCGTATGGAAGTGCAGTTGTAACAAATAAATTCACAAGAGGTTCCACCTTTTCAATACAATATATCAAGTAAATAATACACAGTTCAAAAAAATTAGGGGAACATGTTTTGTAATGTCTGGTATGTATACGTTAATTTGGTAGATGGGGGTTCCAATAGTCATACTGCATACCTTAAGACCTTAGCTACTCAGGGTATGTCAAATCAAAGTTATACTCCGTCTGTAGCTGTAGCCATGCATTAAACTGTCGGGTGACCCCTCAAAACAAAGTGAATAGCGATGCGTCCGTGTGTCGTTGTGAGGTACGCAGACTACTGCAGTCATATGAGCATGTTATACGTAAACCAGCACAACCCACGAGACATCTTAACGAGGTTCAAGTCGCAAGGGCCGTCACTTTGATCCAGGAAGGATGGAATTTTCGTCATGTTGCTGTGGATCTCATTGTCTTTCCGTCAATTATTCAACGCTTGTGGAATTGCTGCAGTGAGACAGGCCAGTTCACAAGGAGGGTTGGACAAGGTCGTGGATGCATGACAACCCCACAGGATGACCGATATCTGACCATCTGTGCATTTCGGCGTCATTCAGCAACTGGCAGAGAACTGCAACAAGACCTCAGGAGGGTCAATGGAGTCATGGTGTCTGACCAGACAGTAAGGAACAGGTTAAGAGAAGTGTCCTTATGACCCAGACGTCCTGTTTGAGTGCCCTGTTTAACACAGCAACATCGCGCAGCTCGCCTTCTGTTTGCTCGTACCCACGTCAACTGGCAACTTCGCCAATGGAGACCTGTGTTGTTCACAGACGAGTCCAGATTTCTCCTGACACAGCGTGATGGATGTGAACGTGTATGGAGACGCCGTGGTGAGCAGTACATGCCAAATGTTGTCCAGGAAGGCGACCGATTCGGACAAGGTTCTGTGATGGTGTGGGATGGCATCAGTATTGATGGCCGTACTGATCTTGTCGTCCGTGGTAATCTTACTGCTGCGGGGTACATCGAGTAGATACTGCTACAGCATGTGTTGGTTGCTGTGTACGGTGTTGGCCCTGAATTTGTACTCATGCACGACAATGAGCTAGGGCTCATGTAGCGCTCATCACCAGAGGTGTCTTGCAAGAACTGGACATTCAAGAGATGGAATGGCCAGCAGTGTGTCCCAACCTTAATGGGATGGGCTTGACAGAAGTGTTTGGGGGCGTCCTGTTCCACCACAGACTCTCCAAGACCTTGAACAGGCTCTCATTGAAGAATGGGGCCTGATACCGCAATTTGACCTTCGTCGACTTTTACGGAGCATGCCACATAGGTGCCAGTCTGTGATAAATGCTTGTGGAGGACATACACCATACTGAAGCTCTCCAACTGGGATAAAAATCCACCATGGAGGACTATTATCACTTTGTTTTCACCCCTATTTGGACATTTCCGTTTGTATTCTGAAAATGAACACAAATCCATTGATGCTCTTTTGTATACTTCAACGGTAAAAAATAAAGTTTTAGTTGGTAATATACCTGGGTGTGAGGTATTGTTTTGTGGAGTATGGCTTACGGTCAAAAACATGTTCTCCTAATTTTTTTGAACTGTGTATTACATCAGTCTAGCGACTAGATTCAGCCACTTAGCGGCCATCTTCAGCCAAATAAAAATTAAACAGATCATGCAATAACAAAAACATATGTATAGAAGACAAAGATCATGTTTCAGGAATAATTATAACATTAAAATACGTATAATAACAAAAATTATGGTTGTGATCCTTCTTGTCATAATATGATGTCTTTAAGTTTGGTTAGGACCTCAGGCAAAGAAGTAAATCTGGAAATGATAGCCAGAATTAGGAATGAATAAACATACAGAAAAGAAATTAAAAAGGAGGAAAATTATTTATGAGACTCGCCTCTATAGTGAAATGTAGAGTATATCTAATGACTGATGTAGAACAAACACTGACATGCTGGAGGAAGCAGGCAGGCCATGTAAACAAAGGAGTGGGTAGCGAACAAGCACAGACTTCTTGTAGGAAGCAGGCAATGTAAACAAAGGAGTTGATGGGGGGGAGTGGAGAGGGATAGGGAGGGGAGAAGGAGACAAGGGGTGTCTAAGTTGGGGCTAAAAGATGCGGAAAGAAAGACTGCTGCTGAGAGGGGAATTTAAAGAGATTATAAAATAATTCTTTTTATCTGAGACATGATTACTAAAGATAGGAATTAAAAGGTCAAATAAAATGTTTGATTTCTCTGAAATTTCATTTAGATTGAAGTTAGGATTGAAAAACTATTCCAGGTGGATAAAACAATTTTCCATAATATTGAGCAGGGAGCCTTTTTCTATAACTTTGAGAATTTTTATGTCTTGGTTGATATTAGTGAACTTATGGTTAGTATCAGCCATGTGCTGTCCTATGACCGAAAATCTGTTGTATTTCAGGGCGTTAATATGCTGTAAGTATCTTGTATGGATGCGTTGCATATTTGGATTTGGCCCCCTTTTACGGCTGGATGCCCTTCCTGACGCCAACCCTATATGGAAGGATGTAATCACTGTTGTGTGTTTCTGTGGTGGTTGGTAGTGTAGTGTGTTGTGTGAATATGAAGAGGAGAGTATTGGGATGGACACAAATACCCAGTCCCCGAGCCAGAAGAATTAATCAGAAGCGATTAAAATCCCCGACCTGGCCGGGAATCGAACACGGGACCCTCTGAACTGAAGGCCAGTATGCTGACCATTCAGACAAAAATATAACTACTGTATATTAACATGAAATCACATATGTGTTAAATTTTGTAATTTTT
Source organism: Anabrus simplex (assembly GCF_040414725.1). Classification (NCBI taxonomy): domain Eukaryota; kingdom Metazoa; phylum Arthropoda; class Insecta; order Orthoptera; family Tettigoniidae; genus Anabrus; species Anabrus simplex. The sequence goes on from NC_090265.1 coordinate 1,589,077,665, forward strand.
TTTTCTTTTGCTAGTTGCTTTACGTCGCACCGATACAGATATGTCTTATGGCGACGATGGGACAGGGAAGGGCTGGGAGTGGGAAGGAAGCGGCCGTGGCCTTAATTAAAGTACAGCCCCAGCATTTGCCTGGTGTGAAAATGGGAAACCACGGAAAACCATTTTCAGAGCTGCCGACAGTGGGGTTCGAACCTACTATCTCCCGAATACTGGATACTGGCCGCACTTAAGCGACTGATTTTGTAATTTGACATATTTCTTTTTCTGTTGAGATGTATGGGGAACATATGCTGTATTTACGAAGGCTTTATTGAGGACTGGGAAGCATTTATGGGCCAACAAGAAATAAAAGTTGGCACACATACCATCTGCACTAAACATATTGGGCCAATTGCAGAAACGATGACTAGTTTTAAGCCTTAGACACCGTCTACGTAAACATCATCTAAGTTTTGCATGATCTTCCATTGCATAAACAGTGTTCAGCCGATGTTTAGGACAACTTAGAAGATGATGAAACGGCAATCAGTTGGCTCAAAACCACCGCCATCGTGATCCTCCTATACTTCCTGCTCTATGCGAGGTTTTTTGCGACTAGGCTGCGACAAAATTTCTCCGTAGATGGCGGGCATGGACACACAATGTTCCAAACTTATTCTAATGACGATAGCCTACAAAACAGTATACAGTATGGTCATATGTTCACTGAAGCTCGTTAATTACATCTGTAATACCATATTTACCCGAATAATCCCCGCCGTCGAATAATGCCTGCACCCTCATTTTAGAAAGGCTCATTTTGAAAAAATGAAATGAACTAAAATTCCTTTCATCGGAAGAGTAACTTAGGCATAAACAAATATTTCGTATCACTCCGTGAGGTCCACGTGGTCTTTACGCAAATATCACTGCTATGAAATATATTTTCCATGAAAATGAGCAAGTAGGTCTACTTACGTGACAGGTATTTGATTACTCTGAACTTGCAATAGGCTCAATTCCCTGTAGATGGGAAGATTCATTGTCTCTTGCATCACTAGAATCCTCTCCTAAATTACTTACAAGTTCGTCACATTCCATGTCTAACGCCCATAGGCGGCTGGAATATCTAATTGAAAGATAAAATCACAGCGACGAGTAATATGATCAAGATTATGCAATTACTAAACGTCCTAGATGGATAAAAGAATCCAGGACTACGGCGACTCTGATTTTCAGACACATTTTAGGTTATCTAAAACTTCCGAACATAATCTGTAATTTTTTTTTTTGCTATTAGCTTTACGTCGCACCGACACAGATATGTTTTATGGCGACGATGGGATAGGAAAGGCCTAGGAAGTGGAAGGAAGCGGTCGTGGCCTTAATTAAGGTACAGCCCCAGCATTTGCCTGGTGTGAAAATGGGAAACCACGGAAAACCATCTTCAGGGCTGCCGACAGTGGGGCTCGAACCCACTATCTACTGATTACTGGATACTGGCCGCACTTAAGCGACTGCAGCTATCGAGCTCGGTACCTGTAATTCCCAACACATAGGTAGGCCTAAAATGAATTCTAGATTATAGCTAATATCTTGTTCGGTACATGACTGGGTGACTTTTAATGAAGAATGAAGGAATACTGACTTTTTTTTTTTTTTGAATGACGTACAATGTGTAGGCTATAATTGGTTTTTCTTATTTCCTTTGTTATGCTTTCTGCCACCAAGTTCAATAACAATTCACTCTCTTGGAAAGTCATATTAGGCTTCTTTCTCCGTTTCTGCTCAATAGCGGACATAATTTATGCTAATTATTTGCAAACCCCAAATGGAATCAAAAAAACTCGTTTACAATTCGATAGTGGCAGCAGCACGTAGTCATTTGTGTTCTGTACGTCAGTATGAAAAAAAATGCAGTTCAAACTGAGATTGAAATGAAAACTTAGTTTTGGTAAACCGAGATAATAAATTCTGTGGTGAATAGGAACTGAGCGTCATCCAACATAATGACATATCCGAGTTTTGAAAATCTAAGATAACAGCAAAAGTTGCTGACATTGGTGAATACAGGCCTAAAACACTTCTCACACGTGGTCTCTTTTTACGGGACAGTAACACGACCGATGGTGGATAATTCTTTTCGTGCAATAACACTTGAAATAGACACACCAGCGATACCGTAAAACCTCGTTAATTCGAAGTCTTTGTAATACAGAACTACCTAGCGACCGCTGCTCAGCCCGAAGGCCTGCAGATTACGAGGTGTCGTGTGGTCAGCATGACAAATCCTCTTGGCCGTTATTCTTGGCTCTCAGGACCGGGGCCGCTACCTCACCATGAGATAGCTCCTCGGTTGTAATCATGTAGGCTGAGTGGACCTCGAACCGGCCCTCAGATCCAGATAAAAATCCCTGGCGTGGCCGGGAATTGAACCTGGGGCCTCCGGGTAAGAGGCAGGCATGTTACCCTACACCACGGGGCTGGTACTACTACTACTACTACTACTACTACTACTACTACTACTACTACTACTACTACTACTACTACTACTTACTGAAATCCGTAAGTACTACAGTGCAGTAAATACGTCTGATCTGCATTACCAATTTGCGAATTAAATAGAATTTCTCTGACACAAACTGATAACAAAGTGGAAATTCACAGTATTTCCTTATTTTACATATTTTTTTTGCAATTTGCTTTACGTCACAACAACACAGGTCTTATGGGGATGATAGGATAGGACGGGGCTAGGAGTGGGAAGGAAGCAGTCTTGGCCTTAATTAATTGCTTGGTGGAAAATGGGAAACCACGGAAAACCATCTTCATGGCTGAATCCAAGCTCACAGCTCTGCAATCTTAACTGCACGGCCACTTGCTTGGTTCTTCATAATTGGCAGGGAGACAGTGCTAGTTTTCCTGTGAAAACTGAAATAACATATTTTGTTCGGAAACACACATGAGCCATCCTCAGCTAGCCTTACAACACGTAATATTTAACTCTCTTGCTTTTGCTATACCTTTCAACCGAGACTTTGCACTCATGACCGCATATCCAAACTTTGAAATATTAACAAGAAGTTATTTTATTAATTTGCCCATCTAATCAATACAATAAATTAATAAAATAACTTATTGTTATTATTTCAATCAAATATCATCAATACGGATCAAAAATGATATTTATCACATGTAATATCCAAACTTTATCTTTCCAGTCATATATTTGCATATCCTGCTTTTGATTTCTGGGAACTTTGCCTTTTGTCCATGAAATGCATGTAGGTTTCTGTCTGTCTGTTCAGGATGAGCCTTATTTTTCTTGCAATGTTGTATGGAACTCACATCGACATACTTCTTCCCACACGATTACCAATTTGCTCCATCTCCTCAATAATGTGTAGCTTTTCTTTAGCCGTGTATGACCTATTACGAGAACTGACATTGGCCCTCCTAAACATGTGTTTTTACTTAAACTGACCCCCCATAAATAACACAATATGTACGCAGCATGCTTCTGTGTTGGTGGGAATAGATTTACAATTTACAAACTACAGAACACACATAGTGTCAGCTTCATATGACAATAAACCTCGCAGCATAATTTAACAATTTTAGAAAACTAAAGTTATATATAAGCTGGACAAACCGCCATGGGTGTACAACAACGGAGTCATCATTTTAACAGATTTTAAAATGGAATGCAACTTCATCTACCATATTTTATTTTATATTCATCTGTGCAAATGTTATAGTGTGTTTTTAAAGTTGTTTTAAAGTCATATTTCATATTCATCCATGCAGATGTTATAGTGTGTATAAAGTTGTTTTAGGGTTTTATTGTGTTTGCCCGATTTGACTTTGTGGCTGATGATGGCACATATCTGGTGCCGAAACTAGTACCTCATTTGAACGATATGTGATTCTTTCACATTAATAAATATCTTTGTATTGAATAGGAGGAACACTCTTAATCTTTAAATATTGTAATCCCACTTCAATACAGATCATGAAATTTCTAAATATTAAGGGAATAGATTTGTAAACAGACTGGGTGCAAAAATACCAACTTCCAGATATCTGTATGTTCAGGAGTACTGTGTCAACTTAGATGCGAATAATGCCTACACCTCAAATTTATAATTTTTGAAAACATATGCTTGGATTATTTGTGTATATACGGTATATTATAATTCATGTGGAAGGAAATGATCTGAGAAGTTTTGAAGTAAATCTTATTGATAATACTCTGTAACAAAATTGACTTTAACCATTATTCTGTTGTCTTTTAGTTCAGAGGGTCTTGGGTTCAGGCTGAGGATTTTATTTGCATCTGGTTAATTCCTCTTGTTCAAGAAGTGGGTATTTTTGTGTTTCTTAATCCACCCTCATTGTTTACATACAATGCATCACACTGTCAACCAGCACAGAAACACACAAAGGATGAATAAATCTACTTTTCTTTAAATTCTCACCCTCAAAGTACATGATCATGTAAAACTCTTTGACATTCAAGAAAAAAAGTCTGTCATGCTTATTTTCAGATACGTGTCAATTTATCATAGAGTTCTTTTGATTGACCAATTTTATGAACATCATTTCTATTGAATTCACAACAGCAGAACGGCAGTCTAAAGCTTAAAGAAACTGCTAATCAGGCCTCCCTTTTATGCACATCTGTGTCTAAGATTTTCTTAACTTGCTATAAGTTTCATTAACTCGTGAACCTTCCTGAAATCGATTTGTGTCCTTTGTCCTCGAATTCTGTATATGTAATGTTTCTTGGATTACTTGATTGTCCCAAAGGCTTGGGAATAAGGAATTCATAGTAGTTTCTTTGTAAGATCAGAAGAAACTGTGTGTGACTAATTAAAAAGGAAGGTTGCATTTTATCAAACAATTCACAGTAATTTGCACTTACAAGGAAATTTTCACCATCTTTGGCCATTCTAACTTCCAGCTCCTTAATGGATCCTTTCATTACAAATAGTCCAAGTGTGTGACATTCTTCAAGATGGGATTACCTTCACCTCATTGTAATGTTAAGCTAGTAGTAAGATCAACCTATAGTATTGTAAGCTGTAATGATAAGCATTGGATATACTTAAAGAATGTTAAACAAGTAATATTTCTTGTAATATTTTCTTTCCATGGAATTGCTTGTTGTACTTTTGTTGTTGTTGTCATTGTTGTTGTTGTTGTTGTTGTTGTTGGGTAGTTATGCTTTAACTTTACCTTATTATCTCACTGCTGTAAATGACCATTGCCACTGGGGTAATTCCCAATTGCGACATATTTGTTAATAATAATAATAATAATAATAATAATAATAATAATAATAAATCACCTAACAATGTTAAATAGAACCTATTGTAATAAAAGACTCGGCAACTATTCTAGCAACTACATTTGTCTCGGCCTGGAGGGCATATGTTAAAACTGATCCTTAGTTTATAACTTCTTCACTTTATAGGACAAATGCCTAATTAATGCTGCTGGTTTGAAATTGATGTTAAGATAGGAACCAAGTTAGTGACATATCAAGTCAATCTCATACTTACTCTTCTTTCACCTGAACTTAATATTGGAATTCAAGGCATTTGGTTGAGTTTTCTTGTTCATTATATATATTGATTCTTTTTAATTTCAGTGCAACACATTCTGGCATCAGCTTTTCCTCAACGCTGTGTGATGTGGGATCTCCGTAAGAATGAACCTATCATCAAATTAAGTGACAGCACTACTAGAGTAAGTTGTTTATATATGAATGACTTAAAAAAAAAAAAATCCTGCTGATCTTATACTTCCTTTTTGCAGAAATATCAAAATTAATACCTTTGTAATTAATTATTAAGGTCTAATAAGGTAATTAGGAGACTAAAAAATATTTTAAAGGGTAGTGGTATATTTATATACAGAGTGATCCATACGGAACAAGTGGTTTAAAAAATCGAGTATCTTTGTTCATACTGCATGGATTCTGGCAGTTTTAATTTTAAATGACATTGGAACTTTGGAAATTAAGTTCCGTGAAATATCCAAGTTAATTCGACGTAGGTCACACGTTACATCTCACAAATATTTTTGCCTCCCACATCGCCCAACCTCACGTCCCCATATTTTTTCTTTAAAGATGGAGTTTATTGTAATCAGCTAAAAACATTTGACATTTTAACATGATATAGGCTTTTGGGCTTATGACTGTCAAGAAAACAAGGTGAAACTCTTTACGTTTCTCAGAGAAATTTGCTCCATGTTTTCAGAAGACTATCTCGACTGTTCACAAGGAAGGTTTCTACAATAATGAGGGATTGGATTCTAACCATTGGTCTCTGTAAGTAGTATGCTCATTCATCACCAGATGGCTCGCCGTATGTTGACACAGCGCTAGCATTCCAAGCGGGAGCAGACGATACCATCGAGCTCCAATGAAGATGTTCCATCATACCGTGTATACATGAAAAGTAAGAGATACATCATCAGATGAATTGGGGACGAATGTAGTAGAAATACTGTATATAGAAAATAATAAAATAAAATAAAGTGCAACGAGACATCCAGGATAGAATACAACGGAGCTGAAGAATGGAAAGAAAGTGTGTAGAGAAAACCAGAGGATGTGGGACAGTGTGGGGTGGGGGCATAACCAGTTAATCCAGGCTATATGTTAAGTGTTATACTTTTATAATGTGTGAACACCAGTTATGCTCCCACACAGTCTCACATCCTCTGGTTTTCTCCACACACTTTCTTTCCATTCTTCAGCTCTGTTCTGTTCTATCCTGGATGTCTTTCATTGCACTTTATTTTATTTTATTATTTTCTATTTATTTCTTCTACCACATTTGTCCCCGATTCGTCTGATGACCTGTCTCTTACTTCTCATGCACACACGGTGTGACGGAACATCGTAATTGGAGCTCAGAGGTGTTGTCAGCTCCCGCTTGGAATGCTAGCACTGTGCCAGCATACAGCGAGCCATCTGGTGACGAATGAGCGTACCACTTACAGTGACCAACAGTTAGAATTAAAACCCTAATTATTGTAGAAGTCTTCACCGTGAATACTCAAGATTTTCTTCTGAAGATACGGAGCAAATTTCTCTGCAAAACGTAAAGAGTTTCACCTTGTTTTCTTGACATTGCATAGGCCCAAAAGCCTTCATGTCTACAAGTACGGGCCATGAAAGCATCAATGTTAACAAGAATATTGTCACCGAAATCAACAGTATTACTGAGCAAGTTGGCCGTGTGGTTAGGGGCGCATAGTTGTGAGCTTGAATTTGGGAGTTGGTGAGTTTGAATATCACTGTCGGCAGCCCTGCCAGAATCATGCAATGATGGGTACAGTGGAAGGTCATTTTCAGTGTCTATTGTGAGAGTAAGCAATTTTTCCATAGACACTGTATATTCAGAAACTTAATGTATGTTTGTAGCTTTCACCAAACAGAAATGAGACATCATTAAAAACCACCCATTTTATATGAATCACTTTATGTGTATATATACAGTGGAACCTCGATTCTCCGTTTTCGGAGGAACAGTGGGAAAAAACATACAACACGGGAAAACGGAAAATCCGTCACATCACAAAAATAAAATATGTATACTTATAATCTTACAAATGCCCCTAAACCAAACCAAACTACAGCCCCAATGGGCTTTCCGCTTACCAAGCGGCTGCTGCTTGGTCTGAAGGCCTGCAGATTACGAGGTGACGCATGGTCAGTGTGACAAATCCTCTCAGCCGTTATTCCTGGCACTCTAGACTGGGGTTGCCATCTCACCACTAAATAGTTCCTCAATTAAAGGTAATCATATAATGAGTGAACCTGGACCCAGCCCTCATATCCAGGTAAAAATGCCTGACCTGGCTGGAAATCGAACCCGGCCCCTCCGGGTGAAAGGCAGGCAAGTTAGACCGCGGGGCTGGCTTCAAGCATTAATTACCAGTACGCGACTTAAAAATCTCGGAACTTTAAATTCAGTTTTACCAGGGAAAGTTCGTTAGTTTCCTCTGAAAACTTCTTTCATTTCAGCAACTTTGATCTGCCAAACTCTTCGAAAAATCTAATACCGTACCCGTAACGCCAAGCCAAACAACAATCAACCACAATTCTCTAATCCAATAAAATAAAGCACATTAGATACAAAAGCGTCCAGCATGATGGCTAAATCCTTTTTTTTTAAATCTTCCATTGAAATTTGGTCACCGATATACTCTCCGTAATCAGTTTATGGAAATCTTGTACCGCGTAAATCAGGCCTATATATAGAGCGTTCCAACCTTAAATTGCAGTACAGCGTAGATGGAGCGCGCTGTTGCGAAATCGACTCGTGAAGATCACGCTCGAGTGTGACTCAAACAGGGCGTCACAGTTCCACATTTTTCGTTTGTAATTTTGTAATTTTAACTTCATTCATTCATAAATTAATATTTGTAGGGTGGTAAAATAAATACAACATACCTTAATCACTGGCGTTGGTCTCAGACATTGGACGTACACCTTCTGTCCTTTCTGCAAGGCCTGATGTTCCCGCGTTGGATGAACCGGCTTCGGGAGATGAACTTGAGGATGATACGGATGATGAAGAAAGTCGTATTAAAAAATTTTCATCGTCGACATCGTCCTGTAATTCGTCTGCTTTCCACAAATCTCTTTCATTTTTCTTTACTTCGTTCACGTAATTTGCCCAATTGTCTTATGTTTTTATGGCATAAAAATGTTAGTTCAGCATTATGAACAAAACCATGTTCATTACCCACATTTTCCTTGCATTTTTCTGCCGTCCTTCTCTTTTTTTGCTTTTTTTTGCGGGAGTTCGCAAAGGACCATGTGTGTGTGTTCCTTCCTTATAACATAGATTGTTCTTTCGGAACAACCTGTAGCTTTAGCTGTTTCACTGACTGCGCTGCTCATAGTCATAGTCTTTAAAAAATAATCCAGGACACTCATAATTTTGCTTTCTTTTCCCCTGAGTTTACCTACGGAACGTTTCTTTTTAATTTGACGATCCATTGTACATCCTTCTGCACTTTTTCTTCAAACTAATAACCCCCCGCAAGAGCACAAACTGACAACTACACAGACTAAACAAACACAATCCACTTGTCCTCAAGAACTATACATTTATTACTGATCTTGTCCGGCCCCATGGCTTAAATGATTAACGTGCTGGCCTTTGGTCCAGAGGGCCCCGGGTTCGATTTTCGCCCGGGTCGAGGATTTTAACCTTCATTGGTTAATTCCAATGGCTCGGGGGCTGGGTGTGTGTGCCGTCTTCAGCATTAGAATTCATCACAGGTAGGGCCACATTCTTATAGACGCGCAGGTCGCCTATGTGGCGTCAACTCGAAAGACCTGCACTCGGCCTCCTCGGAGGCCACATGCCATTAAATATTATATATATCACTGATCTTTATATAATCAATCTTATAATACTGATAAAATGAACACCACTGCACACGGCTGTCAGTATATTTAAAAGCTCAGCCAGCCGAGTCACTCGTGAAACGTAAACAAACGAGACGTTCTCCCTGTCATAAATTAAGAGATAACGAGATAAAGACTTGAGGTATGATTTAAAAATAACTTCCATATCCGAAGACCGTTTGCTTTGCTTTAACCACGCCATGATCCTTCTGCACTTTTTCTTAGAAATTAGATCCCCACGCACGAGCACGAACTCACGAACCACACAAACGAAATACACTTGCCCTCAAGAATTGTATATATGTCACTGATATGTATTTAATCACTATTATACATACTACTGACGAAATGAGCACTGCACTGCATGCGACTGTCTGGAAATGTTAAAAGCGCATATTTGGGAGATCATTACCGTACTTCAGCCAGCCAGCCAGCCAGACAGCCAGCCAGCCGAGTCACGCGCGAAACCAAAATTCAAGGATATATTCTTCCTATCACAAATTAAGAACTAAGCAAGATAAGAACTTCGGGATTGTTTTAAAAATAACTTCCATATCTGAAGACCATTTGCCTCGCTTTGACCCCCCATGTAAATTCAATAGGAAAGGCGCTGGCCAGCGACTGACTTTTTCGTGCCTGCACATAAAATTCCCGGAACATGACTGAAAATAAACGCATATAACTGCATTTTGTTATTTTTTAAATGTAAAAATAAACTGATCTACATCGAGCTGAAATGTTTCTTTACCAGCAGTGAAAAAATTAGGAAAATTATGAATATAAAATAGGAGTTATGACATGATAAGTTCTATGCAATGAAGATTTTGCATTTGGCGAAACTTTCCATTATATTGCCATTTTCACACAAAATTTTTTTTTTTAATTTTTTTTTTTTGTTAACGGCATCAAATGCGCCTTGAAATTCTGTACACAACACGATATTCACCCATTTTAAACGATAACATTCTGATTTACGGATATTTGGCAAACCCGCTGCATTAGAGTAGGACAGCGCTACCCGCAAAACACGGGAGAAGGAAAGAGACGGAATTATCCCATTACTGCTGTACTGCAATTTAAGGTTGGAACGCTCTATAGACTTTTCAAAGGTTATGTTGAACTCGAGAATCTGGTTTCGTATGTATTGATCCTCAAGTTCTTGAATGTATTATATTCAATTCTGCCCGTCACTAATCACAATCAAATTAGAAAAAATACCATTAACACTTCCGAAATTACGGTTATTTGCGACCTTGAGCTCACCTGGAAAGCGCGCTCACTGTACAAGTTGGTACTGTGAAATGTTACGAAGTTTTTTAATGTAACGTGTGCAAATAAAACGACTTCAGTTTTTATAACATTTTAACACAAAAACTTGAAATTCCCAGTCTTATATTAGGACTAAAACAGTAAAAGGCAATCCCAAAGCCTCCCATGGCTTTATGTAGGTATGTAAGGTGTAACATCTGCTCTGGTCATGATAACATAACCGTATACGATAATATTAAAATACTAAATTTGTCTTACTTAAGAAGGAGCAGTTTCGAATCCTGCCTGAAAGCCCAGTGACCATACAGTGCCGTGAGGGAAGTGCCAAAAATCTGTTCGGTGATACACTCCAAAAAAGTAAATAAATAAATAAATAAACATGTAACCCTGGACATAATGTAGATGTTTTGCAAGTACAAACATTTGACGAAATTTGTTCCTTCTTCGAGTAGAGCAGGTGAAATGTGCTCTGTCTCTTTCCAATTGTTGTGGACATTCTGCTTTATGATTTCCAAGGATTCTCTAAACAATACCACCTGAATGCGATGCTAAGATGGTCCCTTATGCAAGTTCACCGCTGATCGCTTTTCTAGTACGGTACAGTTCCTACTTCCTCAAATTATTGCAATGATGTGACGTTAACACCAAGATCCGTAAGTATGCTGTAGCCGTCTTTTCGTGAGATAGAGTTCGTTGAAAAACGTGTGATCGAGGATTTAGCATTGGTGGGACTGAAATTTCTGGACGGTTGATCCAAGAAATTGTTTCTTTGAGGAACGGATAATGTGGGATTTTTACAATGTGATTTAATGAGGATGCTCGCGGGACCACATAATTTGAATGAATAATACGGGAAAACGTATTTTCCGGGAACGTATAATGGAGGTTCTAATGTATATAATAAATTGTATTTACTCACCTATAGGACCTCTACTTTATTTCTTTTCTTAATTTTTACTTCCAAAATTGGGGATATAATCATATACGCAGAAACTTCATCCATTGTAATGGGAATGGTGTTCAAAATAAGCTATTTTATTTTGATGCTATATAATATGAGATTTTAAAATAAAATAAACAAAGTTTACATCTTTTATCAACAATGATTTACTACTAACGTCTTTTGCAACAGTACATTCTGCAAAGAATGAAGATGTTTATTTAATATGGTGGATGGGTGTGGCCAGTAGAATAGATCATGCAGCTTGACTACAAAATGACTACCTGTAACACGAAAATGTTTCTTTGTAATACTGGTGTATGTTCATGCTTCACAAGAGTATTTAGCCTAAGAAAGGGGTAAATAATAAAAACAACAACAACAACAAAAAGATTAGACCTACCTTTTTGTTCTTGGAATCACAGGCTTTCCTCATTGCTGTCATCGTTGCTCGAGTGTGGGTCCTCGATTTCTTTATGTTGTTTCCATAGATCTTTATCTTCAGAGCCATGTAATGCACATACTGTTCTAGTCTTTTTAAAACTCTTTTCAACAATTTCTGGAGTTATCAATCCCCAAGCATGCATGATCTAGTGAAGGCCGCTTAAATTTTCCAGCTTTTGTTGTCTCATGCAAGTTGTCGACTATCTGGTTGGTGTAAAACTATGGTCCTTAGAAGGCTTGTTTATGGAGTCTAATGGCTGAAAAACTGATGTAAGTTGTTCCTTTCCTAGTTTGGGTACTAGCTATTTCTTCAGGCTCAATTATTAATTGTTTGACTTTACATCTACTAAAACGGAGTCTCTGTGTAGTTTGCAAAATTCACGTTGCAGTCTCCTATGTGGCTGACTTCCATAATGAGCAAGACTGAATAAAAGAATGATCCCCTTTTCCACTTAGCGCACTCTATTTATTAGTCCACACAGAGACGCCACGCCAGGGAAATCGCCAAGATACATACTTTACTCCCTTGTGCAGAGAAGAATTTGGTTCCCACGCTTATCCCGCGCAAGTAGTATAACGGAAGGCAATGACTATTAATACCGCAAATCAATTCATAGCACTTAGAAACTTATGATAAATTTTTCTGTCGTTTTAGTTTCTCCGGATTTCGTCCATAAACGTAAATATTATCCTCGTTTCGTAACTTGCCAGCCCTGCTTTCTGCTGCATTTCTTTTATCAGGCTGGCACATGTGATTCCCCTAACAGCATTCGAGTCGCTCCATCCTTTACACGTGATTTCCTTGCACTCTTTCTCAGTGTACCACGCCCGTCCTCGCGTTCTCTGCCTCCCTTGCGCTCTCCGATACATTTGGCGCCTTTCTGATTTCAACTCCCTGATACCACATTTCTGATGCATTAAATGTTAATTTTCTCTCACCATGAACGATATAGTTCAGTATATAGTATTAATTGATTGATTATATGTATTTTTACTACACCGTGTGTCTGAATATAGCATCTTCACTTCATGACGGAAAATTAGAAATGAAGTGGTGCGAAATTTGTTGGAAGATGAAAGTGACAGATCTGACTTTGATGTTATTGAGAATGAACTGACAGATTCAGAGTCGTATTTGGAATGTTTGTCAACTCTTGCAAAGTGACAGTTATGACGAATCTAACATAAAGTAACCTATCGTAACAACGGGGTCTGAGGTCACACCTCCAAATGATTGCATGTCAGTACATTTTCCCTAATATGAAACCTTTGCTAGTGCATCACAGATACATTATTGACAATCCGTATATCTCAGTAGGTTTGTAACATGTTTCAGTTTTGTGTACATATGATCAAAAGATTATTATTATTATTATTATTATTATTATTATTATTATTATTATTATTATTATTAATTATAATTATTATTAATTATAATTATTATTATTATAATAATTATTAATTATAATTATAATTATTATAATTATAATAATAATAATAATAATAATAATAATAATAATAATAATAATAATAATAATAATAATAATAATAATAATAATAATAATAATAATAATAATAATTTGGGAGAGCCTCCATGGCTCAGACGGCAGCGTGTCGGCCTCTCACCGCTGGATACCGTGGTTCAAATCCCGGTCACTCCATGTGAGATTTGTGCTGGACAAAGCGGAGGCGGGACAGGTTTTTCTCCAGGTACTCCGGTTTCCCCTGTCATCTTTCATTCCAGCAACACTCTCCATTCTCATTTCATAGCATCTATCATTCATTAATAAATCACTTTGGGAGTGGCGACCCCATCGTACTAACTTCCTATATCTGCTTCATTCATTACATCCCTGACCTGGTCAATGACTGGAAAACAGGTTGTAGGTTTTCATTTCATATGAATTTGGGAATTACACTTTTTGAACAAACTGTACTTTTTTCTAGCCTAGTCAAAACATTTGTGCAATTTCGTGTCACCACGACAATTTTCAGTGTATTAGCTTTACATAGATATATAAAATTTCATACATTTATTTCATATCTTGCGGATATTTTGTATTTTAATTAGGCAAGCAAATATTGCCAGTTCTAGGGTTTTGGCATGGCACCCAGAAGTAACAACCCAACTTTGCTTGGCATGGCACTCAGAAGTAGCAACCCAGCTTTGCTTGGCATCTGAAGAAGACTAGAATCCTGTCATTCAGCTATGGGATTTGCGTGCCATATTTCCGTTAAAGCATATAATGTTTTAACTTGTCTTATTATTGTTTTATAATTATGTTTAGATAAGTAGATAGTCTAAGCTGAACACCTTCAAGTTTTGGGTTTTATTTTAGATACGATGGAAGGTTTTGGCGTGGCACCCAGAAGTAGCAACCCAGCTTTGCTTGGCATCTGAAGAAGACCAGAATCCTGTCATTCAGCTATGGGATTTACGTTTTGCCACATCGCCGTTAAAAGTCCTCCAGAATCATCAACGGTAAATAGATTTTGTGTCTTGAAAGTCTGCTTGTTTTATTGTTGACATTTCTTATTTTATGTGTCTTACTTGCTTCCAAGAACTTTTCAACACCAAGTGAGTTGGCTGCGTGGTCCGGGTCATGCAGCTCTTTGGTTGGCTTTGGGATATGGTGGGTTCAAACCCTACTGCCGGCAGCCCTGAGGATGGTTTTGCTTTCATTTCCTTCTTTTCACTCCAGGAAAATGCTGAAGTTGTACCTTAATTGAGGCCATAATTGCTTTCTTCCCAGTTCTAGCAGACTCCTATCTCATTGTCCCCATAAAACCTCTCTTAAGTCAGTATGATGTAAAAACAATAGGAAAATGTAAAATTTCCCTTTGGGAAAATTGAATGATCGTAAATCTTCCAATAAATACGAGTAAAACTCATGTTGATAGCAGTTAATTTATTTATATCTAGCTAATAAGTTCTGAGATATCTGTATGGAATTTGGAGTTGATAACTGTAGGATTCAATGCTTCAAATGGGGGAAACAGACTCAGGGCATATGAAAGTGCAGTGAATGAAATAATTTCTCTAGAGTATGATGACCGAGCACGGTAGTTGCGGTTGCTTAAGCGCGGTCAGTATTCGGGATATAGTGGGTTCGAACCCCACTGTCGGCAGCCCTGAAGATGGTTTTCTGTGGTTTCTCATTTTCACACCAGGCAAATGCTGGGGCTGAACCGTAATTAAGGCCGCAGCCACTTCCCTCCCACTCCTAGCTCTTTCCTATCCCACCATCGCCATAAGACCTACCTGTGTTGGTGCAATATCAAACACCTTAATGGAAACAAGAGAGGTCCACTTATTCAATACCATATAATGTTATAAGATAAATTATAACATTTTATTATACTTGGTACCGTTTTCGATGCTGGTGTGCATCATCATCAGCCAAAAATAAGAAAAATATACATTGACAAGGTTACAATAAACAATGCATAAAGTGTACACAAATTTTACAAAACTGGCAAGACCTAATTAAAAGAAAGATCCATAAACATCAAGTTATGAAAAATGAAAACCTAAAAATAGCACCAACTGTCTTAAATCTTTGAATATACATCCTCTTGACAAAAGTCCTCTGAATCCAAAAACATTAAACCATGTGTGAGCAGTGTCTTCCACAACGTCTAAAAACACACATAATATATACGCTCCCAGAGGTCCTAATTTGAACCGAAAACATAGTTCAGTACCCTGGAAACACGGGGTCCGCCATTTTTTATTTTAAAATTTCTTTTATTTAATACTTAGCAGACTGAATCCAGCCGTGTTCTGTAAGTTAGAGAAGACCTGTTTTATTACGTAAAACACTGTCTGAAGTTCTCTCATGTTCTTTTTCAGTACTGGAAGTTGTTACGTCTTTTGACTGGTTACGTTATTTTAATGACAGCCAGTTTTAACCAATAGAAAAATGGTTTCTTAATTTTTGCACCTGTTACTCTAATACTCAGTGGATGTTCAGCAAGAAAACCTTTTATACATATGTTCTTGGACTTTTATGATAGTGAAGCATTGGTTTTTTTTGTCCGTGGCTCAATTTAATCTGCTCGCACATGGTTTAATGTTTTTTCCCCAAATTGTCGCTTAGAAGAGTTTTAGACCTTTCAAAATACAGTTTATTATTATTTAAATAACTAGGGTCATACTTCTTCCTCCTATTGGATTTGGATATTTTGTTCTTCTTTTTTGGCGTTAATTTTATTTTAATCTTGGAAATATAGTGATCTGAATCTATGTCTATCCCACGGAGTAGTTTCATATTATAAATTTCTTTGTGATAATTCTTGTCCATGACCACATGGTCAATCTGGAACTCCCCCAATTTAATATTAGGGCATTTCCAAGTCATTAGTTTGTGTGGTCTTCTTTTAAACCTTGTAGATTCCAAAGTTAATCCATGATCTATACAAAGATCAATTAATCTTTGACCATTTTTATTGGTAAATTTATGCACTGGCCATTTACCCACTACTGTACAAAATTGCTTTTCTTTTCCTATTTTAGCATTAAAGTCACCAAGTAAAATTTTAATATGTGTATCAGAGATACCTGAAATCAACTGGTCCAATTCTTCCCAAAATTTTTCTGTTTCTTCCTTTTCTTTGTTATTTTTGTCATTCGTTGGGGCATGGACATTTATCAATGTGTACGTTTTATTCTCTACTTTAACTGTTAGGAGTGCCATTTTTGGGGAGGTCGAAGAAAAAGCTTCAATTGAATCTAATATGCTGTTATGGACCAAGAATCCTACTCCAAATTGAGGAACATTCTTCATCACTCTTTTCCCTGGAGGACCTTTGTAAAGGCGATGTCCTCCTGATTCTAATGGGTCCTGATCTGTATTGCGCAATTCTTGAAGAGCTGCTGTAAATACTATCTTATGCTGGTCCAATACATCTGTTAAATGTTTTAACTTGCCAACTTTCATAATTGAATTGATATTTAATGTTGCAAAAAAAAAAAAAAAAAAAAAAAGAGTCCTGGTTTATTGAATTTCAGTCTTTTCTTAACCATATGTGTCTGCATGTCATCTGTTGGGCTTCCAGGCACTCCGACTCGCCTTGATCTTCTACGTGACACCCCACCATATCCGAGTGGCGTCTTTGTTTGGACCTGCTGATTTTGTATGTCCAAACCGGTGGATTTATTCATGAGAAGACTAATCATATTTGGCTGATTATCTGATCAATGATCAATGTTTCTGACCGTAGTCAGGGTTTACCATTCCAGATGTGATCTGGAAGGGTGATTAATGAAATATGGATTGATGAATTATGAATTTGTGGAGTGGAAAAAAATGGAAGGGAGAAAAATGAAGATATCGGCCATAGGAAGACAAGGGCCACGAAGGGCGTGAAAATGAAAGACTCCCTAGCCCTCGCAAACCTAATAGTGTAGGGGTCGGAAAAGAACAAGAGTTGACAAAGAGAGGTCAGATAGGATAGATGAAAGTGAGGAGCCTGGCACAAGTAAGTGGAAGCAATACCAGGACTCAGCTAAGGGCCCCGTGGTCGCCAACCCACACTCCAAAGTTCAGAGCCCGTGGGGCCTCTTTTAGTCGCCTCTTACGACAGGCAGGGGATACCGTGGGTGTTATTCTACTGCCCCCACCCACAGGGTGGAATAAGGTTGATTTATTAAATTCCAATGCAAATTGACTTTCATAGTGTAAGAACACACAGGTTTTGATTTTTGCTAGGTGTGGTTCAAGAATGGTTGGTTCCTCGTTATTATGGAAATGCAAGCATTTCAGCAGGTGTCGAATCGGTGTCATAGTTTTCTTCGTAACCTCGTTTCCATACATAGGATTGTTAGACCAGTACAGTTTTCTTTGGTGAAGATGGCAAATGCCCATAATCATAAGAACTCCAAGCAGCTTCTTCATTTCTTCTTTCTTGCAGTCCTCCTATTTAGCCATTGGTGAGCGTCTTTTTACTCTTCTAGAGACAGCGTATTGCCGTGCATATCTGTTAGTTCTAGGGAAAGAAGACAAAGCAGAAAGATGGCAGGAACATATCCAACAGTTGTATCAAGGTGAAGATGTAGGTAATTTGGTTCTGGAATAAGAAGAGGCTGTTGATGTTGATGAAATGGGAGACCCAATTTTGAGGTCAGAGTTTGACAGAGCTGTGAACAACCTAAAGAGGAACAAGGCACCTGGAATTGATGGCATTACTTCTGAATTACTGACTGCCTTAGGAGAAGCCAGCATGGCAAGGCTATTCCCCATTTAGTGTGTAAGATGTATGAGACAGAAGTCCCATCCAATTTTCGGCAGAATGTTGTTATACCTATTCCCAAGAAAGCCAGTGCTGACAGGTGTGAAAACCATCACACTATTAGTTTAGTATCTCATGCCTGCAAAATTTTAACACGTATTATTTACAGAAGAATGGAAAAACAAGTTGAAGTTGGGTTGAGTTGGGAGAAGATCAGTTTGGCTTCAGAAGAAATGTAGGAACACGTGAAGCAATCATGACTTTACGTCTGATCTTCGAGGATCGAGTCAAGAAGGACAAGCCCACCACGTACATGGCATTCGTAGATCTAGAAAAGGCATTCGATAATGTTGATTGGACCAAGCTATTTAAGATTCTGAAGGTGATTGGGATCAGATACAGAGAACAAAGAATTATCTTCAATCTGTATAAAAATCAGTCTGCAGTGATTAGAATCGAGGGCTTTGAAAAAGAAGCAGCAATCCAGAAAGGAGTGAGGCAAGGCTGCAGTTTGTCCCCCCTCCTTTTCAATGTTTACATCGAACAGGCAGTAAAGGAAATCAAATAGGAATTTGGAAAGGGAATCACCACTTATGGATGGTGTTGCGGACTGGAAAAACAGGCAGCTATTATAAATAAAAGCATCACGGACAACCACCCTCCACTACATATTTGATATATGTATACTAAGATTTGATTTATTTATATACAAAATACAGTCTTCGATTTTTCATTTTTGTTCTTGTTTTTGGTGCTCTTTTTTTTCATCTATATACAAACTTCAAACATTGAAAGACATTTGCGTGGCTTTTGCATGAGCAAATGTTGTCAGAATTACTCTAAAGTGTAAGTTTTCTGCAGTGTCATTTTCTATTGCTAGAATGGCGAGAGAGTTCAGCCTTTCCTGTGCCATAGTAGAGCGCAAATAAGTTGTATATGCTTAAGCTTACTAAAGCTTCGTTCGGCACTAGCAACTGTCACGGGTATTGTTAGTAACACTCTTAATGTGACCCACAAGTTTGTAAACAAATCTTTACTGTTTGCGTTTTTGATCATACGCAATACTACTTTTGGTATGACTGTGTTCTTTCCATGATCCAAATCGAACTTACATGTAAAAGTTCAAGATACAGTTCAATTCCGTTGATATCAGACACTTTGGTTGCTTTGTCAGTTAAATGTGTTTCAAAGTTCAAATAACTTTGTTTTTGATATTATTTTCCTGGAAGTTGAACAACATTACCCAAAAATCCCCACAATTGTTGGTGTTATTTCAATACAGATGACCTCCTCTTAAGTTCAGAACTTTATCCACTATTGGATAAAATACTCCTCACATAAAGGTTTCTTCAGGTGACGATTGCACTACCTCAGAAGACTCATACAAAAAAACGCGTTTTCATTTACGAATCCTTTTCAAGTGAAAAACAGGCTTGATACCAAGTTCAGCAGTTATTCCTTTAGTGGAGATTACTGCGTCCAGATATCCATTCCCTCTAAATCTGTTTAAAAACTCCAAACACTTATTGAACAGTCACTGATGTCTACCACTTCCCCTTGAATGCTTTTACTGATCAAATTAACTTAAAAAAGAATGTCATTCCACAAGATCAAAGTTATGATGAAGGAAAAGTCTTCCATCTGATTAGTCAAAGATTGAGCTTCGGAGGCTGTTTGGGGGTCATCATTATTGTCGCCTAACTCAAGCAATGCATCCTTAACTTCTGTTTATTGGTATCTAACAGCATGAACAGCACTTTTGCGAGATTCCCAGGGTGTTTCACACACTTGCTTTAAAGTAAGTGCTTTAGTCTGGTCGCTTATTACACACCAATGCTTCGTTGAACTAGAGAAGATGGTAAAGAGGCGTTGTAAAATACCAAATAAAGATGTAGGCTTAACTGATGATTTTGCTCCATCAGTAATTACTAGGTTTAGGCTATGGCACTCGCAAGGAATGAACACGGCCAAAGGGAAGTTGGCCAGTACACCAGCTTGAACTCCTTTTTGTACACCTGCCATGTTGGCGCCATTACCGTATCCTTGACCATGACAGTTTGTCATGTTCAAACCACACTCTTCAATTTGTTTGAACAGCAAAACAGCGAGAGCTTCTCCTGTGGTTTCTTTGGCAACTCAATAGGCTATAATGCTTTCTTCTACTTTGATCTTCCCATCATCATCTTCAGTGACATAGCAAATCGTTAATGAAACTTGTGACTTATGTGTGGAGTACAATCAAGGATAACGGAAAAATATCTGGCTTCCTTTATTTTCGTCAAGATACTTTGCTTTACTGAGTCATCTAGTATAGTTATTAGCTAGTTTTGTATTGACACACTTAATAAAGGAAATTGTGTTTCTTTGTTAGTTATAGGGTACGTCTTAGTGTTCCATTACTACATTATCAAATTTTCGTAAAAGTTGCACAAGTTCAAGAAAGTTTCCATTATTTTTTTGTGAAAACTTTGGAAGATGACCCATGAAAAACTATAATGTGCTCTTCTAGATATAAAGTAATTTCCACTAACCATCGCAATACTTCTTCGGAACCCTGACTCTCAGTTTCAACTTGCTTCATGATGTGCTGGTTGATTGATGTGTCTCCTTTAATTCTTTTTTCTGGTTCAAACCATGTAGCCATACTTTTAAAATGGTCTGGTGACAACTCATAGGATTTTAAACGGACTGCCAAATTTTTCCAGTTGTTAAAACTCAATGCTTGACCAAAATGTGACTTTGATGAGGAATTAAACAATCTACAACAGAAACAATAGACATAATCTGATTTTTCTGAAAAAATCAACAATCACCTTGATATTTTTCCCTCCATTTTACAAAAACTGATACCAAAATTGGTTTGAAAAGTGCCTATTTGTGTAATTTTTGGTGTAATCGTGGTCTTCTTTAGAGTATTCAGCCAGCCCTTTCAAAACAAACTCATCACGCTGAATGTGCATAATATGCGCTGGCCATGTTGCAGGAAATAAATTTCAATTTCGGTGTCTGTTGACAGTTCTATCACTCTTTTATTGCCATTATCACTATCACTGTGATCACTATCGCTTGTAATGGTATCATCAGTAGGGGAAGGTACAGGTACAAATTCAGTGTCTTTGGCCGCTTGACTGCTACTTTGTGAGGACGAACTACAGCTAGGTGCAGACGTATTGGTCTCAGCCGTGGCAACATTTTGTGTTGTATTAGTTTAAAAAAATAGTTTTGGCACTTTACTTAATAAAACCTCATTCAGTAACTCACTTTCCTTGTACAACGTTCTCCTTTGCCTCCCTGACAACTTTTTCGACATAATGCTGGAGTTTTCCACTAATCACTATCACTATGCACTTCACAACAACATCGTTCAGTATTCATAAAGCTCGTAACGCACAGAAGAATAAACTACAGTAGAAGTCCACTATAGCGAGTACGGCATATAACGAGAATCCCGTTGTAGAGACAGTTTTTTGCTGACGCTTTGAAATTCATACATTAAACTGTGTATTATCCTTCTGTTGTAGTGAGAGCCCTATCACTGACGCATCTGTTATTACGAGGGATTAAGCGTGCACGATTTTTTCCCGTTTCAATATTTATGCACCTCAGCGATTGTGTTGCATGCATTCAATTATCTTCGCTATCGTTTCCTCGCTATGTTCACTAGCGAGTCCTCTCGTCAACATTCAAAGGCGATGTTGAAGTCGATTTGTAATACCCAACGACTGCTATTCTCTAAAGAAAATTTGAAATGAAAGAGGATATGTTTTCGTAATAAATGCGTGAATGACGTGGCCAATAGCAGTTGTAAACTCGTTCAAAATAACGGCTGAAGTAAACGATCCCGTAATTTTAATGTTATATACTGAAATTCAGTAAGAATGCGATACACCTCAAGATATGGCAGAATACATCACTGATTTCAGAGGATAGTTCATATTTTCTCACGTCTAGTTAAATTTCGGAAAGGCTATTCACATTTAAATTTTAGCGAGGATAACTCATTTCTCTACATGCGTTTCAATTATGTTTTCATGACATATACAGTTAAGTTAGGTGTCGCCATTTAAAGAAAAAACTCTGGAGTGATACCACATTTCTCCGAATCCAAGACGATGCTTTTTTCCACAGAATCTCATGCGAAAAATCAAGGGTCTTCTTGCATTCGCGGCCTAACAGTAATGAATACCACTGGCAACTCTCGCGGTACCACGCTGCTTCTTTTCACCCCCGCACGCACACACAAAATTCGTTGACAATAAACAACCGACTCTTTATTATACATTGTTAGCCGTGACAACCGGTTGTAGAGTGCACTGGCGTAGCCAGGGGGGGGCCCAGGGGGGCCGGGCCCCCCCCAAAATATTTTCTGAAACTAGAGTGAGGATTAGCCGTTGTTTTACGTACAACTTAAAAACGTACGCCGAAATGTTAAATTAACGTAGCGACAAGAATCTATTAGTAGGACTCAATAGGGACATACATAATTCTCCATATTTGTACTGCTTGAATGAAAGGAAGACACTTAGGATTGTGATGCGCGAGGATATTTCCCTGTAGAGGCCTCAGTATTGGGAATGAAACCGTGTATTGACAAATGTCAAGACATGAAGAAAGGGCCAATTAGCAAGGGATTACTCAGTACGGGGCCGGAACGTGACCACCGAGATAACGGGGGCCACGTCCAGAAACAACTGCAAGCTTACAACATCGTGTCAGCTTTTGCAGATCGGTTCCAGGAAACAACAATGTCCTAGGGATCCTCGGGTTGCACCGTGGTTGAGAGATGTGCTGTGTTTGAGTTGCAGCGTTGGGAAGATTGTGACAGGATTGTGATCTGCACGTTAGTTCCTCATTTTGTGCCATATAAGTGACATTTTTTGAATGTCACTGAAAAGCCAACACTATGTGCATCCTCGGTAAGTTATGAAAAAGTTTTTTTTTTAAATTCTTACAGTGCCAAGACAATCGCGGATGCGTGCCTAAGTTCGATAGGTAGGCCTATATATTTTGTCAAATGCCCGGGGACTGATTGGAACCTCAAATGGCACCATCAAAAGTGCGGGTAAATACTTTGTAATTGGCGGGCGTGATAACTCAGTTCCAATGCTTCTATCTTCTCATCAGGACAGCCCAGGCTTGAATCGCAGTCGATACATGGAACATTTTTAAAATGGGTAGTCACGTTCTATTGATACGAATTCTACTTAAAACACTAGATCCCGTTCCTTACCTTTCTTTATACTTTTGAGCCAGAACCGCATCATTTATGGTGGTGTATTTTGCGTATCCAACCATTCTTCGGACTTATCTTGTACCTTAAATGGAGTGGATGCAGTGGCGTACCCACAAAATAATTTCAGTGGGTGGGGTGTAAGTCCAGGCCAGTAGTGTGGATACAACTTTTCCTTTGAAGGGGTTGTGAAAAGATGTTTTATTTTTATTTAGATTTTGCTTTACGTCGCACCGTAGATCTTCAATGGCGACGATGGGAAAGGAAAGGGCTGAGAGTGGGAAGAAGCGGCCGTGGCCTTAATTAAGGCACAGCCCCAGCATTTGCCTGGTGTGAAAATGGGAAACCACAGAAAACCATATTTAGGGCTGCCGACAGAGGTGTTTGAACCCACTATCTCCCGGATGCAAGCACACAGCGGTGCGCCCCTAACTGCACGGCCAACTTGCCCGGTGAATATGAAAAGAAAGCCGGTCCTTAACATAAACTGGCTGCATTATTGAAACTGTTCGTAATATTGATGATATCGTTCTTCGTTTGTGAGGAAGTAGAATCTTCATTTAATTTGTCTTCTTAAAAAAAAAAAGGAACCACCGTGAAGGTGACTACCTTCCAGGCCGTATATATTTCGATTACGAGAGACTCAAGGAAAACTCTACTGCACCCAAAAACAAGGCTGTATCCTCCCCATCCCATGCCTTTCTTAACTCTGTCAGTGCCGGGAATCGAATGCAGGATGTCTTAAGTCAAATTCGAAAATAAGGAGACCTAAAAGTACCAGCCGGCCCCACAGTGTACGGGTAGCGTGCCTGCCTCTTACCGGAGGCCCCGGGTTCTATTCCCGGCCAGGTCAGAGACTTTTACCTGGATCTGAGGGCTGGTTCGAGGTACACTTAGCCCACGTGTTTATAATTGAGGAGCTATCTGACGGTGAGATGGCGGCTCCGGTTTAGAAAGCCAGGAATAACAGCGGAGAGGATTCGTCGTGCTGACCACACAATACCTCGTAATCTGTAGGCCTCCGGGCTGAACAGCCGTCGCTTGGTAGGCGATGGCGCTTCGGGGCTGTTACGTCATGGAGTTTGATTTGGAAAAGTGAACAGAGAAGGAAGCGACACCCCTGTAAGGCTCCTTAGCTTCCAGCTAGTTCTTCTGTCCGGCCTCGTGCGTTTAGGACAGTAAGAAAACGTACGCCTTAATAAATGCTCCTCATAAAACCTTTGTAAAAATACTAGCTGCATCTATTTATAACAATAATCACAAACGCCTCCTTTTCATGTGGCTCAGTTGGTTGAATCGCTGTCCTTCTGAGTCTGAGTTCGCAGGTTCAAATCCTGGATTGGATCGGTAACCCTTAAAACGGTGTTAAAATGGCAACAGCTCAGTGTCGTTGATTTCTGGCACGTTAATAAAAATTATAGATACGAATATTAGCGTCACGAAACTCTAACTTTATACTACTATATTCTGTATCCCAGACTTGCGTGGAAAAGTAATTAACAATTTACTTTACGTCACACCGACACAGATAGGTCTTATGGCGACGTCGGGATAGGAAATGCCTAGGAGTGGGAAGAAGGCGGCCGTGGCCTTAATTAAGGTACGGCCCCAACATTTGCTTGGTGTGAAAATGGGAAACCACGGGAAAACACTTTCAGGGCTGCCGACAGTGGGGTTCGAATCCACTATCTCCCGGATGCAAGCTCACAGCTGCGTGGCCCTGACCGCGTTGGAAACTAACAGGACAAGGTAAACCCTACATAGCATTTGTTGTAACGTGTATTTTCCTTTACCAACTAACAAAATATCTATACCCATACGTTTTACATTATTTATTTATTTATTTATTTATTTATTTATTTATTTATTTATTTATTTATTTATTTATTTATTTATTTATTAGTGCCTTCAGTACAGTGGCGAAGTTAGGGCTCCAGGCCCTCTTGTACACTTAACCACATACTAATCAAAATCTTAAATAAAATACTGAGATTCTTAAAATAGTTAAAACTACATAAATTACTAGAATTTAAAATAAATTTAAATAAATTACTTACTAAATTAATATTAGAACTAATTAATATTAAAAACTCTTAAACATGGCTAATCCTCAGGAACGCACACATTCATACTTCAACCATTCAGTCAGCTGTCCTCAGCAGGTAGTCTCGGCAGGTGACCTTAAATCATGATTTAGAAAAGCTAGTTTCTCTGACCTGAACTGGCAGGGAATTCCATAATCTGGCGACAGTCACCACAAATGATTTAATAATTTTATTTGTGCGGTGCAGTGGAATAGAAAGAATGGATCTAGAACGTGTATTAATGTTGTGAAATAATGATAAAAAGATGAATTTAGAAGAAATATACATTGCCTGACTTTCAGCTACCACTCTGATCACCATCGTTAAAGTGTGTAGCTGCCGACGTTTATCAGACATCAGCCATGAGACAGCCTGATAGTATGGGGTGATATGATCATCGTACCCGATATTGTAAATAAATCGCTGGCAGGAATTCAGTGCTCGTTGAAGTTTAAGTGTTTCTTCTCTCGTCATGTCAACAAAAACAACGTCACAATAATCAAGAATAGGGAGAATGAGTGTCTGTATTACTTTGGCCTGTAGCTCAAATGGAAATACATTCCTCTGTCGTTTAAGAGGGTGAAGTACTCCAAAAATCTTTTTACGTATTTCTTTCGTTTGATCAGACCAATCAACTGTTACATTCATCATTACGCCGGGATTTTAACCGTTTTACTGTAGGGAATAATGTTACCGTTCAGTAGGATAGGCGGGATTGCGACATTGTTTGAGAAGCTCAGTAATTTTCGTGATCCAATTATAATTGTCTGAGTTTTTTTGCAGTTTAGTATAAGAGAGCTTCGTTGTGCATATACACTGAGTCGTCGGAGGTCCCTGATAATATCTTGTCTTGCAGTGTCGATATAGCCTATTTAAAGATCGTCAGCACAGAGGTCATGTGTGTTATTTCCTGTCACAGATGGTATGTAATTGATATAAATACAGAAACGTAGGGGCCGTAGAATACTGCCCTGTGGGGCAACACTAAGTTTCATTTTCCATTTAGGGACCTTATCGTTTACTGTTACACGCTGTTGACGGTTACTCAAATAAGAACTAAAAACCTTAAGTGCAACCAGGTCGAAATTTAGCAGTTCCATTTTCTGTATCATAGTCGGAATTAGTACAGTGTCAAAGGCGCTACTGAAGTCAAGAAGAATACGTATAGTGAGCAGTCGTTTGTCCATAGCGTTTCTAATGACTTCGGTAACCTTCAAAAGTGCTGTCGCGGTACTGTGACCCTTCTCAAATCCAGATTGCAAAGGGTCCAAAAGAGCATTTTTATTTAGGTATTCCAGAACTTCCTCGTATACTAAACGTTCGAAGTCTTTAGAAAGCGCAGGGAGTACGGACATAGGACGATAGTCAGAGGGTGATTGTGGGTCTAAACTCTTAGGTACCGATATAATATTGGCTGTTTTCCATACAGTAGGGAAAGTTCCGTTTAGTAAACAGTAGTTCAGTATGTGCGTCAGTATAGGCGAGATAGCACCCGTAATGTTATGTATAAAAGTAATAGAAATATCGTATACACCTGTAGTCTTTGATTTAATTGAGTACAAAGCCTTTTAACCTGATTTTCTGTGACACTGTGAAATGCGAATGGCGGATTGGCTGGAGGGGAGGGCGGTGAGTCGGTGCAGTTAATTTGGGTAGGTTGAATATTTATTCTACTAAAGTAATCGTTCAGTTCGTCAAGTGGAATGTCAGGAGTTGTCTGTCTCTGTTGATGTTTTCCTATTCCCAGAGCTCTAAGTTGGTCCCATGCGCGATTAGAATTTACGTTGTTAGCTAAAATCCGAAAATATATGCATTTTTTAAATTTCTGATTAACTGCTTTGTGCGATTTCTTAAGATGCGGTTAGATTCAAAGTCTGTGTCGTCTAGGGTTTGTTTATAATGTCGAAATAACGAGTCACGGTGGGCCATCATTCTCTTGCCTACATCATCTAGCCATGGACAAGAAGGACGAGAAACCTGTATTCGACGCGCGCGCAAGTGCGCGCTTGTGTGTTTGTGTGTGTATCTTTGCCGCATTATTTGTATAAAATGTCACTTCTTTATTGCTTATCACATGACCATTATTATTATAACATTACCGTATTTGTTCTAAACCAGAATATTGCATCCTTACTCAAAGTGTTTATTCTTGCATTCATTTCACTTCTACGCGGAATATATGAAATGCTGCAGTTATGTTGCGATGGGAGTAACAGAGGTAGCCGGGGGTGGGTTGTCGTCCAAGGAGTCCAGACACCCCAGGAGTTTTAACTAAAGTTCTTTTATTGAGCATTTTATATATAATGTGCATTAATATTAGCTTCCGGAGTCCGACTCATTGGCTGAATGATCAGTGTTGAGGCCTTCGGTTCAGACGGCTCCGGGTTCGATTCCCGGCTGGTTCGGGGATTTTAATCGCATCTGAATAATTCTTCTGGCTTGCGACTGGGTGTTTGTCCCAACATATTCAGACAACATACTACATTACCAACCACCAAATAAACACACAACACTGATTACATCCCTCTATATAGGGTTGGCGTCGGGAAGGACATCCGGCTGTAAAACAGGGCCAAATCCACATGTGCGACACATTTCGCACCCGCAATCCCACAGATTTGGGAAAAGTGGGGAAGAAGAAGAAGGAAATTACTATTAGCTCCCGGAATCCGCACGAATCCACTACTCTTACTTGGATCCAAGGACACCCATTTCCTTTTAAGGTATTCTACACCACCTAAACTATGGAAGTTTGGACACCTACCAAAATAAAATTCTGGATGAATGGGCCCCCCCCAAACTGAAATCCTGGCTACGCTACTGGTAGAGTGCCTGTGTGTAACGTCCCTGGATCTCGGGAAATAGTGAAGAGAGAATGAAATTCTATTAACCTCTACAAAAACGTTTCTCAAATCTGCAGAATGACATCAAAACATGCGAGCCTTCCAATTCTTAGCAAGGCCACGGCTACTCAGTGGCAGAGTTATAACGCATCTATTGTACCTGACTCTTAGTAAAATTAAGTTTTATAGACAGCAAGAATATTTTTGTGATGGATAGTTGTAAAGATACGTGGAACAGGTATTGCCGGCGAATTTTCAATGGGTTCTCGTCGATATTATGATGCCAATTTTAAGTTAATTGTTATTAAACACTCGGAAATGCAGGATAATTGTGCAGCCGCAAGAAAATATGGCATAGGCCTAACTAAAGCGATTATTTGGCACCAGCGTGAAGACAAAGATACAAAAAATGCATTCAGTGGTCCGCAAGAAGTCGAAAATGAAATTGTGAGGTACCGGTATGTGCATGAAAAACACAAGGGTGGAAAGGCCATACCGTGGCGCAATAAACTCGTTCATTGACATTCAATATCCGCGATTAGGTCTATACATCGCTAGCCGCTGAAGTTGGCCGAACCCGGCAAGCGAGACGTGCGTGTAGCTTTAGCCGGTTATATCTGATGCTGAGTAAACGTACCGTAACAGTTTTATAGACAGCAAGAATATTTTCCTGATGGATTGCCGCATTGTAGAGACGCATGTGATAGCTATTGCTGGCAAATTTTCAACGGGTTCTCTTCGGTATTATGATGCCAATTTTAAGTTAATGGTCATTAAACCCGCGGAAATAAAGAATAATTGTGCAGCTGCAAAAAAATGCGGTATAAGGAAAGCCAATGTTCGGCTTCTAAAATAGCTTAAAAATGCGTACTGTACAACAAAGGCATTGATACGATTTTACAAGGCACTTTTAGAGCCTGATTTAAATTTTTGAAGGAAAAAGTGGGGGTCGTCTTGGGTTTGCAGAAATACCGAACTGTATATTTTTTCAGAATGAAATTAAACATACACTTCCACGTAGTATCGCATTTCGAAAAATAACAAACATTAAGTCGTAGTGTGGAAATCACCGCGGAAACGCAATTTTTGAAGAAACTGATTGCCATTTCATACCGATTTTCATGTGTATGGGGATTTTTCTGACTTTTATATAAAAATCGGATATAACGACAATCTGCTATAGCGAGTAAATCTACCGCTGTTGTGAATTCTTGCTATAATGGACTTCTACTGTATTAGCAATTGGCATAAACAGTAACGGCGTGTCTATATCAGTGTCACTATAAAACCAAGTAACCAAAACAAGTGTAAACTGTGCCCCACGCGCGCTGTGGATGGGGAGGGGTGTTGATGCCAACTCGCCAGCGCCGATGAGTCACGATCCTATTTCCACCCTCACTACCTGCTACCACAGTGGACAGTGCTGCTCAGTACACACAGTACTACAGTGCATTATGCATAGAGATAATTTGTGCACACTCAGCCATGCATCCATTGTATTATTGTATAAAACAGAGACCAATACAGTCGTCTATAGAATTAGATTATAAACGAATAAAATATATTTCTTTTTTACCCATGGCGGGGCCCCCCTGCGATCATGGCGTGTAAGGCGACCGAGCCGCCTCGGTCGCCCCACCCACCCACGTGACGGCCCTGGTAACTTTTTTAGAGCCCTTTATGTGAACCGTATTGTCTTGTGGCATTTCGAAATAAATGGGCGTCTGGTCAGCATTCCCAATTTGAGAAAGCAGATAGGAATTTTGCTTCCGGAAACAAATAACATGGTGATGAATGCTGTCGACTTCATAGGCAACAAGGAGATGACGTGAAATAGATGAACATCTTTTCATACACAATCCATTTCTTCAATAAAAGTTCGTTATCTACCCACGGCTTGCATCAAAACCCTCCTTTTTAAGTTTCTTTGCAATGTCTAATGATTTTAGTTGACACCTTTCAGTCGACACACCATAACCTAGTTCACGTCTTTCAGTCATGTATTTATAAAGCCGTTCTTCATTTTCAGTAAGCTGTGCACTCTGCCCTTGGAAAGCTCCACTATCACCGGTACTTTTTAATAACATTTCCTTCTTCTTCCTCCAATCGCAAATACACGATTCATCAATGTACAATATATATATAAATGTCTAATTGAAATATATTATAACTAGCAAATTTACCCATGCTTCGCTATGGTATTCTACATTGTATACGGATATCGAAGTAAATTACTATACATGCAGTAAATATTTTTTAAAATTGCATGTCTCTTAGTGTTATCCAGCAACAGCAGGGGGGAGGTTCCCATACATTGTGTCCAATGTAAAGTGCAAGTTGCGGAGTTGTTATGATAACGGCAGGCTCTCTTGCCTACTGCCATTCGCAATCGAGTAGGTAAGTTTTCATTATAATGAGAGGCCCCATTACCTACTGCGCGGTCACACTCCTTCTGGGGAGTTTTCGTTACAGTGGCAAGTGCCCTTTCGTACTTCCAGACAAATTACAGTTAAGGAGGTTTTACTTTAATAGCAGTCACCTCCCCTACTGCCAGTCAAAATTGAGTTGTGCTGTTATCATTGTAATGACAGGCCCCTTTCCTTAATGACAGTCATACCGAATTGGTGAGTTTCCGTTATAACAGCAAGGCCACTTATGTCTAATGCCAGTCACATTTTAGATGGGTAAATTTGTTTATAAAGGCGGGCACACTTGCCTACTCAAAAACACAATCGGTTAGGGGAGTTTTGAACAAAATTACATGATTCCTTGACTTCTGCCAGTCAAATCGAGAAGGGAGTTATTAATTACAATGGTAGTCCCTCCTTACTAATGCTATTATATAGAAGTTGGAGAAAGAGCCCATTCCTACTGCCAGTCAAAGACAATGTGGAGAGTAATGATTACAATAGCAGATGCCCACCTGCTGAGAGTCACTATTGATGTATAATGTTAATTATAATGTGAATTACACCCTTTCTACATCGCTACAAATCGACTTCAAAGAATATGTGTAGATCGACTTACGAAGTATACGCATGTTTGCAATATTGCAAACCTTCATTTACAGATTAACTTCTGCTAAATGATACATAATATTGACAAACGGATTGCACCATAAGACACCTCATTTAGTGGTCTAAATGGTGGGTCTTAAGATATTTTCTCCAGTCTCATCTATTTATGGGTAAAATGGAGTTTAGAAACATTGAATAGGGTGAAATTTGGGTAAGGTTTTCTTACAGTGCATTACGTTTGGGTACTAATACGACAGCTACAAACATAGAATTTGGCGCACATATAGATACTGGGTGGGCCAATGTTCGTGTAGATTTAGATGATTCTGTCTTTCGTATAACTGATTCGAACTACGAATTATACATGTACAAAGAGCAAAATGTAGGACTAATTGAGAAATAGAGACAAATCTAACATAAAAGCAATAGAGATATGACGAAATGTCATAGGACCAAAGTTGTAGATCACTCCAAATTGAACTGAGATTTTGCCATCCGTTTTGTGATGCGACTTACCGTTTGGCCGTGAAATACCTAGAAATGAAGGTCTGCACCGACATTAAAATTGCCTCAATATTCTGATATTTTGGGGGGTGAAAATGAAATATTTAAAGATCTTGGAAGCTTTCCATTAATTACAGGTTAAGGCATATAATTTTGCCAAATTTCAGTTTTCTAGCTCATCTGGCAAATTGTGCCGCAGTCTTGCTTTGGGGGGGGGGGGAAGGGTGGTTTAAAATGAGGGCTTCCAAGAAACTAAAGCTAACAAATATGCAGATGGTCATTATTATTACACTTGAAACGGATAACTGAACGAAAATGTTGCCAAAATAGTCAATGTACAGGCACACGGTCGTTAAGATTTTATTTATATAGATAAGGAATCTGCTCTATGTGCAACACCTTTTGGGCTATGTCCGCTGGACCGATCGTTCATGATATCTCCCTTATTAATCCTCCTACCGAAAAAATGCATATGAGGAAAACGTTTTAGAAATTAATTTCCATCCAGGTTGGTCGATTTCCAGTCAGGCTAGTCTTGTATGTATTGTGGGAGAGTAAAAATCACTGTTTCATTTACCTATAAACCCCCAGTCCATTCCAAGAATTGGACAAGGTATGGACCCAAAAACTTACCGTTGGGCAGTGGATGCTAAATATGAAGTTTGGTTGAAATATCTCCAGTAGTTTTCAAGTTACAAGAAATATGCTTTACATGCACCTGCTCTTGAGTTAGTCCGGTGGGACTTGTGCAGAAAAGCGGTCCGTTAATGATATCTCCCTTATTTATTCTCGTATCATATGAGAAAAATGGTTTAGAAATTGATTTCCATTAAGGCAAGTTGATTTTCAATAAGTTTGGTTGTGTATATTTTGTGGGAGTGCAAAATCACGGTTTCGTATAAACCCCCAGTGAGTTCAGGGATTTAGAAACAATATTGTCCCTAAAACCTACCCAAGGACAGGTGGATTCTAAATATGAAGTTTGGCAGAAATATATACAGTATTTTTCAAGTTATAGACAAACAGACACACAAACAAACAAAAATACTCCAAAGCTAAAAAATGTGCAGATGGTCTTTATTACACCTGGAACGGGTAACTGTACGGAAATTTTGCCAAGATAGTCAATGTACAGACACATGGTCGATACGATTTTATTTGTTTAGATGACTAATAAGCATGGGCACATTTGTAAATGCAGATCTTCATTTCGAGATTTACTGGTCCTAAACGGTACATCATATCAACAAACGATTTGCACCATCAGGCGCTCCTTTAATGCTCTGCATGTTTGGTCTTCAAACATGTTCTAGTATCTCCTGTATTTGTGGGTTCGATTGAGTTACGAAATTTGAATGGTGTGAAATTTTGGGTACATTTTTAATATTTTACATTAATTTTCCCATACTTATGTGAAGCTGGAATCATGAATTTTGGTTTGCATATAGCCATTGGTTGTGTCAATGTGCGTGCCAAATTCGATGACTCTATCTTTCCTATAAATGTGTCAAACTATGAAATATACGTGTAAAAGCATAAAATTTACGAACAATCGAGAAATACAGCCAAATCTAACATATAAGGGAGAGAGAGACGGCAAAAAGTCATAGGAACAAAGTTGTAGATCACTCCAAATTAAACTGAGATTGTGCCATCCATTTTGTGATACGACTTACCGTTGGGGACAAAATACCTCAAAACGAAAGTCTGCACAGTTATTAAAATTGCCTCCATATTTCGATATTCTTCGAGTATAAAAGGTGAAAAATTTAAAGATCTTGGAATTTTTACTTCAGTTACAGGCTAAAACGTATATTATTGCCTAATTTCAATTTTCTAGCTCGTCTGGCAGATTGTGCCGCAATCTTGATTTTAAGCAAGGTGGGTTAAATTTAAGACTTTCCGGAAACTATAGCTAAAAAATATGCAAATGGTCATTATTATCCCTTAAATGGATAGCTGTATGAAAATTTCGTCAAAATACTCAATGCGCAGACACACGGTTGTTACAATTTTATTTATGTAAATAGATAAGGAATCTGCTCCACATACAACACCTTTTGGGTTATGTCCACTTGACTTAGCCTGCAAAACCTACCATTAATGGTATGTCCCTTATAAATCCATCTGTCAAAAAAAAAAGCATAGGAGAAAAAAGTTTTAGAAATCGATTTCCGGTCAGGTTGGTCTTATATATATTGTGGGAGAATAAAATCACTATTTCGGTTCCCTATAAACCCCCAGTCCATTCTGAAATTTGAAAAGGTATGGACTTAAAAACCTCCCTTTGCACAGATGGATGCTAAATATGAAGTTTGGTTGAAATATCTCCAGTAGTTTTCAAGTTAAAAACCTCCCTTTGCACAGATGGATGCTGAATATGAAGTTTGGTTGAAATATCTCCAGTAGTTTTCAAGTTATAAGAAATACGCTTTTCACTCCATTGAGTTATCTCTGGTGAGACTTGTACCCCAAAAATGGTCCGTTAATGATATCTCCCTTATTAATCCTCGTATCAAAATGATGCGCCTGAGAAGAAAAATGTTTAGAAATTGATTTCCATTAAGGCAGGTAGATTTCCATTAAGATTGGTTGTGTATATTTTGTCAGAGTGCAAAATCACGGTTTTGGTTTCATATAAACCCCCAGTCAGTTCAGGGATTTAGAAACAATATTGGCCCTAAAACCTACCCAAGGATTTATAGAAAATAAATTTTGGTAGAAATATATCCAGTAGTTTTCAAGTTATAGACAGACAGACAGACACCAAAGCAAAAAAATATGCAGATGGTCGTTATTACACCTGAAATGGATAAATGTACGGAAATTTCGCCAAAATAGTCAATGTACAGACACATGGTTGTTACGATTTTATTTATATAGCCAATGTACAGACACGTGGTTGTTATGATTTTATTTATATAGATGTATCGAACAGGGGGATTCGATTAGACATTTATTTTGTACAGTTGAGATTTTCAATATGGAATAAAGTTATATCTTGCAATGATTCATCAATATTGTATTTTCTGCCGGCAGCACAATTTCTGATGGTTTCAGCTTCCGTTACAACTTCTAAGTTTCTCACTCACAGTAAATGACCGCAAATGCTTTTTTGTATTCATCACTTGTTACCAATGATGCTTCTTCACTCATAACACAAAGTATTAATCAACTGCCACACCATGTGGTTCTAGTAACGCGGAAGTGGGTGATGGAGCGGAATTTCAGCCGTTGCCATCTCTCGTGACATGAAACGGCTGTTGCTGCGTTGACGCATCTTTGGAACAATTATTATGAGACCACGATACAGAAGGCTTAAGTATGACCTGCACCCGAATTTAAGGAGCAATATTTCTGTATAAAGAAGTGCAGGTGGTATTGAGGATTATACTGTAGTAGCTGATGTACCCATGCTTCGCTATGGGATTCTAAGAAAGACTGTCTTTGTGGTTTTCCTAACTACAATTAGTTAACTCAGGCCATTACAAAAACATCTGTAGGAATGTAGGGATGAAAAGCAATGTTATCGTATAAAATACTCGCTCAAATGAAAAACCGCACATTTTCTCACTTTTAACAAACAGTACTATGGTGCCTATCTAACAGTCCAAAGTTCCACTGCTGGTATGACCAGGCCGCAGACAGCCGTGAACACTCCTCTACCATTGTTCCGTTAATATACACACTGCTCATTCCAATCAGTGCCTCAGAGTGGGGACTGAATAGCTCGAATGCTATGATGAACCATTTGTTACGTACCAGTAGTATCAGAAAATGTATGAACCAGAGGAATGGCATGGTTAAGAAGAAATTTATCTAACTCCCCAGCTACTTCCCGCCAATATTGAGGTACGCTGTTATAATACCAATATAAATGGTCCGTTATTGGACATTATAAATTTTCCAGCTAATTCATTCATAGTTGCCAGCGTTTCGCCCCCGTGTGCTAGGCTGGGCTCATCAGTTGGTACCTAGCACACCTACCAAGACGCATGGCTAGTGCATACCATGGAGGCCACTGCATAGGCTATTTGAAACCACCAGCAGTGCCAATGCACTAAGAGGTACTTTGTCTCACTACCAAAAATTGATGCCTGCTTGGCCATCAGATGATATAGATGTTGATTCCCATAGGGAAACTGAAATATTTGTCTCGAATGGGTAAATTTATAATACCAATATAAATGGTCCGTTATTGGACATTATAAATTTTCCAATGGTTCATGTTTGTGGGTTACTGTAGTCACGTCCTAGTTCGTGAACCATGGGCAACGGCTGAGTGGCCTACTAAGTGGTCCTGAGAGTCGGGATACCAGTTGCTATGGAATGGGAGTGGGCATCTCGGACATATACTGAGTCGTGGCCCTCCTTGTGCTCAGGCGGCTAGGACTATAAAATTCACCGGTGGTCCATAACCCGTTAGAGGAGAGATCCTCACTTGGACTATGTGCAAGTAGGGCAGCATCCTGCTTCATGAATTTACCGAGCTCAGAACACTTTAAGCAAGCCTTGGACCTATGGGAGTAATGGAGTCCCACTCCCATTTGACAGGCGAGGGACTCCTTGGAAACAACTTGGCGAACGAAATGGAATTCGATGGGGAGCTATCAATATTAATGGGGCTTATGGAAGAAAGAAGGTAGAACTTGCTGAGTCAGCAAAGAGGATGCATCTGGATGTGCTAGGAGTAAGTGATATTCGGGTAAGGGGAGATAAGGAGGAAGAGATAGGAGATTATAAAGTGTACTTGACAGGTGTTAGAAAGGGAAGGGCAGAGTCTGGGGTAGGGCTCTTTATCAGGAATACCATTGCACGCAACATAGTTTCTGTTAGGCACGTAAGTGAGCGAATGATGTGGGTAGATTTGTCAGTGGGAGGAATTAAGACAAGAATTGTGTCCGTGTATTCACCATGTGAGGGTGCAGATGAGGATGAAGTTGACAAGTTTTATGAAGCATTGAGTGACATCGTGGTCAGGGTCAACAGCAAGGATAGAATAGTGCTAATGGGCGATTTCAATGCGAGAGTTGGGAATAGAATTGAAGGATACGAAAGGGTGATTGGTAAATGTGGGGAAGATATGGAAGCTAATGGGAATGGGAAGCGTTTGCTGGACTTCTGTGCTAGTATGGGTTTAGCTGTTACGAATACATTCTTCAAGCATAAGGCTATTCACCGCTACACATGGGAGGCTAGGGGTACCAGATCCATAATAGATTATATCTTAATAGACTTTGAATTCAGGAAATCTTTTAGGAATGTACAAGTTTTTCGGGGATTTGTCGATGATACAGACCATTATCTGATCTGTAGTGAACTAAGTATCTCTAGGCCTAAGGTAGAGAAAGTGAAGTCTGTTTGCAAACGAATAAGGGTAGAAAATCTCCAGGATGAGGAAATTAGACAGAAGTACATGGATATGATTAGTGAGAAGTTTCGAACAGTAGACAGTAAGCAGGTTCAGGATATAGAAAGTGAATGGGTGGCATACAGGGATGCCGTAGTAGAAACAGCAAGGGAATGCCTAGGAACGACTGTGTTTAAAGATGGGAAAAGGCGAACATCTTGGTGGAATGATGAAGTGAGAGCAGCCTGTAAACGTAAAAAGAAGGCTTATCAGAAATGGCTCCAAACAAGGGCCGAGGCAGACAGGGATTTGTACGTAGATGAAAGAAACAGAGCGAAACAAATAGTTGTTGAATCCAAAAAGAAGTCATAGGAAGATTTTGGTAATAACCTGGAAAGGCTAGGTCAAGCAGCAGGGAAACCTTTCTGGACAGTAATAAAGAATCTTAGGAAGGGAGGGAAAAAGGAAATGAACAGTGTTTTGAGTAATTCAGGTGAACTCATAACAGATCCCAGGGAATCACTGGAGAGGTGGAGGGAATATTTTGAACATCTTCTCAATGTAAAAGGAAATCATCATGGTGGTGTTGCAAACAGTCAAGCTCATGGGGAGGAGGAAAATGATGTTGGTGAAATTATGCTTGAGGAAGTGGAAAGGATAGTAAATAAACTCCATTGTCATAAGGCAGCAGGAATAGATGAAATTAGACCTGAAATGGTGAAGTATAGTGGGAAGGCAGGGATGAAATGGCTTCATAGAGTAGTCAAATTAGCGTGGAGTGTTGGTAAGGTACCTTCAGATTGGACAAAAGCAGTAATTGCACCTATCTATAAGCAAGGGAACAGGAAGGATTGCAACAACTATCGAGGTATCTCATTGATTAGTATACCCGGCAAAGTATTCACAGGCATCTTGGAAGGGAGGGTGCGATCAGTCGTTGAGAGGAAGTTGGATGAAAACCAGTGTGGTTTCAGACCACAGAGAGGCTGTCAGGATCAGATTTTCAGTATGCGCCAGGTAATTGAAAAATTCTACGAGAGGAATAGGCAGTTGTGTTTATGTTTCGTAGATCTAGAGAAAGCATATGACAGGGTACCGAGGGAAAAGATGTTCGCTATACTGGGGGACTATGGAATTAAAGGTAGATTATTAAAATCAATCAAAGGCATTTATGTTGACAATTGGGCTTCAGTGAGAATTGATGGTAGAATGAGTTCTTGGTTCTGGGTACTTACAGGAGTTAGACAAGGCTGTAATCTTTCACCTTTGCTGTTTGTAGTTTACATGGATCATATGCTGAAAGGTATAAAATGGCAGGGAGGGATTCAGTTAGGTGGAAATGTAGTAAGCAGCCTGGCCTATGCTGACGACTTGGTCTTAATGGCAGACTGTGCCGAAAGCCTGCAGTCTAACATCTTGGAACTTGAAAATAGGTGCAATGAGTATGGTATGAAAATTAGCCTCTCGAAGACTAAATTGATGTCAGTAGATAAGAAATCCAACAGAATTGAATGTCAGATTGGTGATACAAAGCTAGAACAGGTCGATAATTTCAAGTATTTAGGTTGTGTGATTTCCCAGGATGGTAATATAGTAAGTGAGATTGACTCAAGGTGTAGTAAAGCTAATGCAGTGAGCTCGCAGTTGCGATCAGCAGTATTCTGTAAGAAGGAAGTCAGCTCCCAGACGAAACTATCTTTACATCGGTCTGTTTTCAGACCAACTTTGCTTTATGGGAGCGAAAGCTGGGTGGACTCAGGATATCTTATTCATAAGTTAGAAGTAACAGACATGAAAGTAGCAAGAATGATTGCTGGTACAAACAGGTGGGAACAATGGCAGGAGGGAACTCGGAATGAGGAGATAAAGGCTAATTTAGGAATGAACTCGATGGATGAAGCTGTACGCATAAACCGGCTTCGGTGGTGGGGTCATGTGAGGAGAATGGAGGAGGATAGGTTACCTAGGAGAATAATGGACTCTGTTATGGAGGGTAAGAGAAGTAGAGGGAGACCAAGACGACGATGGTTAGACTCTGTTTCTAACAATTTAAAGATAAGAGGTATAGAACTAAATGAAGCCACAACACTAGTTGCAAATCGAGGATTGTGGCGACGTTTAGTAAATTCTCAGAGGCTTGCAGACTGAACGTTGAAAGGCATAACAGTCTATAATGATAATGTATGTATATATGTATGTATGTATAAATTTTCCAGCTAACTCATACTCGGTGCGACCGGGCGAGTTGGCCCTGCGGTTAGGGTCGCGCAGCTGTGAGTTTGTATTTGGGAGGTAGTGGGTTCAAAAACCACTGTTGACAGCCCTGAAGATGCTTTTCTGTGGTTTTCCATTTTTCACACCAGGCAAATTCTGAGGCTGTACCATAATTAACGCCAGGGCTACTTCCTTTCCACTCCTAGCCCTTTCTTATCCCATCATCACCATAATACCTATCTATGTCGGTGCGACATAAAGCAAATAAATTAAAAACTCGGTATACAGCAGTAACCCCATCTATCGGACATAACTGGCAACAGAAGGCACAAAGCACATCACAACAAACAATGGTCAATGTAATGTAATTGTTGTTCAATATTTTGAGCTTTCTGTATTGTAGGCCTTCTTTCGATTCTGTGATATTAGAGCGTCTTACAAAATTATTTATAGCGTAGACTGTAGTTCCTTATTCCCCGACTTTAGATAACGATTTTCATTAAATTCTGTCAACCCATTTTCTTGTGCTTTGGCGCTGATATGGACTTAGCAATAAAAATCCAAATTCATGAATATCTCTGTTATCGTAGCCGGTACAGTAAAAATGTATAAGATATAAATGATTGGAAATTTATACTATATAACTTTAGTAATGTAATATTTGTCGATAGGACCACTAATAACACAAATATTTGAGAATTAAGTTGTAGGCTTTCCCCTAAACTACCTTTCCACTCAGCGTGAATAAAATTATTTACGGCCTAGATTATAGCGACTTATTTCCCGACCTTGCATACCGATTTTCATTAAGATAAGACAACTAATAACACACACATTTGAGAATTTAGGATGTAATTGTGTTCGAACAAACCATCATGTGGCAGAAATCCCTTCTGCATTGGGGAAAGCACTTCGTGTTGGGATAACCAACTTGTTAGGCGCTTCGTCAGACACCCTGTGTAGAGCTTGTACAGAGTGTAAGTTTAGGCTTTCCCCTAAACTACAATTTCTTTCAGCGTGAATAAGATTATTTATGGCCAAGATTGTAGCGACTTATTTCCCCACTTTACATACAGATTTTCATTAAATTACGGAAAATTAAAAAATGCATTTCCTTGCTACTATGGTCACGACCGATACAGAAATACCGTCCTTTTTAAATTCTGAGCAATGTACAGACAAAACTCTTATTTTATATATATAGATTTAGTAATGAGTAAGCAGCCAGAAACCTTATTTAGCAAGTTTTAAGGAGTGCAGAGATATGCATCAGTCAAGAACTTTTAAAAGGGAATTTGAACTTTTTAAATATTAAGGTGACGTGGTACGTCAGAATTGCTACTCAAATTAGTCGTGGACTTGGAAGATAGGAACAACTATCGCATTCATATTATGTAAACGAGAAGTTGGGGGAGATAAGAAGGAACTTGGTCAGTAGGTCAAGAGATAACAGATAGCAGGCATTCAACTACGTTATTATGTTGTACAGTTTGTTTAGTGGGGGCAGTTAATTATCAGTGCCATGTAGTCTCGGCAGCTCCCAGAAATAACTGTGTATTTACGAGTTGGCAGGAGACTCAAGAAATCGGTACGAGTGTTGCAGACTGGACTTGCAGATATGGAGCCGTAATGGAGATCTTTCATCTTGTTTGCTGATGCTACACTAGTGATGTGTGGTCACTAAAACCATATGGTAGCCCCGGACCAGGTACAAGGAGGCAAAATCCCCCAACATATTGGAAGCTGTAAAGAAACCCACCCGTCAAATAACTTACAGGGGCCAGACAAACAAAAGAGCACTTACCTTTTTCTCGAAATCAAATGTGGAAAATGCATAAAATTTAACACAAATTTAATGAATGAATAAATTTTGGTACAGTAAAAGGTAAATATAATGTCAACATGACATAAAGAGAGATACAGCCTGAATGGAATATCTGAGTTTCAAGATCAGTAATTCAATTGAAGAAAATTATAGTTAAGAAATATTTGAATAAAAGGAATTGATTGAATTAATAGGGTACCCCAGTAACCAAAAATTGACATTGTAGGTAATGTAGTTCCTAATCGGGTGGAGAATGTAATATAACCTTCAAAGTTCAGATGAACCACAATTAATGCACTGTTTTAGAATACATATGGAAATATCTGAACTTGAAAAATATTTTTAAAATAATCAAAAGCATTGAAGGGAAGTTCCTCCTTTTAAAATCAGAATAAGCAGTGCCTTGAAATTCACAAATAACCCACAAAATAGAAGCACAATGTCTTTATCACAACCCAGGCCAAGAAAAGAAAAATCCCCTCAATGAAACAGTAGACACTTCCCCGTAAAATAAATACCACCCAAACAAGGCACAAAGGGATAGTGGTTACACAATAAGCAATAATAGAAACAAAGGA
Organism: Anabrus simplex; assembly: GCF_040414725.1. Taxonomy (NCBI): domain Eukaryota; kingdom Metazoa; phylum Arthropoda; class Insecta; order Orthoptera; family Tettigoniidae; genus Anabrus; species Anabrus simplex. The sequence continues at coordinate 1,589,119,609 of NC_090265.1, forward strand.
AGACTGGCAAGAACAAGCCACACCGAAAACAAAAATAGAAGAATTATCTGAATGATGCATAATTGAGCTGCATAAGATCTGAGAATTCACAGAAATCATTAATCTCCATACCTGTCTTACATTGAAATATTGTCCGACTCGTTGGCTGAACGGTCAGCGTACTGGCCTTCGGTTCAGAGGGTCCCGGGTTCGATTCCCGGCCGGGTCGGGGATTTTAACCTTAATTGGTTAATTCCAATGGCACGGGGGCTGGGTGTATGTGTTGTCTTCATCATCATTTCATCCTCATCACGACGCGCAGGTCGCCTACAGGCGTCAAATAGAAAGACTTGCACCTGGAGAGCCGAACCCGTCCTGGGATATCCCGGCACGAAAAAAGCCATACGACATTTCATTTCATTTTCATTGAAATATTACATGGCTATCTTGAAATTATAAATTAAATTAAAGGAGAAATCTCATCCAAATAATAATAAAAAAATATGGAGCACATAGTTCGAATCAACAATTTCAAAACAGGGAATTCATCATTTAAAAATTAAATGCAGATCCAGGGTAGAATAAAAAATGAATAGTAAAAATCAGATGTAAATGAAAGGTAACATTGAAATTAAAAGTTTTTTAAACATTAACAAAGCTTGAGAATTGATGTACAACTCGATGCATCAGAGGGAAGATAGTCGGCCAGATCAGTGATTGTTAAATACTTCCAGAAATTTCAGTGATTCAGTTACTGATCCAAAAGAAAAGGTTTAACTATCATATCTTGTTCGCCCCTTATCAGCGTCACCAAGGACAGCCATCTTGAATATGATTAGCATTTTCTATGGTACTTTACAAATCATTTCAAATTTAGTATAAATTTTAACTCAAATTGCATACTTAATACTTCGCACAAATGTTCATCACTTAGTTGGTTAGTACTCACTTAAAATCCAGTGTCTAGTGTAGATATACATTACCGCATGTAGAGCATTTACATCGCCCAAAGCTTACATTTAAAATATAACAAAAGTTCTATCTGATCTGCCGAAATAAAACGTTCCATAGATCATCCTGCATCTATCACTCTTGCTCCACACTTTCCAGTCCATGGTGAACAGCAAACACTGTGTGCTAACTGAAGGAGCTAGCAAAGACACCGTACGAGTAGCCAACACTCACTCGTGTCGATACAGTCAGCTGCCAATCGCGGTCCATGTAGTTTCTTTGGAGCGCTACTAGGTGGCATTAGCATGCACAGTTGACACACTTAAGGTTCATGGAACTGTCCATAGCATATTTTCACTGAAGCTCAGAGAATATAAGTTAGTAAATATATCACGCAATTCACGGTCAGGTACAGGAAGGTATTGACACAAATCTCCAAAAAATGACATGGTCCGAAAGGTAATTACAAGGCATTTGAAGTTATGCCTCACTACTGTTGCTTTGTCTTAGGCTCGTACCTATAGACCGAGTGAGTTGGTCATGTGGTTCGGGTCACGTAGCTGTGAGCTTTCGTTTGGGAGATAGTGGGTTCGAACCCCACTTTTGACAGCCCTGAATATGGTTTTCCATGGTTTCCTATTTTCATACCACGGTTGCTTCCTTCCCGTGCCTTGCCCTTTTCTGTCCCATTATTGGTGCAACGTAAAGCAAAATTGTAAAATTGTTGTACCCGTAGACCAGATTTTAGATATGAAGGAAGGATCATTTGTGACACACTCATCTTGGCACACTGCAGTGCGACATTAATTGTACTCAGGGGTCCGCAATCTGGGGACAATTTTGGAAGCACACGCTGCATGTTCAGTTTCAACATTAGGATTGTTTTCATTGAATGGTACAACACACCAACAATGTCTGCAGTGTCATTGATTGTCCTGTGATGATCTTCATGCACAACTTCCCAAATTCGTTCCACATTTTCAGGGGTGATGTTCGTGCATGGTCTTTTAGATCTCTCCTCAACTTGAAGGGACGTTCGTCCACTTGTGAAGTGCCTGTACCACTCTAATCATTTTGTACATCTCATTGACTTATCACCATTTGCTTGCTGAAGCACATTCTATGTCTCTGTGGCTGATTTGCCCAGTGTGATGCAAAATTTCACATTGGCTCGTGGTTCTGCCTTCCTGTCCATGATGTTTACAAAAGCACCACTATAACAACTCCTGATGTTAACATAGCAATGTTTCCTGGCACATTGCCTTGTCAGATTTGAAAGTCACTGTAGCTGTAGCTGCTAGCACAACCTTGTGCTATCATCTGTTGGTGCACTCCAGAGCAGTGCAGAAACATTTTGACATGATCTTGTATGCCAGTGAATAAATAATCTATGGCATACAATCATGGTTCAGTTATAAAAAGCACTCCCCTTATCAATTGACAGCAGTTGAATGTGTCACACCAATAACATATACACTTACAAATGACAGTAATTTCTTGTGATTGAGTGCAGTGGCACATTAAATGGCAAAAGCCAAAAGACCAGGACATAAATAAAATAATCCGTCCCAAAAACAGCTCTTCCACAAGGTCGCATGAAATGAGGAAAGCAAGATAATGTTGGGAAAACAAATTTAATGAAAACATTTTAAAGGACAGCAAACAAAACAATTACGATGTTTGGAAGGATAAAATAATAGATATCATAACAATAAAATATTAGGGTGAGGTACTTCAAAATTGAATAATTAATTATCTTAGTGTGGTAAAATGAAAGGAATTTAATTCAAATGATGGAAATTCTCAATAGACGAAGAGGAAATTAACTCTGGAATCCCAAATTATTTCTTACATTCGATATGGGGAAGCAAGGAGAAGTAAGTGGTCACCATAACTCAAAGGAAACGAACAACAATAAATCCAAGAAAATATCAACAAATCATCCCAAGGATATATAACAGGCAAATGATTGACATGGTAAAAATCCTAGAAGGAAATAAATTAAATAATTAATTCTAAGATCCAAGTTAAAAACGAGAAATAAATTCAATTTCAGGAAGACGCCCACACAAAACTAGTCAACGCCCCCCCCCCCCCCCCCCCACTCAATCTCGGAACAACCCTTGATCAAAAAATAAAAACAAAAGGTTCCAAAAACAGTGTCCTCCCAAAATAAAAGAAGGTAACAAAAGGAAGTACGCCCTTCCTGTGTCCAGGCTGCGTCACATAAAAGAAATCATGACCAGTCTCTCAGGGTTTTTGAATGGTAAAATGCTCTACGTGGTATCAGAAAAGAGAATTGATATGCTGAGTGCTATTTCTATCTCCCCGTAGATTCGATGGATGTCTCCATCCGACGTATCCATGGTGCATTTGAATATCCAAAGATTCTATTGCCTTAACTCAACGGTACCTTATACTGCTACAATGAGCTATAAGTAAGACATCAAATAAACCTTAATTACTGTGATTTATTGATAAAATGGAAATCTTAGAAGAGAAAAATGGTATAGGAATTATTCATATTCAAGTAACTAACTATTATCTATTAGCAGTTGTATTCTTCATCTCGATTCCTAATTTCATCGTGATATCAAGGTCATATTCCTTGAAGCTAGGTCCTCAGTTCATTGTAAATATTTCTATGTATTTACAGAATGCATTAATAAATATTGCTTGTTAAGATTTATTTACATGTACGCATGTACATCTGCAGCTATGGATTATGTAGGAATGGGTTAATCTCATAATAGCTTTACTCTACTTCCTCCTAAGCATCGGGAGAAAGTGATAAGTTTTCTTTTATTTAGCACAACTCTGCTTTAAATCAATTGTAATTACCAATTCATTCACATTCATACTTGAAAATAACCTTCCAATGTATGCAAAGTAACCATTAAATCTGTAATGGTATCTACAACCTTAAATTAGTTTAAATATGGTTATGTGATCTTGCGTAAATCCATTACAGCATTAGGGAAATGTCATTCTTAAAATACAATACACCGTTCGAGTTGGCTGTGCGGTTAGGAGTGCGCAGCTGTGAGCTCGCATCCGGGAGATAGTGGTTTTGAACCCCACTGTCGGTAGCCCTGAAGATGGTTTTCTGTGGTTTCCCATTTTCACACCAGGCAAATGTAATTAAGGCCACGGCCACTTCCTTCCCATTCCTAGGCCTTTCCTGTCCCATCGTCGCCATAAGACCAATCTGTGTCGGTGCTACGTAAAGCAAAAAAAAAGAGAGAAAGAAATACAATACGGTATTAACTCATCTCTATTCTCATTTACGGTAGCCATGACCCTACATGTTATTCTACATATGTCATGCATAGTTTAAGAGTGTGCATCTTTTCAGAAGAAAATCCTAAGTTAATATGTCCAAGTATAATGCGTATTCATTCTTATAATGGATATCTTTCAATGAAAGTGCTAATATCCTATTCTACGAAAGGTTATGATACGTTACAATTCATATTATACACGAATACTTGACCAATGCAATGTTATTTCCCAAACACAAGTGATTGTTGTCTGCATCAATTATCTCCTTTCTTGCTTAATAAGAATTCCACTTCTTTTATTATGACGTGGTATATATATTTCTATTCAATTCAACTTATACACTATTTCTTTCTATAACATCTCTATATTTCCTGCATTTACTTATTTACACTTTCATCTCTTCTGACTAGTCGCAATTCTTCTCATATTAACTTCATTTTGACGCATAAGTAGTTTTACTCTCATATTTTCTCCTCATTGGATCTACATCTTGTTGAATTACAAACATCATTTCTACTATCAGCTGATACTTCCATGTTTCAGTACATTTCTCTTTATTATAGCAATGTATCATCTACTCCTATTATCTAACCATGTCACCTGCATTTATATTTTAACCTATCACGTGAACTCCCTGTGGGTGGGTGGCGGCAGTAGAATAATACCCACGGTATCCCCTGCCTGTCGTAAGAGGCGACGACTAAGAGGGGCCCCAAGGGCTCTGAACTTTGGAGCGTGGGTTGGCGACCACGGGACCCATAGCTCAGTCCCGGCAGTGCTTCCACTTGCTTATGCCAGGCTCCTCACTTTCATCTATCCTTTCCGACCTCCCTTGGTTAACTCTTAATCTTTTCTGACCCCAACGCTATTAGGTTTGCGAGGGCTAGGGAGTCTTTCATTTTCACGCCCTTCGTGGCCCTTGTCTTCCTTTGGTTGATATCTTCATTTTTGAAGTGTCCAGTCTCTTCCATTTTTCCTCTCTGATTAGTGTTATACAGAGGATCGTTGCCCAGTTGTACTTCCTCTTAAAACAATAATCACCACCACCACCACCACCTATCACTTGGAATCTATATAACACTCAAAAGTACTCTTCTTAAAAGAACTTCATATCAGCTATGGCATAAGATATCCGGATAAAACATTGTATGTACTGTACGTCTAACTAGGATTTGATTATATTTGTAGGTGACCACCTATCTCCCTTTATATCGATCTAATGAAGAAACATTCGCGAGAAACTAACGATATAGGTTATTTTTTATGATTAAACTGCACAATTTCAGCACTTTAATAACCAATGATCTATATAAGATTATTTCTACCAAACTTAAGTATTTATTTATGAAACTTATCTCTTTTTCCATTGCCTTTGGGATGATTTATGCTTGGTTCATTCTGCGCTGTTGGGGGGTGATCTCCGTACAGCACGGCTGGCTATACGATTGTCGTCTGCAATGATGGTCGATCATAGCTCCACTCAGGTAATTCGGAGTAGCCCATAGTCCATCTTCATAAAGATTCATCCTCTTATCTTGCTCAGTGTTGAAAATACAAAACATACATGCAATCAGTCAATACATATTAGTATAAGCAAAGCCTTCTATTTTAACAGATATTAATCTCCTCTTTTAGAGTTTCTTTGGTTAACCTAAGGCTTATATATCAGACTCCCAATATGTCTTGGAAATTCTCAAATATGTGTGTGGTAAATGATTGTTTTATAATTTCTTCTAGCAATGGTATTGTGTTCTTGTGATTTCTTAATTTTTTTTCTGGTTCTATTCCCTTGAAGCCTTTAGTGTGGTTGACTTTCAAATATTGATTGGTAAATACTTTAATTGAAACTGATGCGTTTCAAAATTCTATTGCTGGATTTAGCATTTTATCTGAGTAGATTTGTATCTGATATCTTAATAAATCTTAGTCTTCTTTAATGCTCTTTTGCGATTTAATCTGCTCCTTATTCATGAAACGTCAACTCGCTAAGATGTATATTCATTTAGTTGTCTTCTACAATGTTGGATCCTTTGTTTTTTTAACAATCCGACTCCCTTGTTTTGTCTCTTTTCACTGCCCTCATGATTATATCTATTTCGACATTGCGTCAATCTTAGCTTCTATGGTTTTTATATGAAGTAATTCATTTTACTTAATTCCGCTCTGCGTAATCGCACTCATTCAGAATCAATTTATCTTTCATTTCGGGAATAATGTAATAGCACAGAAGTAACAATTAGAAATCATATTATTACATTAAATTAACCCATGTGAAGTTTAAGAATAATTTTGAGGTATCATTTACATGAGAATTAATTTAAAACAAGGAATTTGAAATTGTTGCAACGATTAAAATTTTAGGCCTATCCTTACATGTAAACATTATTTGCATGAGTGAAGTTTCAAAGAATGCCTTATGATACAGTTTAATTTAAATAAAATTTTAAGAGGGTTCCAGATTACTCAAAAGTGAAATACTGTGCATGATCTAAAAAAAGTTTTAGTTCAAATTGTAGACAAAAGAAATTGATTTCAGGCATTAAGTTAAGCAATGCTGACATGACATTCATGTGGTACATGATGGGTCAGATTTTGAGTACACCAAATACTATTATTTTGAAGGTTTCATCACAAATGTAGAATCCACACGTAGAAGAAGAGGAGAATATTCCAGAATGACCAAGATACAGTACTAATAGTACTTATAGATAAGAAGAGTCCCATATAACAAGGGCCGTGGACCAACATGCACAACTGGGCTAAAACTGAAGAAAAATAAAATATGGAAATACTAAATCAACATCACCAACATCTCTTCTTCACAGGACATGATTCTATTGTGGATCATATCCTGAAAGTCGCTCTTCTTCATCTTTAGGATGCACATAATGAAGCCACCATAATTTGCTTCCATATTGGTCTCAAACTGGAAGCGGAAAAATGCCGTTACAAACACCATAGTTTAATTGTTGCTAGTCTTCCGTCTGCTCCCACTAGTGGCAACACTGAATGGACATTGAAAGTTTAGTGCACTGGCATGCCAACAGTTTGTGCACGTATTCATTTAACTAAGTTCATACCAGATGTATTCCAGTCCTGATATGATTATGTACATGGGAAGTTAATAAAGTTTTACTGGGAAGGTGTAATGATACTCAGTTGACAGATTTCAATCATACTGTAGAGAAGATAAATTTCAAAATAGGACATTAAGTTCCTCGGTAATGTCACAGAATAACTGATCATATTTCCAGAATGACTATGCTCGCTTAATATTTAGAGAACATTCACAGTTATGTTCATTCCTCCCATATCTGTTGTGTTTTTCCTTTTGAATATCAGACTGTAGTTACCAGTTACATGAAACACAATTTGTAGACATGGAATATCACCTGATGGTATCTCCAAGTTAAACATACACCTACTGTGTGCATAATCTGTAACTACAATATATACATCCATTGTTGTATTGCTTGCTGTTGTGTCGACATAATGTTCAAAGAAGTTTAGGAGATATGAACACAAGTTACTGCATTTCGCAAATTTCATGGAACTATTTAAGCAGCATATTATTTACGAAAAGTGTAACACACACACATTTTTCTAGATCAGCTCATTTTTATTTTGTTCTATCTTAAAGTTCTGTCTTTAAGTTTTGCTGTTCTTCATTATTTACTTTTTTTTTTGTAGAGGAGTGTTGTCAATAGCGTGGTGTTCTCAAGACCCTGATCTTCTTGCAAGCTGTGGGAAGGATAACCGTATACTGTGCTGGAACCCAAACAGTAACTTTGAAGTAAGTGAAAGGAATTTATGATTTGGCTTCATTAATCAGTTTTCTGTTTCCTTCAGTAATTTTTAAAATTGCTGTCACAATTTAATATAGTTTTATTTTCCATTCAGGGTGGAGAAGTGGTCTGTGATATAACTACAACATATCAATGGAATTTTGATGTCTCGTGGTGCCCACGTAACCCAGCTCTGATTTCAAGTTCCAGTTTTGATGGACATGTCAGTGTATATTCATTGACTGGAGGCCAACAGCAGGTGCAGACTAGTAATAAGGTAGGTGTGGTATCTTACATGATTGATATTCTTGTTAATTATAGTGTGAAATATTTAGGCACAGGTCTTTTATTCCTGAAATTACCTTCTACAAAAGCACGTATCTGAGAAGGGAAAGAAATGTTTTACCATAATAATTTCCAGACACTTACAAAAATCTTTTTCATAAAGTTAAGGTAAGAGCTTAACATAGGTTGGTAAAGAATGGTCCTACTTGCAAGGGAACTGTTAAGGTCAGACTAGACAGAAGTCAATGTAACCTTAATGTATGATCAACTCACACATATTAAATTTAATAGTAACAATCATTTAACCAGGCAAGTTGGCTGTGCGGTTTGGAGCGCACGGCTGTGAGCTTGAATCTTGCAGATAGTGGGTTCGAATCCCACTGTCGGCAGCCCTGAAGATGTTTTTCCGTGGTTTACCATTTTCACACCACCTAGGGCTATCCTAGCCTGTTATCGCTATGAGACCTATCTTTGTTGGTGCGACGTAAAGCCACTAGCAAAAAAAAAAAAAAGCAACAATCGTTTTGCCATAAAATCAATGGTAGTGTTAAAATAGGTGAGTGGCTATGATCTGTAAGCTGATGGTATCTTGTACAACAACATTCCTCTTCTTGAGGCATTTAGTTAATTCAGAGACTTGCAGATGACTAAACACTGAAAGGCATCACAGACTATAATGATGTACGGTATATATTATTGTTATGCATTAGAAATATGCCGAGAATTCTATTTTAACACACTGAATTATAATATTATTAGCTATATCTATAACACAGAATACCAATTTAAAATTGTAGATGCTATGTACAATGTACCGTATCATAAGTAACATAGCCCAGTATAATTTATATAGTTTACAACATAATTGGATCAAAACTTGTCAACTTGTTTAATATTTATCATTTCAGTACTTAATACTGGTATGGTAACTGTTGAGACAGGTAGGAAGATGTAAAGGTACCTCCCATTTCTCACATTCCCAAGTTGTTTCACTGCATTTTCCGTGTGAAGTGTACACGTTGGAGGCCTCAGTGGAATGAAGCTTCTTTGTAGTAGCAGGAATATGCCAAGAGAAATGTGCCCATGTCTTTGCCTGCAAAGTAGTTGGGCAATCTCTATTCGAAATCCGCCCTTTCCCTGCACAATTCGGCTATATAACAGATTCAAGAATCTGTTCTGCCAGGTCCATGCAAAATGCTGCGAACTTTTGTGTTCTTTCCTTCACTACTTTAGAATGAATAATACATGAGTTGAACAAACCAATATCCATCATATAAAAGAAGGTCTTCGTGAAGCCTTTCATGAATTTTCTCATAATAGGAAAACAGGCACTTCCTTACCCATTCTGTTCCTGCTCTTTTTGTAATTGGTTATTTAGGTATTCTACAACACTTCTCAATTTTCTTAGCTTATCACTCCAATTTGACATACATTGGGTAAACAGAAGAGTATCAGTGGAAGAGCCTTTTGTTGGATGTGGTCATAAGAGAAAGAAAGGGGCAGTAGAACAACGTTAAGTCACAGATGGACTATCAATTTTAACAGTTTAGTGCTTTTTGAATAGAAGTGAAGAAGTACGACACTTTGAAATTATGACAACTGTTTTAATGACAGGCATAATCCTTTAATGAGTATCCATGTAATATTTTAATTACACAGCTGGGGTTTTAGATATTTTAAGTGGAATGTAATAATATAGAGTGGAAAGGTTCCTTGACGTGTTATGTTGATACTGTACAATTGGCTGATGAAGGGACGGCAAAGTCCCGAAACATGCACCTAAAATAAATTTGTGAATAATAATTAATTGTTACATATGTAAGTATTAATTAGGCAGACCATTATAATATATAATATTGTAATAGTCAGTACGGACCAGTCGGCCAAAAAAGGGTCAAAATCATAAATTCATGATATTGTGGTGTCATAAGGTGTAAATAAACATTTTATTTAATTTGAGTTAGTGATTTAGATTAATAACTGCCTATTTTACAGATAGTTGTGTTAAGATTCATTGATTACTTTTCACTTTACAAATTTTCCAAGAATAAAGTTATGTCTTTAAAAAACAATGTTGGACGACAATGTTGCATGTGAATCATTCACCTCTCTTCGGATCCATTGTCATCAAACATCTGTTCTTACATCTGTACAGTTCTTTCATTCGCATATCCACTCATGAGAGTAGAAACAGATAATAACACACTAAACATTTTGCAAAAAAAAAAAAAAAAAGGAAAGCATGGGCTTTGAGCAGCTAGAAGTATGGAGTTTGGAGCGGGCACACACATAAATAAGCTGCTGTAAGTTTGAGAAAATGACAGAGGACAGGAGCACACAATACTTCTACAAAGTTTTCTATCTAGTTTCTGCCCGAGGTGTTGACATTGTACATAAATATGTGGGTCCGAGTCATCTCAGGCGTGGCAAGTTTGTGTCGTTATCCCACCCTGATATTTACTTGGGCTTGGTCTTCAATTCTTTCATGTTTCAACCCATTGACTTACTAATACAAGGGGTATTCAATTAAGACTGAGAATAATGCTGTGAAAACATTATTACTAAACAATTGGTCAAGTCATATATTTCCCCGTTCAGTTTAGTCACCATTAAGTGAGATGCACTTGTCCTATCTTGTCATTCACTTTCGGAGGACGTCCTCAGATCCATTTTTAAAAGGCACTTCAGATCCTTTTTGGCAGTTGGAAACAAAAAGGAAGTTGCATGGGGCGAAATCAGGGCCTTTCTTGACCAAGAAGGTCTTAACAGCTGTTGCCACGTGGGGCCGCCCATTGTTATGATGAAGTTTCCATCTTCAAATGTTCGTTTAAAATGGTGTGAACACTTCCCATGGTTATTTCCAGAATTTTTGTGAGTTCTCTAACGGTCACATGAGAATCTTCGGTCACAAGTACAGCCGCAGTGTCGATAGTGATCTCAATACGGATTGTGGAGGGGTCCTAGCTGCTCACAACTCTCTCTTCCATCTATAAAAGCTTTATGCCAATTTAAATGTGCAGCAGGAGACATTGTAGACTCACAATAAGCTTTATGAAGATCTTGAAGCAGTCTTATTCAAGAGAACTTGATTGCTTAACATTGCTCTGCCATTGTAAACTTAAGGCGCATCAAACTACAATCATACTCAAGACGTTACTGATGGAGAGCGATTAAGTTCTGACTGGTGTAGCATCTGGTAGGAGTTGAGAGTACCTAGTATAGGTGGGCCAGCACAAGGTTGCACTTGACAGTTATAGTTCATGTTGGCACTACTACAAAAAATAATTGAAGAACGTCGTCTGTCAATTAGAACGACCAATTCCCTACCTTTTTATGTCAGATACAGTTATGCATTTTATACATTTATACATATTAGTTCATATTCAATTTCATATAGTGCGTATAACCTTTTATTTACTTACAAAGGCATGAGCATTTAAAAAATGTTTAAGTGAGCTGCAAAATAAAGATGAACTATTTTTGTTTGGTTGTTATTGGCAATATGGTTAGTATAGTGGTGCCATGACTTCTGTATTGAAGTGCTGCCGCTTGTCTGTCCTCGCTAGCATGTGATTAGGTGTGATTCACACATTAATGAAATGGGTGATTTTTTGTGAGATAACTTTAGTTTTTTTTAAACTATTGCAGTGCGATGCCATAGAAATGACAACATAGTGATGAATCCCGAAGTGATAATCCTTTGCGCCAAGGAGTGATGAAGGGAATGCATATTGTTCCTGAAACATGTATGATAGAATAAATAATTTTCAATCATTGAAAGTGTATTGACAAGGTAGACCCAACATAAACTATTTTAAATAGTTTCCTTAATAGATTTAGACAAGTCAATACAGGATCAAATAAAATACCTACCAGTATTATCGTTAAGTTTATCAACAAGGAGAGGGAATTCGTACATTTGCATGGTCTTCCCACTGTTCCTGCAGATCAAGTTGTGGAACGTACAAGTCGAACATTGGGGCTTTCAAAGAGTACTGTTATTTAGAAAGACGTTCTCCTCCAGGAACTGAAGGAAAAAGGGACTGTGGGGAACCTAGCAGTTGCGGAAATGGGGCAGATAGTGGAGACTTGTTTCTTAGCACTCCAGGAAAAAAATTATTTAAGCCATCTCCTGTAACAGGAATTAATTCTTTCCAGGCTGATGCATTACGAAGACACATGTACGATTATTACAGCAGGAAGGAATACCCTATCGTGGCAAAATTACTAGTCCCCCTTAGGCAGGAAAGATCTTTCCTCCAGGGATAAAACTTTCTTAAAATTGGTACTGCGAGCCATAGGTGCGGAAGAAAAGTGCTGCTTGAAAAGTCGCACATTGTGATAGGAATATTTTTCTGAATAAACTTGTTGGTAAGGATCTCCAGGAGGTAATATGGTTGGATGAGACATGGGTGAATGCTGGGGAGTGCCTTGCTAAATCTTGGACTGATGACAGTCCTAAAAGCTCTGCTAATCAACCTACTGGGAAGGGCACCAGATTAATAATAGTGCACGTAGGTTCATCCAGTGGTTTTGTGGAAGGTGGTCTTCTAATGTTCTAATCGAAAAAAAACCCAACCCTGTAATTATCACAAAGATATGGACCATGTTTGCTTTTTAGATTGGTTTAAGAAGCTCCTGTAATAGCTCAAAGGCCCTTCTGGCATTGTTATGGACAATGCACCTTACCACTCTGTAATAATGGACAAGATCCCTACTTTGAGCGCCCGTAAAGAACTGTTAGTGGAATGGCTGCAGGCAAGAAATATCCCAGCACATATGGGTATAACTAAATTAGCCTTATATGCACTGGTGAAACAAAACAAACCAGTTTCACCGACGTATGTAGTCGAAGAGGTAGTGAAGGAACAAGGGCACGAGGTTGTTAGGTTGCCGCCGTACTACTGTCACTTCAAACCTATTGAGTTGGTATGAAGTGAAACATTACATAAGCACAAATAACAAGTCCTTCACAATTACTAAAGTGGAAAGACTTTTGGTAGGGCATTGCTCTAGGGGAGCGGCTTCTTGGAGGGAAAAAGTTAGCCATGTCCCAACATTAATTAACTCGGCAGTGGCAATAGATGGCATCATCAGTGACTGTCAGGAGTTGATGATCTGCCTAGACAACGACGATGATGACGATGGTAGTGATGGCAGTGATCTGGAGGGTATAGAGCTTCCAGCAATGTGAATAAGGAAAAAGAATAACGTTTCTGAACTTTCGTAAATTTAATAGATTTTACTCGAAATCTTTTGTGTTAGCACTGGTGTATATTAATGTAACATTTATTGGTGTATTTAAAGTGAGATTCTTGTCTGTCGATTTTTTTCCGTATTTTCTAACATCGCAATAATAAGAACTTTGTAGTAGATTTATCTCATATCATTTTGTGTGATGATATATAGGGTCGATGCATAAGTTCGTGCGATATTCTTGTGGGTTGGCAACAATGCAGTGTGAAGGGATTGCTTACTGTTATTCCATTGTTTTAAGTGAGTTTGGAGTTTGTGTGTTGTGAAACACAGGTTTTCTTGATTGTGAACAAATTATTTGTGTATATTTCAGACAAACGGATATGGAATGTCAAGTTGAGGAAAGTGAGCATTTCCGACACATTTTACTTTCTGAGTTTAACTGAGGATCCAATGCAGCAGGAGCTGTGAGAACAATTTGTGAAGTGTATGGGAATAAAGCACTTGCTAAAAGAACAGCACAAACATGGTTTTCCCACTTTCGAGCAGGATGGTTTGACTTGTCTGATGATCCACGTTCTGGAATACCTTCAAATTTTGACAAAAATTGCTTGAATGAGTTGCTTCATGAGGATCCTCATCAAACAACGCGGAAAATGGCGCAAGATTTTGAATGTAATCAGTCAGCTATTGTACGCCATTTGCATTTGATGGGTATATGGGTATATGGGTACCACATATGCTAAATGACAGTAACAAAAATCAACGAGTAAACATCTGTTCGTCCTTGCTTGCCCGGCACCGGTTGGCTTGTGATAGGCACGAAGCATTCCTTTCGAACATTGTGAGCGGTGGTGAGAAATGGAGCCTATATGTCAAAATGAAGAAGAGGAAAGAATGGCTCAGCCCATAAGAAAAAGCAACTCCCCATGCCAAGGATTGTGCTCATCCACAGAAAATAATGTTGTGTGTTTGGTGAAAACAAGATGACATTCTTCACCATGAACTTCTTCCGAAAAACATAACGATTACCTCTGCTGTGTATAGTGATCAGATAAGATGGCTTGCCGTTGCTAATGACAACAAAAGACGAAGACAACAACCAGTCTTATTGCTCCATAAAAACACTTGTCCACGTACAGCTCAATTGACCAAAGGTGTTTTTGTTGAACTTGGCTGGGAACTTCTTCCTCATCCTCCATATTCCCTGACTTTGCCCCCTCAGTTTTCCATCTTTTCCGTTCTCTTTCTAATCACATTCAGGGGCAAGTGTTTTCTGACGTAGCTTCTCTTGACCAATGGGTAACAGATTTCCTCCAGTCAAAACCAAAACAGTTCTAGAGGCGAGGCATTCACCTGCTACCTGAACGTTGGCAGAAGGTCATAGAGGGTGGAGATGAATACATCACTGAGTGATTGTGACTCACAGTGCGTAACAGTGACAGTAAAATAATATAAAATATAAGAACTGCACAAACTTATGCATCGACCCAATATTTTATTGTAAACTTAATATGTTGAAAGTGTCATTGTTGTCGGCTGATTTCATTTGTATCGTTTATCATCGCGATGACATTAAAAACATTTCTCTCATGTTTCTAAAATCTCACGTGTCATGCAATTGGCTGTTGTTATGATGGCAATATCACTTTGTGCGCCACTGCAGTGTGACTAACATTTTGTGCTGTTGTCATGTGCAACCTTACGCTGGCCCACCTATAGTATACGAATCAGCTGCTAGATGACAGTACAGTCACCTGTTCAAAACTTTTGAACATTAGTCTCAGTCTTTATTGAACACCTTTCATATATGTCAAAACAAGCTTTATTCATGGAAGTTCTGTTAATACCTATATTCCTTAAGAAATAATAAAATCACCTATATTACAGTGTGACATTCTTGATATTTTGATAATTTGTTGCAGTAACCATAAAAGAAAAATTTATCACTCAGTATCTCAATAAAATACACTTGGTTCATTCAGTATTACAACCAGTATCTCACTAAAATACACTTGGTTCATTCAGTATTAGATCCGGAATTTCTTTACTTAACACCACTCTGACTAGAAAATGGAATGTTCCAAACTGCGCTTGCGTATTGCCATATGTCATATTACACGAGTATATGGACAATAGGCTGACATTCAGCTCCCATTTTCATTTGTGACATCATCTTTATTATTGCTGCTACAACTGCAACTGTCCAACTAGTAGTCTTCAATTTACTTTAGATCTCTCAGGAAATTAGCACATATACCTGCTATGCTCACGCTAAGGCTTTGCTACCGGGCATTATGAAGACTAGTGAATGCACCGAACAATATGCAGACTAAGGGTAAGCACGGAAACAGTATGAGAAAAGAAATTAAGAAGAAGGCTGTGCATCTGCGAGTATAGATCAGGAAACTCCTGATAGTTTTAACCACTTAAAAGCCAGAAATTAATGGCAGAAGACTTGGCTAGTTCCACTCGAAAATTATCTTAGGGCCTGAATAATAATGCACAAATGGCACTCGTCAGAATAAGCTAATGGGTTAAGGGAGTCAAAACACAGCTCAGATTTCATAGGCCTTTCATACAAGGATACTTGGATGACTTTGAATTTAGTGGAAAGATGGACAAAGGAGCTAGGTGCAAACTTGAAGAAAAAGAAAATCCTCCTCCTTTTGGACCGTTGTGCAACTCATCCGATCTAATCTTTTCTGGAAAATATAGAAGAGGCATGTTTTCCAGCCAACTATTCTACTAGACTGCAACCTCTTGATTTGGACATTATTACAAACTTTAACTATCTTGGTGCCAGGCGGTAGTGTGAGCACTCGCCCTTTAAATTACCAAAGCCGATCAGGTCGGCCTTTTAAAATCCAGTCGGAAGTTGCCAGAGCCGATATCATCGGCCGGCCTAAAATTCTGTGATATACATAATTTTGAGGCAACCTATACTGACGTGCATACTTTTGTTACAACCTGTAGTAAAGGGGCTACACGTCATTGTGTGCCTGACCTTGCTTTGGCAAGGGTGTTATAGCTTTCACAAGAGTCGTTTCCTGTGTTCACAAATATCGCTAATCGGTCAGTAGGAGTTTGCTCCTTGCAGTGAGTGGATTTGTGACAGCAAAATGGCAAGTAGTTCACATGATATTTTTTTCAGCAGGTATTGATGATGATAAATTAATGCTGTATTTGGATCAATGCGAAGTTAACGCGGATGATTTATCGGATAGCGATAGTGAATTCAGTTCAGAGAGTAATGATGAAATTTTACCGGACACGCCCGCGGAATCACTGCAGCTAAAGAAGAGACATTTAAATGATTCTAACAGCACTAAAGCTACTCTGAATATGGTGGTAGATGAAACTAGTGATAACGAAGATGATGATGATGTCTCTGGAGTACATTTTGTGGAAATTTGTCCCAATGAACCCGGCAACATTCCTCAACCTCCTGTCTCCCTCAAGGAACTTCTTGGACCTAAACATGCCCCTTCATCTGATTCTCCGCCCATATCGTACTTAAATTTACTTTTCACTTTCTCTCTGCTAAACATTGTCACATATAGTCCTCTATCATTACGTAAATACTGGTCCCCGTGGGTCAAGTGTAACGGGCCTGCCTCTCACCCGGAGGTCATGGGTTCGATTCCCGCCCAGGTCAAGAATTTCCGCCTGGTCCTGAGGGTTGGTTCAAGGTTCCCTCAATCCAAGTGAATCTAAGTGATTGCAATTGAAGAGATAGCTGAGGGTGAAAAGGCGACCCCGGTCTAGAAAACCAAGAATAATGACCGAGAGGATTCGTCTCACTGACCCTGCCTCACCTCGTAAACTGCAGGTCTCTGAACTGAGCAGCAGTCGCTTGGTAGGCCAAAGTAAATCAGGGCTTTAGCACCATAGATTCCTTAATTACGTATATTCTGTTGTACTGTAAATTTTTTTTCAAATAGATACTAGAACCAAGAACGAGAAATAGATTATGCTGAAAACTAAAACTATAATATCAACTATTATTTTTTTAATAATTCAGAATTATTTTCATACTATGTTGTCCGCACGTAGAATATCTCTTGTCAGTATTTGCAATATATCGATACATATACGCAAATTTTATCAGTGAGTAAAATCGTCTTGTATTTACTAGTGACATATGTCTGAATTTTTATTTTTTATGTTTTTATTTTTCTCGTTCAATTAGTTATTCTATAGAATTGTATTTAGAAATACATTGTACATAATTACGTATATGCTTTTGTATCGTAAATGATTTTTTCAAAGTAGATATTGAGAGAGAAAGTGCGAAAATGTTTTTCTCTTCCTAAAAATAAACTATATCCACAACTACGTTTTTGACTCTTTATATCACTCTAAACCAGTTGCTTATTCTATGTAGTCGATATGTAGAAAATTTCATGCCGGTATTTGCTATACGCTAGATATATGCAAATTTTAAAATACATGTATTTCCACTGTAAACGGCCTAGCACTTTACAGTAGTAGAGTGCTCTGGCCTCTTCCAGCTGATGGTGAGTGGCCGACCAGATCGGTTCCTGGCTCCAAGAGGGTTAAAGTTTGCTCCAAGAAAATGTGTGTACAAAATGCAATTGCAGAACTGATGCAGAGAAGGCCAATCCTGTAATCAATATTCTAGAGGGATGAACTTCATCTCAGTATCATCCATTAGAAACTGCTTCCACAAAACAGGAATTGTACCAGATGATGAAGTAAGTGATGAAAATGATTCAAGTCACCATTAAGAGGATTTTGAACTGTGTGATGGCATTGACTTTGATTTTATTATCACTTTGAGATAACATAGCCATATGTGGAGAGCAAATCGATACCGAAATACTTTCTGAAGCATGTGCATCAGGGAGTATAGTTGAAGTGGGTACTAGAGGGCATGTTACAAGCAGAAAAGATGAGGACCGAGCAAGTGGCTGTGCAGTTTGGGTCACGTAGCTGTCAGCTTGTGTTCGTGAGATAGTGGGTTCGAACCTCACTGGTGGCAGCTCTGAAGATGGTTTTCTATGGTTTCCCATTTTCACACCAGGCAAATGTTGGGGCTTACCTTTATTAAGGTCAGTTCTAAATTTCTGTCAAGTGTTAAGTGCCATAAGTGTGTGCAAAGGCTTTATGCTCTCTAAGAATAATCGTGAAGCTGCTCTAACTAGTCTGATCGATTTCCAGAAGGAAGTGTACATTCTTAATGTTGTGAGTGTAAAACAAAAATATCTGATTTTTCTTGTGCTGGCAAACTAATTAACAATAAAAAAAAAGAATCATTGGGTGTTTATAGTGTCTTATTGTCCATTTACTTTTGTGACTAATTATATGTAGTATTTTGAAAAGTTTTGCGTGAGAATCCCCCCCCCCCCCGTTTTTTCTGCTCACTGTCGAGGAATGAGTCAATCACTGGCATGTTCTTCCATCTCGTGGTAAATTATTTCTTACTTCTTGAGCTTTGCCTTCAACTTCTGGAAGTTAATAATAGAGAGTTTTTTTTGTAGATGCCTGTCATCTACAGCTGAAGTTCATCTGTAATGTAAACAATCATGGTGGAATAGTGATCAAGAGCTTCACGCTACATTGTGATTTCTGATCAAAATCCATCATAAAATTTGTTAAAATGTGAACTTTAATACTAGTAAGTGAGGGGAAACTTATTTTAAGAAATAATTCTACTTTGTAGCCTTTAGCTTGTTTGAATGTAACCTAGACAAGAGCACAAAACATTACATGTTGAATCTGTCAAAATAATTTCAAAACAGTATAGTTTTTTACTTTTGCATTTAGACTAATAAAGACCCAATATTTGTGGGTATTTTAAGCCTGTCACCCACTCCCTTATATTATAAGTTAAAACTGACAGCTTCTAAAATTATTAGGATTATAAACAATAACAGGCATATTAAGGTGAACAATTTTGATGGATTTTTAGGTTTATATATATGGATCAGATTTCCTGTGAACGGAAACATAGGCTTTTAAAGTAAAAATACGTTTTGGGTTCATTTTAGCAAGAATTTGTTGGTTTTATTGTTCTTATAAATTCCTATTTCAGGGGTACATGCCTATTTGGAGTATAATTGCCTATTTAATGCCTTTGACAGTCTTTTAACAAAGCCAATTTTTTTTCCAGTGCATTATATTCTAGCTGTTGTGGTCGACAGAATTATTTTCTTGTTTCTCAACATCTGTTTACCCCACTAACAACAAGGAGAATTCTTGGAAGTCTCCAGGAATAGCGTTTGGGGAATTTACTTCAGGACAAACACGAAATAATTTGACCTCAGTCTTCCACCCCACCCATCTCCTAAGATGATAAGCGAGTACCAATCAACGTTGAATTATGTTGTACACACCTATATTCCCTACTTCTCTCTCACTGCTAAATGTTGGATGCTTTCTCCTGAGATCATGTTGAGATCTACTTTGAAGAAGTGTGTTTGGCAATGCCTAAAGAAAAATCTTCCAAGCCATGCAGGTTGAAGCAGTGTATCACTGGAGATCCCAACTTCAACTTCACTACCGAAAGGAAGGGTAGTCTTCTAATAAGCCTGAAATAAGGAGATCTCTTTTATCCTTTTGTGTTTGAGTATTGCATTTCGTTATAGCATTTATAGGCGTATTAATTTATGTATTATGGCAAGTTTTGATGCAACACAATATAATTCAGGCCATGGACGATGAGGATGCTGTTTGTATAAGAGAAGCCAAGAAAACCATGTCTTGCCCATTGGTTCGATCAAATTTGGCATTCTGAAGGCAACATACATCCATGGTATCTTCTGTACAGTAAGAGGTGACTCCCCAAGGCCTATCATTCTTTGAAGAGTTAGATCTGTTCCTTTTGTACGAAGGGCATTCTATATTGTTTTATACTTCATTTTTTTCTACCCAAATGAAGTACATTACACATCAGTTGTTACATCCACCTTCTCAACATAATCTCCTTGTAACTGTATGCACTTTTGCAATTGATGGATCAATCTCTCCAGACCTTCCTGAAACCATTCTTTTGGAGTGCTGCGTACTCATGCCTTGACAGCTGTGTTCAGTTCTGCAAAATCTGCAAAACGGCGACCATGCAGAGGTTTCTTCACGTTTCTGAACAGGTGATAATTACTTGGTGCCAAGTCGGGAGAGTATGGTGGGGGTGGCAGCGCCATGAATCCCACTTGATCAATGGGAGCGGCTCACGGTAATGGAGTCATGTCTCATCACCAGTCACAAGCCTAGCCATGAAGTTGACTGGATCTTGATCATGGCGTTGCAAAAGTTCTCTGCACACGTCCACGCACCTCTGCTTTTTGTCTGCAGACAAGAGTCTAGGCTCCCACTTGGATGACACCTTCCCCAACTGGAAGTGGCCGTATACGATCCGCTGCAGGATGTTTCGGGTAATTCCCGTGGCTGCCTCCATTTCCGTAAATGTGATGAATTTGTTTCCTTGGATGGCCTGTTTGACCCGGGCACTGTTGGCTGGTATTGACACTGTCACATTCCTTTCAGAACTGGTTCCTTTGTCCACCGATGTGCGCCCTGTTTTCCAACCTTCCATCCAGTTGTAAACTGTTTTCCATGATGGCACATGTTCTCCACAGACTGCCACCAAGCGCTGATGAATTTTTGCAGTGGTCACTCCTTCTTTCCATAGGAGCCAACTCGTATAGCGCTGTCCCTGACAGTTGCTTTCCATGTTGTCTGCTCCTACGCTGACAGTGTTGTTATGAAATGGCTATGACTAGTACATTCGTTGGCCCCTGTGCGTGTGCTGCTACCAAACGGTGGAACGAGACACTAGTTACATGTCACCACCTTCAAAAGTGAAATGTGAACCATACCCAGACATACAAAAAATAAAGTGTAAAACAATATAGTACGCTCCTCGTAATGAACTAATTCAAGGGGACTAGTTAACTGGTTACTTCACCGTAAAAACCACCACTACCACTTCAAAATGCAGATGTTGACCATTAGCCCTACTATTTTGATATTGCTCACAAAGCTAAGCACTAACTTCTCACTGTATTTATCCTTTAAGTTATTCCTATTCATATTCTTTTCTATATTGATTTAACTTCTCTTGTGTGTTCCTGTCCATTACTTACTGTATGTTGACCCACTGGGATTCTTTTCTTCTTCTGTGTTTTTCCTGTGCTCCTAATCTTTTACCACTTGTAATCATCTGTATTTTTTTATCTCTTCCCTTTTCCTGTGTTTATCTGGCTTTCTTCTTATCTTACACTTTCCACATCAAGACTGAAGATCTTTTGACATGGGTGCTGAAAGACAAAATCCCAACATTTGGCTTCTCCAAACCCTTTAAAAATATTCAGTGGAATGTCAGACTAAAGAACATTTAAAAAATAATAATAATAATAGGCTAATCAGGTTGGCCTTCTGACCCCAGCATGGCAGGTTCGATCCTGGCTCAGTCTGTGGTATTTGAAGGTTCTCAAATATGTCATCACAGTGTTTACTCACATAAAATAACTCCTGTGGGAAAAATTCTGGCACTCCATATTTTCGAAAACTGTAAAAAGTAGTTAGTAGGACATAATAAAATCATTAACATAATAATATAACTATAGCTAGTGAGTTAAAACTTCTCATCAAATTTCCAGATTGCTGATTCATTCCCAGGAATGGAAAATTTTGCCCAGGCACCTCTTCCCCTTCAACAACCAGTTTCTGTGGATCTTCGAAAAGCCCCTAAGTGGCTCAAGAGACCAGTAGGAGCATCGTTTGGTGTAAGTGATTTTCATCATTTTTGAAATATTATTTAAATTCCTTTAATATAAGAACAATTCATTTGAATGTATAGTATAACTGGAAATACAGCCTGGATTTTTCTGTTGTGGTATATAAGTCAGGTATTGCAAACCAAATATTGTCAGAACATAATGTCAGACCTTGGTTTATAATGACATCGTGTAATCAAAGGTTCTTAAGTTTTATATATGAGGGCTATTTTTTAAGTAAGGTCTGTTTTGTAATAAAACGAAAAACTACGTTGTTTTTAGGCACTTATCTTTGATCCGATTCTACACTCATTCAGATACTTTTCCTTATAGTTTCCATTTTTGTTTAAACATTTATCTAATTGTGAAATAAGTTTTTGTAAACCCTAGTCATAGAAATCTGGCGCCTGTGATGAGAGCCGTATCTGAACCATTGTTTTTGCTTCCTCTTCGGTGTGGGAATGCTTGCTAGCGAGAAACCTTTTTAGATGAAGGGAGAGATGGTAGTCTCTAGGCGCAAGGTGTCAGGGGTGGGTGGGTGTGAGTGTGTGATTGAATTGCTGCCAGCCAAATGATCCAGTGTGAGCATGTATTTGAGCTGCAGAGTGAGGTCTTACATTGTCATTAAGCAACAACACTCCAGCACACAGAAGGCCATGGCATTTGCTGTGGATTTTATGGCAAAGTTTCTTCAAGGTCGCACATTATGCAGCTGGTCAAATGAAGGTACCCACACTCGTAGACCTGGCACAGGCCCAGCGCGGCAGACAACTGTGAGAGAGGATCGCCGCATCATTCGGATAGCCCGGATGGAACCCCATGCAACAGCAGCGCAAATTCGAGCAGCTGTGGCACCCCACGTTACACAACAAACAGTTGGTAATCGCCTGCGTGCAGCTGGCTTACGAGCCCGTGTCCCTGCAGAAGGTGTTCCATTGACCCCACAACAGCGACTTCAAGAAAGCTTACGACTCAGCAGACCTACAAACACTATTCAATATTCTAGAATTCATAGTTAACAAGAAAACTAGAGAATTAATTTGTGAGATGCTGACTGGCACAACTTCAAAAGTTAAATTTCAAGGTGAACTTTCTGACCCTTTCGATATTATCACAGGGCTTCGTCAAGGAGATAGCTTATCCCCATTTTTGTTCAATCTTATACTTAAAAGAGGAAATGGGAAAATGACACAAAGGGAATAAATATTGGTCGACTGTTCAAAAATAAAAATTCATTTGCAGTGTTTGTTCTTTGCAGATGATCTAGCTATTGTTTCTGACAACAGACAAGAAGCAGTCCAGTTCCTTGAAAAACTTAAAAATTGCAGCTAAGACTGGGCTCCAAATATCATATGAAAAAACTCAGTACATGGAAGGATCCGCTCGTTATCTTGATTGGAAACCTCTAAAAACTAAATTCGGTAAAATTAATCAAGTGAATAAGTTCAAGTACGTAGGAGAAGTGATTCATCCATCAGGCTTGAATCGTGACGCAAATAAAGAGGGGATCTCAAAATTACAGAAGGACTATAGACTCACCTGGAACAGATACAACAAAAAATCAATATCCAGGAACACATTACAACTCTGTTATCAAACCGGAAGCACTATTCACCTCGGAAACCTTGATCATTGGACGTAGATCACTTATTAAAGACATAGAGAAACAAGAGAGGAAAATATCGAGGAAAATCTTTGGTCAAGTCTGCTCAGAGGGAATCTGGATGAAACGGAAGTCTCGGGAGCTTTATCAGCATTCTTAAAAGATCAGACACCGTCAGGAAAAGGTGATTAAAACCAGAAAGAAAAACATTAAATTAAGTGATATTCTGCCTATTTAGTGACATTAAGTTCATTAATGGTAAATTCAGGAAAATCATTAGGTTTAATAATTAATCTATAGCCAAATTTCTTACCGACTTAACTGCTGTGAAATTATTGCGGTAAAAGATGGCAGCATTCAGCCAGGTACCCCATTTCATTAGAACAGATTTTGGTGGCAAAGGCAAATCTCGTAAGCTCACTCTGTATGCAGCAACACTAGCAGGAGCTTTCAGGAATGTAGTGCGTGGCCTAAAGGTATAACATGCTTTAGATTGGTGTAAAATACTTTAAGGGCTTTTCCAGCCTTCTCTATGTATGGGGCAGCATCACTCAACAGTAGGAGAACCCTTTCCTTACCTAAATTATTTGGCCACAAGATTCTTGAAACATCAGTAAAAGTATTAGAATAAATTTACATTTTAAAACACGATGCCCTAATATCACAGAGTCGGAAGAAAACTAATCAAAAGCTCAAAAAGCTGATCAACAATAACATTGCATTGACCACTGTTGTGATGTGTTTTGTTTTGTCTCTTCTGCTGTCACTCATCTCTGATAGATTGGATTACTGCTGCATCCCGAGTAAAATGGCATGCCTGAATATTGTCCAAAAGTAGCTGGGGATTTAGATAACTTTGCACATACCATATGACTGTCCTGTCAATGACAGGTACTACAGGTAGCTACAGTGAGGAAAATTACAAAGATGACTATCGAAATGAGAAAGTTTGTGAAGGAACGAAATGAAAGGAGGAAGGAGGACTTCCTTTACAGTCAAAAAAGAAATAGATGTGAAGGCCTACAATATTGGAACCCGATACTTTATATTATACTGGAAGGAAGAGATCAAATCAAGATCGGCAATAATACAAAACAATATTAAATTGCGAAGGGCCACAGAGAGCAAGGAAGTGAGTACGTCACGACAAGCCGCTGACGAAGAGGCATGTCCACTTATGCACCTTAGAGTCTGAGGAATAACATGAGGGGTGGACAAAAATATAATCGTGCACATGCTAAGTAATTATCCCTCAACGATGGGTACTTCATTTAGTAAATGAATAAAAGTCTGCTTTCCTGTACCTGCACATATGATATTGGAAGATATTTTTTCATATGGTTGTTGCATCTGGGATATCATGTTTTGTATACTTCTCCAAAAGTGATTTTAATACGGAATTTGCTAGTTTTTCAAGTGGTATAGTTGCCCCCACTAAAGCATCACATAAATCCATAAAAAATAGCTTTGGGCCTGGCTTAGCTGGTGTTGTGGTAATAAATGTTCGGACGCATTCCATTTTGGTTTCCTTTCCTTTGCAATGTGTGAAACGGAACTCATTTGTTGATCAACTCGAAATGTTTTTGAACATTTATCTGCAAACGAAACATGTGTTGTTCTTTTTTACGTGTGCATTTTACACAAATGGTCAAATTTAAATAAAGTCAGTCACTGCCTAGTATAAGGTGCTAATAGAAATATTAAAAAGATAAAACTATTGAAGAGTAAAAGAAAGTATGGGTACTTACATCTTTATTGAGCAATCGCAGTAAACTACATCACCATCCATTCTTAGGAATTCCTTTCCTTTAATCCACATATATACGAGGTCTCTTCTTACACTTCTAAAAGGCAACAACACTTCACAACACAGTTCAGCACAAAACTGCAATCTGAAGCCTGCAATCATTGTGATTCCCAACTGTCTTCTTTCTTTCAATCACTTTGGCTTCAGATGTGTGACGAGTGAGAGTTCCAGGTAGGAAATTCCAGGATAATGATAGATGAGGGTTCAGTGCAAAACCAAAGTTTGTAAGACGCTATTTTAGTAACGTGGTGTCCCAGAAGTGTGATACAAGTTTTGTTTTGTTCATCTAACATAGACGAAATAATGAGCAGTCATTTAGTAATGCAGAATTTATGGTTAAATTTATAGCAATTTATACTAGGATACCTTACTTCTAAGAATTACAGACATCGAGTTGCGTCTTACGTCATTGTGTACTCAAGTAACAGATAAGGAAGTGCTTGGCTAATTGGATTGTAGGATTTCTACCATATGTACTAACTTTGGTTGTCAAGTAGGATGCCACGAATACATTTTCTTTGGCCAGGCTGAGTGGCTCAGACAGTTGAGGTGCTGGCTTTCTGACCCCAATTGGCAGGTTCAATCCTGGCTGAGTCCAGTGGTATTTGAAGGTGCTGAAATACGTCACGCTCTTGTTGGTAGATTTACTGGCACGTAAAAGAACTCCTGCGGGACTCAATTCCAGCACCTTGGCATCTCCGTAAACAGTACAAGTAGTTAGTGGGACGTAAAGCCATTAACATCATTCTTTCTCTTTGTCTCTCAATAATAGGACTATTGTTGAGAAACAGTCCCAAATTCTGAAAACCAACAAACAAACACTATCATGCAACTTAACATTATATACTGTATACACCAGAGTCAAAATAAAAGTTATATAATCCAATATGAACGTCCATATTCACTGGTAAATCCAAAATCTTCAAAATATGCGTCATACGTCACTTTTCTCCTAAAAAGACCAAAACATGCAAACATGCAGGATAAAAGAACGGTTATTTGGAATTGTTAAGTCATAAAATGAATATTTGCAAAGTTTGAGAAGTGTAACTAGCTTATTTAAAAACATGCATTGGGATGGAAATCCGAGCTGTATTCTTAAACTAAAAATTTAACCTTTCACTTCTCTTACTAAGGAACTAAAAAGCAAAAAGAAATACAGTACCTCACTTTCACATATAATAATAAAAAAACAAATTTTTCCAGCTCATTAACCTATTTAAAAAACAAAATTTTATCAAAGCTTTCGAAACTCAGAATAGTAACTCGAACATAACACACATATGGTCAACAAGAATAACATATATTCCAATTCAGGTGTTTACAAACTCAAGTGTCAAAACTGCAATTCAAGCTACATTCGCCAAACTGGTAGAAATTTCAATATCCGTTATCAAGAACATGTTAATGCTAAAAAGCATGATCAGTTTTCAGCTATGAATGAACATACAGTATGTCAGATTTCCATTATGAATTCACATCCACTGATAATGATCTACTAATTCTCCATTGAGAAAATAAGGGCAAATTATTGAACATCTGTGAAAACATTTTCATCCATTTAGATCAAATGATTAACCCCATTTTAAATTCAAGTGAAATTACCGAACAAACTAATGTTCTTTTAGAGACATTACTACCAAGCAGGTAGCAGGTAGGGACCCCCTTTGGAGGCAGCGAGTGGCGTCTTTGCCTATGTGAGTCCCAGAGCACACTGATCCAGTGTGTAACACATCTGGCATAGGTTCCAGCTCAGGGTTACGAGTGAAGACCTCAACGGCATCTACGGCGGAGAAGGTGGACTTCGGTACGGTGGAGATGATGGAAAGGGAAAACCTGTAGCATCTGTATTCCAGAGGAGCTGCTATGAAAGGTGTGTGACTCCATATTAGTCGCGGCCTAATTTTGAACCTGGCAGTAGGTATAAAATGCCTCTGGGTGTGGCGAGTCCATCGTCCTATATGGATAAAGCAGATATGGTGTCTCGGAAAATGTTAGGGTGTCCCCTACCGGAGAAAGTGGAGAGGAACCATATTTGCCCCTACCTGGCTACAGCTGGATAAAGGGTAATGATGATGATGATGATGACGACGACGGCGACGACTACCAACAAGTAAGAACACTTTTATGGGATGACATGATTCCAAAACCGGCCAAACTGATGATGTTTAACAGCTATTTCATACCAATATTGACCTATGGTATTGAAGTGTGCACCCTCATAAAAAGAGATTCATCAAGACTGCAAGCATCAGAGATGAAATTTCTTAGATCCATCATCCAGAAGACCAAGATGGACAAGTTAAGAAATGAGGAGTTGAGGAAAGAAGCTGGAATAAAAACATCCCTATTAACAGAATCTGCACATCCAGACTATGGTGGTATGAGCATGTGATTAGGATGGAGCCTACAAAAACTGCCAGAATAAATTTGGAAAGACAAGTGGAGGGGAAAAGACCTGCAGGAAGACTTAAAACCTGATGAATGGACATGATCAAGGTTGGTCTAGTTGCCAGAGGATGGGCAGTGGATGATGTTCTCCATGACAAGTTGTATATGGACAGGAAGAAGTGGAAGAGGCTCATTAACAGTACCCAGGAAACTGGAACTGTACAATGATGATGATGATGATGATGTTGATGAATAATCCTTCTTGATAAAACATAAAGTCACAATTCTTCCAGTCATTTCATAAAAGTACTCCCTCCCATGATTTCCTCTTCCCCTTCCCTTGCTGCAAGCAGCAACTGACCTGCTTGGCAGTCTATCAGTTTCATGTTTTTGCTACGTTTCTTTTGTTTTCCATATCGGTAACATATTTGATTTCAAATTTCCTAATTATCATTTTCCTATCTTTTCTCAGCACAATATTTCTGATGTGATTG
The DNA here is from genome assembly GCF_040414725.1 of Anabrus simplex. Classification (NCBI taxonomy): domain Eukaryota; kingdom Metazoa; phylum Arthropoda; class Insecta; order Orthoptera; family Tettigoniidae; genus Anabrus; species Anabrus simplex. Next base: position 1,589,148,123 of record NC_090265.1, read on the forward strand.
ATACTTTTCTGCAAGACTTCAAGAACAAGAGTTTTTTAATATATTCTTCTCAAAGATTTTTAGATATATCTGTGTTTTTTACGTTATGACAAGTTGAAACCCTTCAAGGTCAATTCTTTCTTATGGACTTTTAGTGTGGTGGTTTTTTAGAGCATTTCTATACATTTTATATTCTTTTTCAAAACTGAAGAAAACCTAACAAGGCTGAAATATATATATTTAATTGTGCTTTTTAACCAACATTCGTGTATTGATCAAAGTGGACTATTAAAATTTCATTATTTTTTTTACTGTAAAGTCAATACGGAACAATTATGTCATTCTTAAATTGTAAATCAGTTACATTTACTTTACTCTGCTAGGGTATATGATATGGATGCGCTAGCGAAATATGCTGAGGAATGTCAGAAATATAGAACTCTACTAAAGGAAAAGAAAAGAAATTGTGATTTATATATAGAACAGAAGTTATTATTCGAGGCAGAAGCGAAGCCTTATAAAATTATGAAGTACTCAAAGAATCAGGCATCAACTACTCTTGTAAACATGTTGCAATGGGAGTTATATTTTCATCATCTTGGAGAAACGAACATACGGACAAACGGCTTCACTCTGCAACTGACAAACATCCAAGATATGCGCCCAATCACAACAGAGGAGGTCAGCCAACTTATAAGCAATAGGAAAAATAACAAAGCGGCTGGACCTGATGGGATTTACATAGAACATTTAAAAGACACACTCCATGACTTGCTAGATCCGCTAACATGCCTATTCAATGAATGCCTAAGACGTAAGTCAATTCCAGAACAATGGGTCACCGAGCTCGATAGCTGCAGTCGCTTAAGTGCGGTCAGTATCCAGTATTCGGGAGATAGTAGGTTCGAACCCCACTGTCGGCAGCCCTGAAGATGGTTTTCCGTGGTTTCCCATTTTCACACCAGGCAAATGCTGGGGCTGTACCTTAATTAAGGCCACGGCCGCTTCCTTCCCACTCCTAGCCCCTTCCTATCCCATCGTCGCCATAAGACCTATCTGTGTCGGTGCGACGTAAAGCAAATTACAAAAAAAAAAAAAAAAAAAAAGAACAATGGAAGAAGACAATCATAATTGTGATCTATAAAGGAAAAGGGAAAAAGGAGGATCCAAACTTTTACAGGGGAATCGCCCTGGAAAATGTTATGTTCAAAACCTTCTCTAAATTCCTAAGACAGATGGAACAAAGTCTACGTGCTAATATACCGTCGAATCAATACGGCTTTACCCCAGGGAAATCAACTCTACAGGCTGTGCAGGATCTTGTGCAAGAAATAACGACCTTAGCGCAACCTGGTAGACCGCTGTACACAATCTTTATAGACTATTCTAAGGCATTTGACAGTATTAACAGAAAGATACTTATGAGGCACTTCCAATAGTGAACTAGAAACATTGAAATCGATTTTAAATGTGAACTATGTAACAATCTATGATGGCGTTACCACGTCGAGGAGTACCACTAAAACCAAGGGTATTCTACAAGGGGATCTGATGAGTCCAGTTCTCTTTAACGTAATGACCTCGGATATTGGGCAATCTATAGACTCAAGATCAGTCAAACTGCTTATGTGTGCGGATGACATGGTCATCTTCTCAAGATACCGTGAGGACCTACAAACTGCCATGGAAAGCAGTAGGGTATGGGTGAAAGATAATTCTGTGGAAATAAATAGTTCCAAAACAAAGGCTTTGAAATTTAGAAGGGGAGGAAGGATATCTAATATGGGTCAACTAAAATGCGGAGAAGAACCTTTAGAATTCGTATCCAACTTCAAATACCTGGGTGTCGTATTACAAACTACTGGAACTGCTTTCTCCCTACATGTACAGGAGCAAGCTACGGCCGCAACGAAAGTCTCATACGACATCCCCAAACTCCAAAACCTATCCCTATCAACAGCGATGAAACTATTCAAAATTAAAGTTATGCCAACTGCCACATATGGTATTCAGTTACTTTGGCCTCACTTGTCGGTAAACAACCTTAGGAAGCTAGAAAGCGTCAAAGCGAGATTTATTAAGAGAGCTCTCTCAATATCAAAATTCTCAAGAAATAGCTACGCCTATAAAATAGCGCAGGAAACCTTCTTCATGGAAGACATAAAGCACATTTTTGATCTATCGGAAACGCATGCATATAAAACTATCATCGAGGAGAGATGGGAAAAAGCCAATGAGATACCTCAAGAAATAATGGAGACTGATGCAATGAAGTCAGAAATTTGGAAAGGACCCAATTTCAGACTTTGACATCTATATACACGATTCGGTGTCCACGGGTTTCATGGAAGGATCTGCCAGAATGAGGCATTCCATGAACCCAAGGAGGATTGCATCTGCAAGAAATGCAATAATCCATGCTCTAAATACCATTTAGTGGAAAAACAGGCCTCAATCTCTAATCACAGAAATGACAGAGTGGTGAAAAACTTGATTGTACACATTGTGTTTAATAAATAAATTAAATTAAATTGTAAATCAGTGTATGCGCTGTGGAAACGGGTGACATTGAATGAACTGAAGTTATTTTTTGCAGTTGTAATTCATATGTGCTTGATTTGTAAACGTTTCCTCCAGGACTACTGGAGCACGACATCGATTCTGAAAACTGACTACGCAAACTCCATTGGAATGGTGAGAGACCAGTGATTTGCTGAGTAGTGTTGGGGCTAAAATCCCAAAAGAAACGAGCATCAACTGCAGGAAGGTTTGTAGGTTGAGATCCTTCTCCAAATGGAATATCTGCAGTGGATATGAAGTAGGAACGGCACATACAGTGTACGTGCAAGGTCAGCTATGACAAGTCCAACTACAACACCAGCCACACTGTGAAAAAATGACAACAGTACATTGCCATAAATGTGATGTAGGTCTTTACATAGGAGAATATTTTGAGTGTTACCATACCGAAGCTAGGTGTTGGTAATAACAGTGTTACTTTCATTGACCTGTCTCTGTCTCAATCTTGGCTTTGACAATATGAAAGTGACTGAGGTATGAGTAATGCTAGTAATGCCATTCCTTATGCAGCCAGTCCCTGCTATGAATGGTGTGAAAATGTTGCTCATAGGGTCGGATGATGCATGTATTTCAGTGGGCTTGGCCGACTGATATGTAATAGCAATTCTGGCTCAGTGAGGAAAGCAACAGGAATCTACTTCACTCCTCATTGCTCTAGTACTGGTATACCTCTTCAGTGATGCCTAGGCCATCTATGACAGCCGATGGCGGAGCTATTGAAGATCCAGCCAGCCTTAGGGCTAAGGACTGAACATACTGTACTGGGAAAAGATGGAGAATAAGGGATAAGGGCATGAGAGTCAACAAAGGTGTGTAAGGTCCTTATGGAGCAGGTACAGAGAGAGGTATATGCTGATCGAAATAATAGTTGATTTTTTTAAAAGACAAAATTTATTCATTTCCTTCATTGTGACTTGACTTTCCCTATTATTTACTTGATCAGAAAAAAAAACGGATTCACTTTCATCTTGAAGTTACTATCAAATCAATTATAATGAATGTTTGCCCTTCCAAAAATAAATTTTCTTTCAACGTATAATTTTTCCTTCAAAAGGTCTTAAAGTTCTGAACTCATTTAAAACAAAGAGAATTATTTAATTTAAACTGCGTTTCTTTCACTTGAAATATGGACATTTTTCCTAAAGTCTTTTCTAAAAATATAACACTTAAAATTGTGAAAGTCTCTTTTAGAGTTTCTTTAAATGTTTAACACTTAAAACTTCCCAAAATATCACAAAATCATTCATTTTGTACAAAGTTTGGTCTTATTATTTCTTTACGAATTGAATTTTGAACACTTGTGATAATACTGTTGGAACACTACGATTCTCAGTAAGAGTTATTAAATTGTTTGTTGAACTGCTATCAAGAGTCACTGATTCTAATATTCCACCAATGAAAAGTTAATTTTGTGGAATTTTAAAGAGTCTGAAAAATACTCATATCACCTGTAATCTGGAACTGAAGACTGGATTGTAAAGGTATGCGGTCCAGTGAACCGCATATTGACGTCCTTGGCAACTGGTGTCGTGATGTCATCACCCATGGTACCATGTCCAACTCTCTCGTTGAGACCACGTACCATGTCCCTCGCTGAAATCACGTCACCAATCCCACGTTGAAACCACGTCTCCAATCCCACGTTAACAGGCAGATATGATTATAATAAGCACTTGTCAGGTTTTAACACGTTTTTGTTGGATTTAAAAACACGAAAAAGTTCAGCTGACTAGTAATGATTATTGAATGTGCTATCAAACCTATTTCAGATTTTATGAATCAGATGAAGAACACGGTATTGTGTTAAATGCATACGTACAAAGTCTGGCAGTAAATTGTTAATGATCACTGCTCTGGAAGTCGCAATTTTATAATAGCTCAGTGAGAATATTTACAAGTGTCTTCACATGTAAATCACAGTTTATTCAGAATGACGATCTGTTATATCTCGTGAATATTTACAAGTATTGTTACACAGAGATCACAGTCTATTCAAAATGACGAAATGTTATATCTCATGAAAGTTTATAAGTATTGATTGCGGTAGAGTAGAATGAAGTACAACTTCACGCACTCACGACGAAAGTTTAAATATGCTGATAGTTCAAAATTGTCATTAGACGTGTATTTAAAAACACTATTAGGAGGCAGTCTGTTTCAATAAAGGAAATACTGCACACGTTCATCAGTTGTAAATGTTTTAAGTTATTCTGTCTCAAAGAAAATCACAAGTTATTCTGCCTCGAAGAATATTACAAATTTCAAACAGTCAGGTTCACTCGAGTTAAAGTCAAAGATTATCACAGCACTGTTAAATACTTCAAAAATGGTGAGATTTACCAAGTCTTGAAAATTTTCTAAGTCCGACACTGTTCACTGGACTACGAGTTTGAAGATAATTGATGCATAGTACCGCCACGCAATAACTAAGTTTCATTCTCGATGTGTATATCTGCATTTAAAGATAAAAATTTCATTGTTCCGTATTGAAAAGTATCACAGTTAAAATGCCTGAGCCATGTCATTGCAGTTCCTCGCACGCTAGGCCGTGTCGTTGCAGTTAGACATTACAAAATAATGTTCCAGGCCGTTAATGGTTCCTGGTACAATACACATATATACAATTCTGTTGTTCAAAAACTGAAAACTATCCAACCTTATAAGTGAATTAGAAATTTTAGTATGAGAATGAAGACATCAACATGTACCAAAATTGTATCTTGAGTTTCTTTCCATTGCTGAAGTTAAGCTTTTTGCATTTATTTCATGTGATAGAATATGTATATAAAATTGTTTATTTATATTGAAAAAATTTACAGAACTATGATTTTTTTCCCCCCTGAGAGTCTAAATCATGCTGGCACAGGTTAAGGATGCTAATTTAAATTGTCTGGGCTCACGGTGTTCAAGGTAGCAAAACAAGCAGAACTTATTCAGATGTAATTTTCATGTAAAACATTTGTGGGATTATAAATACATTTTAAATTTCTTAATTGTAGCTTATTTCAGATACGATTTATAGGGAAATTTGTAATCATACTGGAATTATTCATAGTTAAAGAAAGAGATATCAAAACATTCAAAATGAGCAACTAAACCAACAATATACCTTATACTATAATTTTATATCATCACATGTTTGTATCAACTCAGGGCCGGTTTTACCATCTACTGATAAACTAGCCAATGTTGTTAATCCCTCAACATTATGCCTTCCATATTGTCACATAGGCTACTCATCCATTGGAAGAGACTACACGCAACTACAAGATTACAAGAGTACGTCCATAGTAGTGCAACTGATACCAGTGCAAAGCATGTAGCAGAATTGCTTCCATTATAAGCAACTGTGAAAATTTGACTCCACATGACAATAACCAACATCTGGTGACATGACAGATTCTCCATGAAAGGAATTTGCTGCTCCTAGTCACCATTTCCTGCAACTACTTGCTCATGTCTCTTTGCATCATACATGTCGTTAGCCATGGATGTTGATAGTGAAAAGTTTATAATACCAATATAGGTCCCCCCCTATGGGAATCAACATCTATATCAAGTAAAAAGTTCATCGCAACACTGTGATTTGGGAAAAAATCACCTATATGGAATATGAAATGTAAAACATTATCATTTTCGTGATATTCAGTACAAACTGCGGGCGAAAGTTGTGGATATGATATCACGTGACCTTCAGAGAGGATGAGGTTGGGAGAGAGTGAAACCAGGTGTAGGCACATAGCCTACTGCTGTTGAATAACACCATGGGGTCTTCTAAAGCCATAACATCCCCATCCAGTGAAAGAATCACCATCAGCAGTGTCATAAGCACTCACTCCATTTGAACACTGTGGAGAGGTTTGGAATTGAACCCGGGCGTTAGATTTATGAAATGACCTCCGTAAATTCCCTATTTACCCACCTAATTTTGTCCCTTGCATAATTTTTTCACCCTTAATTTTGAGATAGAAATTTGGAAAAAAAAAAAAATCACATAATTTTCCCGTCATGTTTATGTAAAAGTTTCTGTCACCAATGCATTTTCTATTACTCGTTTTTTTTTTTTTTTTTTTTTTTTTTGCAAAACTGTGTGGTCATGAAAAAGTCTCTTGTTTCAAGAGCCAGTCATCAATTTGTAGGCAGCGACTGCAAAGTGCAAGTGGCAGCATCGCAGTAACAAATTACTTAGCAAGTTGCGCATAGTGTTAGTGTATGCGCGCATCAGTACTAGGCTGGTAGAAACCACGTGGAAGATACGCACTGTCTACAACATATACTGGTCTCTATATTGACGTGAGTATTTTCACATAATAGTTGTTATCGATGGGTAAGAAAGACCTAAGTGTCAACACTGTTTAAATTAACAGTGATGCATTTACAGATAATAATGGCAGTCATGCTACTAAATGTGAATTTTGTGCAGAGCCATCATGCATGCTACCGAGGTATACTAAAAGAACAGTTACAGTGTGCCAAGAAGGCAGCCTTATCATTTTGGGGACCAAAATCAGGCCAATATCTGGAAATTGAAAGGAACTGTGAAAATAATGTAATTGGATTGGGAAATGTATTGCACGAAATGCTACAGTTAAAGGCACAGTAGATCACAAAGAGAGCAATATAGGAATCTCAGTTTAAAGCTAGCAGAGGGTGGCTGTGCAGATTCATGAAGAGGAACAACTTTTCTCTTTGAAGGAGGACATCTCTCTGCCGGTGATTGCCGAAGGACCATACCAATAAAATGGTGGAATTTCATTGGTATTTTAGATTCAAAATTAAATTTGCCTAATTTTCCCTCCTTAGGTGTTGGGAGTTAAAAAATAATGTTTTGCATTTCATATTCCATATAGGCGATTTTTCCCAAGTCGCGGTGTTGCGATGAACTTTTCACTTCATTAGAAAATTATGTGAGTAACTATAAATTTCAAGTTATTAAAAAATTTAAACATTCCTGTGAAAGTTTTTGTAATGTCTAGAGATATTGTTAATCCACTAATAAAGAATCACTGGCACTTATCATTGCAGTATTGAACTCTGTTGTTCCTGTGAGGAATGCTGACAATCAGCATTGTTGTGGAAATACTCATATTTTGCTTGGTAATATTTAAAGAGCATATGGTATATTTTGAAACACTATTGGAACTTGGAGCCAAGAATTACTGTATTTCATGATAATAGAAAAAAGCAATTATGTATTCAATTTGTGCTACGTTTGTAAATAAATACCTTTATTTAAATAAAAATATGTTTTAGTTGGAATTGTTTGTGTATTATTTGAAGTTTTGTTTAAATTAGGATTTTGTTTGAGGATGTGTAACAAACTTGTGATATTTGATTGGATCATGTATGTGTAAACTAAATTATTACTAAGTTTAGTTTTTATATTTTTAATTATGTGATTAGTGCTATAGTTTCTTTTTGATTTTTTTTGTTTGAAGTTTGGAGGCAAACTGGTGATGTTCGAGAACGTTGGATTAGGACATGGCAGTGCCAACCAAGTCCCTCAAGCTCCAGTTGGGAGAACCGTCTACATTAGCCAAGTGGTGACAGAGCCTGAGCTCATTGCACGCTCGAACCAATTAGAGAGTGCCCTGCAGTATGGCCAGTTTATCGAATTCTGTCAAACTAAAGCAGCCAGCAGTAAAACGCCACATGAACAGTATGTTTGGAACTTCATCAGGGCCAACTTTGAGGAACAGCCTCGAGCAGAATTGTTGAGACTGTTGGGCTTCGAGTCGGAAGATATCATCAGTAAAGTATGTATTCTCTTACAAGCCTTTTATGTTCTTTGTCTATTTTTACTTCAGTGATATATTTTTTCCTACTCATTTGACTTTTTAACAATTTTATTGTTAATTTTGTCATATAGGCTTATGATCTTGCAAATTTAATTATGTTTGTTGTTTGTCCAACCCTTGTCCTGTTTCTATACGGGGTCGGGTATGGGGTGAGATGAATCTGTCGTGGTGGGTTTTTATGACCGTATGCCCTTCCTGACGTCAGCCTCATTAGAGGAGTTAATGAGATGAAATGAATGATGTAATATATGATAGTAGGAAGGGAGATGGTGAAACCCAGTGGTGGCACATAGCCTACTCCTGTCGAATAGCACCAAGGGGTCTACTCAAGACTTAACATCACTGCCGACGGACAAATCACCATCAACAGCGTCATGCCCTCACTCTATATGAGCACTGCGGAGAGATTTGGAATTTAATCCAAGCTTTTGGCATGCAATCTAGTGATTAGGAATTGTATACCACCACCTTTCCTGTGCTGCCGGCCAACATTCTGATGGTGAATTTTTTTTCGACCAACGGGACTCGAACCGGCTAACCACGGTGTCAGACCGTTTAGATTTCAACGCCTTAACAATCATGGCCATCAGGTGGCCTTTCAAATTTAATTTCTTCATTTCTGATGAGCATTAGAGCATATTTAATAGAAAGTTTTCTTATTACTGACAGAACTCTGAAGAGAGAATATTTTGTACCATGGTGGATGAGCTACATTATGTTTTACCAGCAAGAGAGGAACTGCACAGCTAAGAATGGGAATGGTTACATGAGGAAGGGAAGGGAAGGGAAGGGAAGGGAAGGGAAGGGAAGGGAAGGGAAGGGAAGGGAAGGCTGTCTTATTCGTAAGTTAGAAGTAACAGACATGACAGTAGCAAGAATAATTGCTGTACAAACAGATGGGAACAATGACAGGAGGTACTTGGAATGAGGAGATAAAGTTTAATTTAGGAATGAACTCGATGGTTGAAGCTGTACACATAAACCGGCTTCGGTGTTGGGGTCATGTTAGGCGAATGGGGGAGGATATGTTACCTAGGAGAATAATGGACTCTATTATGGAGGGTAAGATAAGTAGAGGTAGACCAAGACGACGTTGGTTAGACTCGGTTTCTAACGATTTGAAGATAAGAGGTATAGAACTAAATGAGGCCACAGCACTAGTTTCAAATAGAGGATTGTGGCGACGTTTAATAAATTCACAGAGGCTTGCAGACTGAACGCTGAAAGGCAACAGTCTATAATTATGTATGTAGTTATGTTTCGTTAGGCGTATGACAGAGTACCAAGGGAAGTGATATTAGCTGTGCTGGGGAGTTACTGTATTGGATTAAAGGTAGGTTATTAAAAGCAATCAAAGGCATTTATGTTTACAATTGTGCTGCCATGAGAATTGATGATAGAATGAGTTCTTGATTCAAGGTACTTACAGGAATTAGATAAGGCTATAATCTGTCACCTTTGTTCATAGTTTACATGGATCATTTATTGAAAGGCATAAAGTGACATGTATAGATTCAGTTAGGTGGAAATCTAGTAAGCAGTTTGATCTATGCTGACAATTTGGTCTTAATGGCAGACTGTGCTGAAAACCTACCATCTAATATCTTGTAACTTGAAAGTAGGTGCAGCAAGTATAATATGAAAATTAGCATTTAAAAACTGAATTGATGTCAGTAGGGAAGAAACCTAAGAGAACTGAATGTCAGGTTTGGAATACAAAACTAGAACAGGAAGATCATTTCAAGTATTTAGAATGTATATTCTCCCAGGATGGGTGATTGTGTAGTAGTGAGATTGAACCAAGGTGCAGCAAAGCTAATGCAGTGAGCTCACAGTTGTGATCAACAGTATTCTGTAAGAAAGAAGTCGGCTCCCAGATGAAACTATCCTTATCCCGGTCTGTTTGCAGACCAACTTAGCTGTATGAGAGTGAAAGCTGGGTGGACTCAGGATATCTTGTTCTTAAGTTACAGTTAACATAAAAGTAGCAAGAATGATTGCTGATATAGATAGGAACAATGGCAGAGCGTACTCAGAATGAGGAGATAAAGGCTAAGTAAGGAATGAACTGATGGATAAAGCAGTATGCATAAACCGCCTTTGGTAGTGGTGTCATGAAGGAGAATAGCTTACTTATTAGAATAATGGACTTGGTCATGGAGGGTAAGAGAAGTAGAGGGAGACCAAGATGATAATAGTTAGACTCGGTTTTTAATTATTTAAAGGTAAGAAATGTGGAACTGAATGAGACCACAGAGCTAGTTACAGATAGAGAATTGTGGAGTTGTTTAATAAATTTACAGAATGTTGAAAGGCATAACAATCTGTAATGAAGATGCACTTATGATGTCTTAATTTTTTTGTTTTCAGCTTAACAGATTCATTGACAAGCCAGCGAATGCCAGACCCAGTGATGGCATTGATGGTCTGTCAGATCAAATGAGAGGTCTTGGGAGAGAGGTGAGTGAGTGTAATACAATTATAATTTTAATTAGGATCAATATCTTCTTAAGTAGAATATCCATTCTCAGATTCTCAGTAGTTACAAGCAGTTTCTTATCATATACTAACAACTTCCCTAGAGCTTGTGAGTTACTACTGTATTAACAGAAATCTCTCACATTACTTGTTTTAAGGAGGGGGTTATTGATAGTTTGAAGAAAAACAGATATGTGCCATTGGTGCCAGGTAAATGTGTAACAATATTTTTCTTCTTAGATTAAAGGGTTTTAGCTTAGGATCACAAGCATGGGCTTCACTTAAGAATTTTTAGAAATTAAACATTATTGCAGTAGCATGTGATGGAGCTGCTGTAATGTTAGAGGAAAAAAAGAAAGGCATAGTGACTTTGATTAAGGAGCAATATCCACATGTCTTGTTTTGGCACTACGCAAATAATAGACTTGAACTTTCTGTTAGTGATATAGTCACAAAGGACTTCCCATCACATATTAATCACTTTGTCATTTCTTAACAATCTTCATACATTATATCACCAGTCACCTAAAAGTACCAGAGATATTTCTGACAATCTTGACCAGCAACTGTACCACATTGGAAGAATTCTGAATACTCATTGGGTAGCTCCAAGTTACAGAAGTGTTTCTGCAGTTTGGAAAAACTATGGATTTCTCATGGCACATTTTGTAAGAGAAAAACAGGAAGAGAACAGGAATAAGATCGAAAAAGTTACAGATGCGTGTCTCTTGAAAACAATTACGAATGTTGATATTTTTCTTGATCTTGGTTTTACATGCGATCTTTTCAAGAGCTGTCAAAACTCAGTGTTGAACTACAAGCACGCGATATGACTCTTTATAAGGCTTATAAAGTAATACCCAGGCAGATTCTTCTGTTTGAAGGTGAAAAATTTAATAGTGGGTCTTTTTATTGTGAAGCTCAAAGTGCATCTGAGAATTTGAAATTCAAGACAGCTTACCTGGAGAAGAGTGAAGAAAAGTTGAGCTGCCAATGCAAACAAGCTCTCTTGATCCTGAAATGCTCTATGGAAGCTTAAGACGATGGATGGAAAATCATCTGTTAACATTAGAAGACAAACAGATACCAGAATAGACAAAAGTACTGTATCCTGAATGTTGGTCAAATATTGGTCAGAAGAATGTCACTTTTGGTAATGTTGAAGTACAAAATTTGGGTAGGCCGTTAAGGATTCAAGACAGGCAAGTTCTAAGAGGTTATTGTGAATTCTTTGTTGAGAAGAAAATGCCAGCATCACTACTACCACTTGTAAACATCAACCGCATTCCCATTTTTACCTCTGAATGTGAACGTGGTTTCTTGTAAATGAACTTAATATTGACGCCAACAAGGGCTTCTCTACACCTGACAGCTGTGAGTTCATTGATGTTGATCAAGTTGTTAGGTCCTCCTCTACGAGGTTTTCAACCCCTGCCATATGTATCCTGGTACTGAAAGGAAGATATCTTGTGACCGAAACAAAGAGCAAAGAACGTTCACATGAAGATGGCAGCGCGATCATCATGGGTCCAATTTGGAAGTTACTGTAATGGAAAAGGTACACAAATGTCACATGTCTTAATTTTTACTAACATATTAGTACCCATGTTGAAGTCTGAAAGTTAATGTAAAGATTAGGTTAAGTTGTGTTTTGCCCTATAAATTGGGCTAGACATTATAGTACATTATGTGTTTTAAAGTAGTTTTTAACTAATTTACTGCAACTGGTTACCTACAGTGGTAGGAAAATGTGATAATAAGATACCATGGAAATTGTAGCCTGCAACTGAAGTATTCTATGTTTGGGATGGGTCGAGTGAGTACTGGTTAATGTTTTCCCAGAAAAAAGAGCACTGTATCCAACTGTCATTACATATTGCTGACTAAATGCTTCAGCCTTCTGTAAAATCTTACATATATATTCCCTTTGTTCATTTTTTTCATTAATTATTTCATGAATGTCCTTTCTGGAATTGCTTTTTTTTCCCTCCTTAAAGTACCTATACATCCCCTTCCATTTTTCACTAAAACTCATATGACTGACAGTTAGGCTTGCCATCATGTTATCCTTAGCTGACTTCTTTGCTAAATTCAATTTTCTGGTAAGTTCCTTCAGTTTGTCCTTACTTCCACAAATCTTTCCTAACTGTGTTTCTTTCTAACCTATACCTCCTCAATCTCTTGACAGAACTTCGCCATTCTTAATCAGTTTTAAAGTTACATACCTATTTTTACACTTCTTAACAGTTATCTTAAACCCATCTCGTAGACAGTTTATATTTTTATTTACCATTTTCCATCGATCATAAGTACTATTTTAAAACTCCATATAGTCCCAGTAAGAATCTATTGTGTAATGGGTTAGGGACCATCAGTGGTTTGTATAGTCCTAGCTGTATGAAAACAAGTAGGGCCACGACTCAGAGTACAGTAAAACGTCATTAAGACGCGCGAAGAATGGACCTCTTCAAATCCTGACCACCTGGGTTTAATCCTCCATCCTTGTAGAGCTCCTCCTGGTTTCAACTTACCGAGAAGGGAATGGACATCTCTAAACAGAATCAGAACAAACCATGGAAGGTGTAAATTCTGGCTTCACAAGTGGGGAAAATCTGAAGACCCATTCTGTGACTGTGATAATGTGCCTCAGACCATCCATCATGTTGTTATGGACTGCCCAAAAAGAAGATTCAATGGATCCATTAAAGAACTACATAGTGCCTCTACAGAAGCAGTGGACTGGCTGAAAAGTCTGGACATTAAGTTTTGAATGCTGACTTGTAATCACATACTTATTTAAGAAATATGTATTTATATGTACTTATAATGTATCCTTGTTTTGCCATACGAAATAATAATAATAAGACGTTTCTGCAGGGGACAGCAAAAATGAACGTGTTAAGCGAGAAAACTTACTACTGAGTATACGAATAAATACTATCCAACAGCGATATGGAAACACTAGATACGATTTTTTCCGACATGGAGGCATTTTGCATTGTGTATCCGCGGGTACAGTGCAAACTATATCTACCATTAACAAGTGCAATGAACGGTGTGAAAAACATCAAACAACAAATATGAAAACATATGCACGGGGGCCAATAAAAATATCCAAATTTTATTGCAGATCACACTCTAAAACAAATGTTAGTAGAAGCCTTTTACTTCAGAGCAGTGTGTTATAAAACATTATTTTCTAGTCACACTCTTAGACAATAAATTGGAGGCTATACTCAGCCATGTGCAGCTGTGACAGAATGAATTTGGCTGCCATTTTGTAAAACATTGATCAAGTTGACTCGATCGAGCCGAAACTCGAAGGTGTGAGTTCAACATTCGCGACCTCTGCTTAAAGAATACAAATATGCACCACACGAGTCATTTTCACACCGAGCTCGATAGCTGCAGGTGCTTACTTGCGGCCAGTATCCAGTATTTGGGAGTGGGTTCGAACCCCACTGTTGGCAGCCCTGAAGATGGTTATGCGTGGTTTCCCATTTTCAAACCAGGTAAATGCTGAGGCTGTACCTTAATAAAGGCCACGGCCGCTTCCTTCCAACTCCTAGCCCTTTCCTGTCTCATCGTCGCCATAAGACGTATCTGTGTCGGTGCGAAGTGAAACAACTTGTAAAAAAATAGTCATTTTCACACAATTATATTCCTTAATCCAGGTATAGGCTACTGTATCATGCAAAGAAACTTCACTGAACCACTCAAAAAACAAACACACACACACACACACACACACACACACACACACACACACACACACACACACACACACACACACACACACACACACACACACACACACACACACACACACACACACACACACACACACACACACACACACACACACACACACACACACACACACACACACACACACACACACACACACACACACACACACACACACACACACACACACACACACACACACACACACACACACACACACACACACACACACACACACACACACACACACACACACACACACACACACACACACACACACACACACACACACACACACACACACACACACACACACACACACACACACACACACACACACACACACACACACACACACACACACACACACACACACACACACACACACACACACACACTCTCTCTCTCTCTCTCTCACACTCTCTCTCACTCTCTCTCTCTCTCTCTCATAACTTCTGAATGGAATACAAGCACAAATAGGCTCACTTTTTCCGTAATCACGCAACTGTGGTGACAGCTCTTACCCGAGTTGTTAATCATGTTTGTTTCACAAGGGATGACAAATAACATTTTCAGGGCTAGGAAAAATGTGATCGTACTAAACGGTAATAGCGAAAATTCATGATGTGATAAGTGAGGTATTTTTTATATAGTTTCAATATGATGAGAATCGGGACTTCGAATTTATGACGTGCTAAGCGGGAAAACGTGTTAATAAGGAACGCACTAACAATGTTTCACTGTACTGTATTTCACTGCATAATCGTCACACTTTTTATACCAAAATTTTTGAAAAATTGTAGGGTGCAATCATTATGCAAAGTATTCTTAATACCAATATTTATATTACTAAAAAAAACTAAATTGTATTTGTTACAAGTGTAAGGTGGGCATAACACTTGCGTATATACATCGAAATAATTAAAATAGTCCAAATCAGACTTTTAAATAAATAATACCAGTATATGTACGATGCATGGCAATTAGAGTATGGTTTGAGTATGGGACCCTTATCAGGATTACTTAACTCGAGAACTGGGAAAAAAAGTCCAAAGGAAAGCAGGACAATTTGTAGTTTGACAGCGTGGTCGTGAGACAATGTACAGTTTATTTACCAGTGATGTTACGAGTTCTCATTTGAAATATGTAAGGCTCTAATTTATCGCTTTTCGGCAATGTCTCCGGTAAATACTGGCACCGCACTCACTTGTCTACTAATAGGCTTATGGCTTTCAAAGCCTTGCAAGCAGAGGTACAGTGGTATCAGAACGCACAGGCAAATGGCGACAAAATGAGTCACTGAGAATCTAATTCATGAAAAAGAAGTTAATATTTGTACTTGTCATTGGTAACATGGAAATGAACGTCATTTTTTCATTAACACTGTCATGTAATCAGCTGCCGTCGGCCACATTCTTATGCTCTGCTATAATACATAATTGAACATTCCGGTATTGGGAAATTTATCAGTAGGTAAACCCCTGCTTGTAACTCTTGTAGTTCACTACAAGTGGGCCACTCCATGTTCTGGGGGTATGATGTAGGTTTTTCATGTTTATTAGGTACCGTTACAGAAGTATCAACTGATCTGCAATGTATGAAGGTGGTTTGAAAAGTCCTTGCAAAGTCTGAGAGATGGCACCACCGGCGCGTATCGAGGTCATGTTTAGTTAGTAGCATCTCTTGAATGAACGTACACCAAGTTTCAGCCATATTGGTCTATTTCTTTGTGTTTGGCATTCGTATGAATCAAGGAAGTCGAGTAATTTTCAAGAAATGGATGAAAAGAATTTCGTGTGGTGATTAAACATTATTTTATGAAAGGTAAAATGCCTCAGGAGACTAAAGAGAAGCTCGATAAACATTATGGTGACTCTGAACCTTCGATTAGAACAGTTTATAAGTGGTTTCAACATTTTCGGACTGGCCATATGGGCACAAGTGACGCTAAACATTCTGGACGGCCTGTGGAGGTTATGAATCCAGAAATCATTGATCAAATCCACGATATGGTGATGGATGACAGAAGAGTTAAGGTGCGTGAGATTGCTAGTGCTGTGGGCATCTCGACTGAACGGGTACATAATATTTTGCATAAACATTTGGACATGAGAAAGCTATCTGCAAGATGGGTGCCGCGATTGCTCACGCTTGACCAAAAATGGAATCGTGTGAAGTGTTGCAAGGATGGTTTGCAGCTGTTCCAGAAGAATCCGGAGGACTTTAAGCGTCTCCGGGAAATACTGGCACCGCACTCACTTGTCTACTAGTAGGCTTATGGCTTTCAAAGCCTTGCAACCAGAGGTACACAGGTGGATGAAACATGGATACATTACTATACTCCTGAGACCAAACAACAAACTAAACAATGGGTTACCAAGGGGGAATCTGCACCAGAAAAGGTGAAGACCGTTCCTTTGGCCGGAAAGGTTATGGCGACTGTCTTTTGGGATTCGCAAGGGATAATCCTCATCGACTATCTGGAAAAGGGTAAAACTATTACAGGTGCATATTATTCATTGTTATTGAACCATTTGAAAACCGAGCTGCAAGAAAAACGCCCACGATTGGCCCGCAAGAAAGTCCTTTTCTGTCACAACAATGCACCAGCACACACCTGAGCAGTTGTGGTCGCAAATTAATGGAAATAGGATACCAACTCGTTTCACATCCCCCCTATTCTCCAGACTTGGCTCCCTCGGACTACTATTTGTTCCCCAATTTGAAGAAATGGCTGGCGGGACAAAGATTTTATTCAAACGAGGAGGTGATTGCAAACACTAATGGATGTTTTGCAGACTTGGACAAATCCTATTATTCGGAAGGGATCAACAAACTAGAACATCGTTGGACGAAGTGTATAAGCTTAAAAGGAGACTATGTCAAAAAATAAAAAAGGTTTACCCCAAACATGTAAGTAGTTTGTATTTTTGCACGGGCTTTTCAAATGCCCCTCATACAGTGTTTGTTTGTGAGTGACGTGATTACTGTACTGTACTGTACTATGTGTGTGATAATTTAAGTTTTATTTTGGTTTTTGGCATGTTTGTAGAAATATTTCTTAATACAGTAATACTGAACAGTTACTGACAGTAATTTACATAGCAATACATTAACGTGTAAAGCATTTATTTGTGATCATGGGTAATTACAGAAACTATTCTGTAGTCTTCAAGCTAAACATAATTGTCTTCTCTGAACAATACGGTAGTAGAGATGAGAAAATAACATTTTCCGTGAGTGAAAAGGTGGTGCTTTACTGGCGGAAATTAAAAGACAAGCTAAAAAAACCAAACTATTCTATACGTGCATTCATCAGCTGGAGCGGCAGCTTCGTCTGACGACGTCTCGTAATCGCAGCTGATCAACATGGTGGGATCCCGGTTCTCTGAAACAGTCTCCGCATTATGGTTGGCAATGTATTCGGCGAAAATTGTACCGACATCTTGCAAACATGAACCGACATCTCGCAAATGTGACTGTGTTTCTAAACTCCCCATATGTCATATACGAATTTAGATTGCACTTTCATATGCAATTTACATTGCAGTTCCGTTTACCTTTTAAGCAACTTGAGGAACAAAATTTGAACATGCAATGATTGCGTGATGACATTTTAAAATCCGATTTTTGTATCGAAAATAAAGGATGAGACAATTACGCGGTGCTGAGGAATATGCAGTGAAATACGGTATGTCCAAGATGCCTACTCCTATTCCATAGCAACTGGCATCCTGAATTTCAGGACCTCTTATTGCCACTCAGCATCTTACGTTTAAAAGACTTTTCTACTGTATCACAAAAATACAGTATGAAACCGAATTAGGAAATCACCATGGTTCACAGTTTTATTCAACTTATACTCCACTAATTCCTTGCAGGTGCAAGACTGAGAATGACCCATAACTACCCTACATTGTCTAAGATAAAATTCAAAATAACTTTTCTTGCAGAGAAATATGTGGTCACCCTTCTTCAGTTTAGCCTCCAGTCGTGCCTTGGGAAGTCCCTTCCTCACCTTCATTACAGTGCCCACTACTCCTGTATTCATCTCTGCTAAGTCTTCTACAAGAGGTACACTGGTGTAGAATCGGTTAACATAAAACATTGTGACATTTGTTGGCTAAATCACGTAGTAACCGTTTGACAATACTAGTAGCACAGTTATCCAGTAGCGCGTCCTTTCCGTGATACAATTCGAAGTTCCATATGCACCCCATGTTTGACACATGGTGTGAATGGATGTATTTAATTAATTTAGTGTGGCTATTTCTAGCCGAGTGCAGCCCTTGTAAGGCAGACCCTCCTATGAGGGTGGGCGGCATCTTCCATTTGTAGATAACTGCGTGTTATTGTGGGGGAGGATAGTGTTATGTGTGGTGTGTGAGTTGTAGGGATGTTGGGGACAGCACAAACACCCAGCCCCCGGGCCATTGGAATTAACCAATTAAGGTTAAATCCCCGACCCGGCCGGGAATCGAACCCGGGACCCTCTGAACCGAAGGCCAGAACGCTGAATGGAAGTATAAAGACTTTTAATGTACATATTTCAATGTGTAACTACACCAGTTTTAATTCATATGTCCTTGATCATTTGTTTGTGATTTGTTTTATGGCTGATGACGACATTTAAATGTCGAAACCAGTAACGTAATTAATATTGAATAGGTTGAACATTATAAATAACTCATCTCTGTGATCTCTGTTCAATATGGAAACAACAATGAAACTCATATCTTTGAATCTGCCAGAATGTACAATTTGATACCATACTAATGTGTTTCTGGGGCATATATACTTAGATCTTACTCCTAAATAGGCACATAACTTCGTTAATAGTTACGGCTTCTTGTGGGTAATATGTCTCTCAAAATTTAGTGACAAATTTATTCAGGAGAGGCCACGTTTGCCTGGTTTCTTCTGACTAGTATTGTCAGATAGGTGAAACAGAGAGAATGTTCAGAAACCTGTCCCTGGATAATACATTGGGACAAAAAATAACAACTGACAACTGGATCTGTGCTCCAATGATTCTCTATCGTCAGATGCAGGCTAATACATACATACATAAATACATACATACATTAACATTATAGACTGTTATGCCTTTCAGCGTTCAGTCTGCAAGCCTCTGTGAATGTACTAAATGATGCCACAATCCTCTATTTGCAACTAGTGCTGTGGCCTCATTTAGTTCTAAACCTCTTATCTTTAAATCGTTAGAAACTGAGTCTAACCATCATCATCTTGGCCTACCTCTACTTCTCTTACCCTCAATAACAGAGTCCATTATTCTCCTAAGTAACTTATCCTCCTCCATTCGCCGCACATGACCCCAACACCGAAGCCGGTTTATGCGTACAACTTCATCCATCGAGTTCATTCCTAAATTAAACTTTATCTCCTCATTACGAATACCCTCCTGCAATTGTTCCCACATGTTTGTACCAGCTATCATTCTCGCTACCTTTATGTCTGTTACTTCTAACTTATGAATAAGAAATCCCGAGTCCACCCAGCTTTCGCTTCCGTAAAGCAAAGTTGGTCTTAAAACAGATAGATGTAAAGATAGTTTCGTCTGGGAGCTGACTTCCTTCTTACAGAATACTGTTGATCGCAACTGCAAGCTCACTGCCTTAGCTTTACTACACCTTGATTCAATCTCACTTACTAAATTACCATCCTGGGAGAACGCACAACCTAAATACTTGAAATTATCAACCTGTTCTAGTTTTGTATCACTAATCTGACATTCACTTCTGTTGAATTTCTTATCCACTGACATCAATTTAGTCTTGGAAAGGCTAATTTTCATACCATACTCATTGCACATATTTTCAAGTTCCAAGATATTAGACTGCAGGCTTTCGGCGTTATCTGCCATTAAGACCAAGTCGTCAACATAAGCCAGACTGCTTACTACATTCCCACCTAACTGAATCCCTCCTGCCTTTTTATACCTTTCAGCAGATGATCCATGTAAACTACGAACAGCAAAGGTGAAAGATTACAGCCTTGTCTAACCCCTGTAAGTACCCCGAACCAAGAACTCATTCTGCCATCAATTCTCACTGAAGCCCAATTGTCAACATAAATGCCTTTGATTGATTTTAATAATCTACCTTTAATTCCATAGTCCCCCAGTATGGCGAACATCTTTTCCCTTGGTACCCTGTCATATACTTTCTCTAGATCTACGAAACATAAACATAACTGCCTATTCCTCTCGTAGCATTTTTCAGTTACCTGGCGCATACTGAAAATCTGATCCTGACAGCCCCTCTGTGGTCTAAAACCACACTGGTTTTCATCCAACTTCCTCTCAACGACTGATCGTACCCTCCTTTCCAAGATGCCAACGAATACCTTGCCTGGTACACTAATCAGTGAGATACCTCGAAAGTTGTTGCAATCCTTCCTGTCCCCTTGCTTATAGATAGGTGCAATTACTGCTATTGTCCAATCTGAAGGTACCTTACCAACACTCCATGCTAATCTTACTATTATATGAAGCCATTTCATCCCTGCCTTCCCACTATACTTCACCATTTCAGGTCTAATTTCATCTATTCTTGCTGCTTTATGACAGTGGAGTTTATTTACCATCCTTTCCACTTCTAGTGTAATTTCACCAGCATTATTTTCCTCCTCCTCATGAACTTGGCTGTTCACAACACCCCCAGAAAAATTTCCCTTTATGTTGAGAAGATGTTCAAAATATTCCCTCCACCTCTCCAGTGATTCCCTGGGATCTATTATGAGTTCACTGGAATTACTCAAAACACTGCTCATTTCCTTTTTTTCCTCGCTTCCAAAGATTCTTTATTACTGTCCAGAAAGGTTTCCTTGCTGCTTGACCTAGCCTTTCCAGGTTATTACCAAAGTCTTACCACAACTTCTTTTTGCATTCAACAACTATTTGTTTTGCTCTGTTTCTCTCATCTACGTACAAATCCCTGTCTGCCTCGGCCCTTGTTTGGAGCCATTTCTGATAAGCCTTCTTTCTACATTTATAAGCTGCTCTCACTTCATCATTCCACCAAGATGTTCGCCTTTTCTCATCTTTACACACACTTGTTCCGAGGCATTCCCTTGCTGTTTCTACTACAGCATCTCTGTATGTCACCCATTCTCTTTCTATATCCTGAACCTGCTTACTGTCTACTGCTCTAAACTTCTCACTAATCATATCCATGTACTTCTGTCTAATTTCCTCGTCCTGGAGATTTTCTACCCTTATTCGTTTGCAGACAGATTTCACTTTCTCTACCCTAGGCCTAGAGATACCTAGTTCACTACAGATCAGACAGTGGTCTGTATCATCGAAAAATCCTCGGAAAACTTGTACATTCCTAACAGATTTTCTGATGAAGTCAGTTAAGATATAATCTATTATGGATCTGGTACCCCTAGCTTCCCATGTGTAGCGGTGAATAGCATTATGCTTGAAGAATGTATTCGTAAGTGCTAAACCCATACTAGCACAGAAGTCCAGCAAACGCTTCCCATTCCCATTAGCTTCCATATTTCCCCCACATTTACTAATCACCCTTTCGTATTCTTCAGTTCTATTTCCAACTCTCGTATTGAAATCGCCCATTAGCTCTATTCTATCCTTGCTGTTGACCCTGACCACGATGTCACTCAATGCTTCATAAAACTTGTCAACTTCGTCGTCATCTGCAGCCTCACATGGTGAATACAGTGAGAAAATTCTAGTCCTAATTCCTCCAACTAACAAATCTACCAACATCATTCGCTCATTTACATGCCTAACAGAAACTATGTTGCGTGCAATGGTATTCCTGATAAACAGCCCTACCCCAGACTCGGCCTTCCCTTTCTAACACCCGTCAAGTACACTTTATAATCTCCTATCTCTTCCTCGTTATCTCCCCTTACCTGAAAATCACTTACTCCTAACACATCCAGTTGCATCATCTTAGCTGACTCAGCCAGTTCTACTTTCTTTCTTCCATAAGCCCCATTAATATTGGTAGCTCCCCATTGAATTCCATTTCGTTCGCCAAGTTGTTTCCAAGGAGTCCCTCGCCTGTCAAATGGGAGTGGGACTTCGATACTCCCATAGGTCCGAGGCTTGCTTAAAGTGCCTGAGCTCGGTAAATTCATGAAGCAGGATGCTACCCTACTTACACATAGTCCAAGTGAGGATCTCTCCTCTAACGGGTTATGGACCACCTGACTAATACACATGTGCAATAAAATTGCAAGAAACCTTTTCTCCTCTGCATTAGTAACAGTGCTCTGCTGCCTAAATTGCAAATTGGGGCTTAACTTATTTTGCTACCAAAGTTTATTTAGTCGTTGATATGCATATAAATTAGTCTGGTCTTTAATTGTGTTCATCATGTGCGTATCCATGAAGTTCGTAAAAAATCGATTGGCTCAGAGGACTGGTCTAAGCTGATGTTTTGTTCCACCCCGCTAGGTCCAGTGTAAACCATAATATCTGGAATTATGGTCAACCACTGTCCATTCATTACCACCTGCAGCTGCAACACCTGTTGCCCGCGTGCTCTTCCTGCAACGAACAGGCGTGCTGGCAGAAGTAGAAGGGAGGACTGTCTCTTCGGTTGCATCAAATTCAGAATCTGTAAAGTGAATTATAACCCCAAATATACTAGTCAGAATAATCTCAACATTTTTGCAAGATAAGAATCTGTGAAAAAAAAAAAAAGAGAGAGAAAGGAAAACAGATTTGACCTACCTGAACTTGCGTCATTTGCTGAAAGAGCAAAATCAATGTTGCTGTTTGCAGTTATATCACTGTTGCTGTCACCAGATTAATGTAAAACTTCCTCTAACAACTGTTCTATCTGTTTCTGAGCCATGTCAGTCCATATGAAGCTGAATACAAGCCACACGCAGAACAAACAACTTTATGAGGGAAGCTCCTTTCATGAGTTTGTTTGCCTTCGAACAGATCGATATTCTCCACTGAACAAGGATGTGATGCTATCTAGGGATAGTATGTGCAACTTCATGCTTACTGGCATCCACATGGGAGTGCTAGAGCTGTAATATTACGTTCATCTCCAACACAAAAAGGGCGAGAAATCGAACAACGTAATATTATGCTCGCCGTAGTTTTAGAAGTTATCTTGAAACATAATAGTGCAGCGCCCGCGTTCTAAGCGTTAATGAGGAACACACTAACTAGGTTTCACTGTGTTCATATTTTCTTAACTGTTCCCTTCTGAAAACCAGGAAGAGAAGAATATATATAAAATACAAGTACAATACATTCAGAGCCCAAAAAGAATGAAGCCCATTATTTTAGCTTTCCATTGAATGTATGATGTAAAACCACCTAATTTTACCCTTCATCAAAATGAGAATGTATTAAATAAAGTATCTTCTATTCAAACATTTTAAAACACTGTAAGATTTTCCCTATAATGAACTGTTTTGCAGAAACTTTATATTTCGCAAAATTGTATTATTGTGACTTGATTCCCATTTGCTTCTGAACGCTTCATATTTGGGGGCTGTAGTAGTGTTACTTAAGACAGTTGACCAATCAGAATTAACTGGTAGATTGACTGGAGAGTGAATTTGGATTAAAGGTGTGGAACCCAAAATAAATGTCTGTAAAATTTCCTTGATCAAGTCTTGTTTTTGAAATATTCATTATCTGTATGTTCTCTTCAGTATGGTTACAGTTTCAATTCAAGTTTAATTTACATCAACACTTCCCTTCCTTGAAGAAATGTATGTTGAAAATACTGGTTTTTCAAGAAATGTTTTTTTCGTTTTTGTTAGAAGCTTTTCTTCCAAGTTTTATTTAATCTTCACTGTGATATTAAGTTTAGCAAGGAAATATTCTCTCCTGTTTACTCCTTTATAGAAATTTTCCATGCTTCATTCTATGCTTGACTTCATAGATTCTAGAAAGGTTCAGCTTTTCATTTGTCTTTACCTTTGACCATATGTGTGTGAGTGTGTGTGTGGCTTAACCCTTCCTCTTGTCTTGGAATGTATTTTCTAGAGTGAATCTGATGGTGATGCAGATGGCTGTGAGGATCCCCAAACCAATTCCATTTTGGTAAGATGAAATACTACCTATTGGCTTCCTTCCTCTCTGCATGTTGTTGGACCTCTTTATTCTGTTGCTGTAGTACATTACAGTAACATTTTGCTGTTCTTGTTGCTTGCATGGCTACCTTCTTTTGGTGGGTTCTAGTTATAATAGGAACGTTCTCTCTACTCATGAACTTGGCGATTTAATTTCTATGTGTCATGACGTGGCCGATGACCTTAGATGTTAGGCCCCTTTAAACAACAAGCACCGGGCAAGTTGGCCGTGCGGTTAGGTGCGCGCAGCTGTGAGCTTGCATCCGGGAGGTAGTGGGTTCGAATCCCACTGTCGGCAGCCCTGAAGATGGTTTTCCGTGGTTTCCCATTTTCAGACCAGGCAAATGCCTGGGGCTGTACCTTAATTAAGGCCATGGCCGATTCCTTCCCATTCCTAGGCCTTTCCTATCCCATTGTCGCCATAAGACCTATCTGTGTCGGTGCGACGTAAATCAAAATAGCAAACAACAAGCACAAGCACCACCACCACCACCACCATCATCATCATCATCATCATCATCATCATCATCATGTATCATGAACATGTCAACTGTAACTCTCCTTTCTTTTAGGTAAATGATAGATTGTTTTATCTTTTCATAGTCCTTGGGGTTCTTTCTCCTTGCTCCAAAGAAGTTACAGTTTTAATTCAAGTCTAGTAAACTTCAACACTACCCTTCATTCCTCAACAATAAGATGGTCCATTATGAAATAAATGTGCTTGTTGTCCATAACAAATATACAAAACATCTAGGAATTGCTTTCGATAGGAAGCTATTCTTTAGCAGGCACCTTCCAAAAATCACAGGCAAACTGTTATCAAGGAATAACTTCTTGAAAAATTGTGTGGTACTAAGTTACTTGGAGTTCATCAGTATGTGTCTTACGATCTTCAGCTCTGGGTCTTGTGTTCTCTATTGTGGAGTACTGCTGACTGTTATGGTTAACCTTTTTGGGACCATAAAGACTGTAACAGAGTTTTAAGTGATTTGATATCATAGTTTGTGTCTTTATGGTCTCTAATAACCATTACATGCATTTGTTTTAAGCTATCATGGTCAGACTAATTTGAATTGTATGTGTTCCTATGGTCCACTGTCAACTGTGATTATGAATAAGACATTGTTATTACCCTACAACTAACAAAAGAACCTGCGCAAAGCTCACTTCCCTGCGCATTCTCTCCGAGTGGATGTCTGACATCATAGGGAGTAGTGGAGGGGGTCACATGCTGTCTGGCCACTGTACTGTGCACACTGTAAAGCGCGGTTACACAAGAGTTTCGCTGTCACTTCTGTATCCGTTTTAGTGCTCTTGTTGATTTGTCAGTTTTATTCACATTTCTTTCTTTAGTTGTAGTAATTGTTGTCCTATAATTTCTTCACGTGTAGCATGTACTGTATTGGTAAATGTTTTTATGTATATAGTGTTGAACAGTGTTACCTAGCGACCTTCAAGGGTCATTACTCATTACGGAGCACATTAACCAGGTGAATAAACTAAATTCTTGACTCTGTAAAGAAAACAGAATTAGAAGTATCGGCATTTGCGCAACTGGTATGCCAACACACACATCTAAAGCCGCTCAGCAGCAGAATAATTGACGGCAGCCCAGTCTTTCAGCTATATAGTGTTGTGTACCATGTTATTCTAGTGAGTGTGTCATTTGAGTGTACAGTAGTTATGACTGCTACTTCGAAGTCTGGTAGCAAATCTGGATGACCTGTAAGGGGACAAGCCAGAGAAATAGTATATAATGTGGCTGCTCACCTACGAGAACAGAAAACAGTTCATAAACTGAATTATAATGTAGTGGCTTCAACAAGTGATGCAACAGGGATTTCAAAGTCACTGGTGAAACGTATTTTAGCGGAAGGGAAGACGTCTATGGCCAAGGGTCGTTTGCATTTTTCTACACCTGATGGCAAGAAAACAGTCCACAAGAAAAGGATCGAAACAGACAACTTCACAAAAGGTGCGATACGTCACAAAATAAGCAAATTTTACATGGTGAAAAAATCTGTACCTGCACTGGACAAATTGAAGCGTGTGTTAAAATCGGAAAAGATACTTGACTGTAGCAGAGAGTATCTTCGACGGTTATTGAAGGAGAAGGGGTTCTGGTGGACTAGGTGCCGTAGTTCTCGAACGTTGTTGATTGAGAAACCAGACATCGTGGCATGGAGGGGAAGGTACCTCAGACAAATTCGTCAGTACAGAGAGAATGGTCGGAAAATAGTGTATTTAGATGAGACATTCGTTCATTCTACTCACTCTGTCCCATCATGCTGGCAATCTGTTACAGAGGTGGGAAAATTACAAGTTATAGGGAAAGGTCCTCACATTATTGTTGTGCACGCTGGGGGAGAGGAAGGCTTTGTAAACAACGCCTTATTGATATTCAAATCAAAGCAAAAAACAGGGGACTACCATGACGACATGAACTTTACCAATTTTTCAACCTGGGTGGAAAGGCAACTGCTACCGAACTTAAGTCCAAACAGTGTGATAGTATTAGACAATGCTAGTTATCATATCACAGCGTACAAGAGAATAGGAAGCCAACACTGTCATCGCTCAAAAAAAAAAAAAAAAAAGACATCGTTGATTGGCTTACGTGCAACAACATCCAATTTGAAGGAAGTTTGACCAAAGCGGAATTGATGATGTTAGTAAAAAATGTTCCCAGTGAGAAGACCTACAAAATTGATAAAATGTTTTTCAATGCCGGTCACAGTGTTTTATGTCTGCCACCCTATCACGCAGATCTCAATCCTATTGAGTTAGTGTGGTCAGACATCAAGGGCAGAGTGGGTGAATCCGTGTCAGACTCTCTAGAAGTGAAGCGTAGACTTTGCGAGCAAGCAATTTCGGAATATTCAGTGTCCAAATGGAAAAACTGTTGCTAGCACGTACGCTACATAGAAGATAAATATTGGTCCAAAGATGCCCTCATTGATGACGAAATTGATAGCTTCATTATTTCTGTGAATGATGGCAGCCCCTCTTAATATGAATCAGAGCCCGAGGATGAAAGCACTAATCAGGAAGATGATGGTCAGATGGCAGATGAGATATGAGAATGACAGGTATGTCACACTGCCTCTTATGACTTAATCCTTTTTCTTCATAAGCGTGCATGAATTATTTTGTGTTGTTCATATTATGTCCTCTGTGTGTACGCTTATTGGAACAGTATATTTTTATTTTTTATATTTAAAAAAATATGGTTTACAGCTTGGGTATTGTAAATAGTTCCATTTAACTTATTGCTTAATACTTTTGGCCACTTTACATTTACTTTCGTTCTTTTAACTGCATTGCGTTTCCGGCTTTAATGAAAGAATAACTTCAATCGAAGAGCCTGAGTGCAGCTACTTCCAGTATGTGTTAACGCCAGCTTGACAGCCAGCATGTCTGTCAGCCAGCTGCGCGTGTGCTTGTCCTTGATTCGTCGGGTAACGAAATATACTGCGCGAACCGAAGTAGCCGAGGGTTCTTTTGTTTGTTGTCGGTTAATAGGCTACCCTATTCTGTTGTTCCATAAGTTATATTTTTAAAATATTAAGGATTAAATATATGGACTGACTTTAGCAGAGCCAAGTATCTGAATGAAAGTGTATCATTATTTCAGTTGATTTACAGTCATACAGTGTGTTCATCAAAATATGTTATATTTGTATAACTTATTTGAACACTCTGCTAATTCCAGTTCTAAAAGTAGTTCTCATAATTTGTGAAGACCTTACCAATTAAAATTAACTCCTGATAATCATCATCATTCCGTGTCCGGTCAGCATTTCCAAAATGTAGCAACTCTGATGGCCTTGTTGTTCGCCTCGATCAGGTCCTGTGTAGTGCAGGGATGTTCTAGTCGAGGACAGATGAGCAGGTGGTTCGGATCTTGTGTTACACCACACTCGCAGGATGCATCTCCATCAGCTGGAAGTATGGCCCATTTTTGCATGTTGGTCTTGCAAGGAGGTACGCCCACCCTAAGACGATTAAGTGATCTCCAAATAGGGTAGGGCAGGTCGTTTCCTGGAGCGAGCTCTTCCTTTGCAGGAGTATCAGACGGCAGCATGCTCTTCCACCTGGTGATGCGGTTAGACTCCGATGTTCCTATCAGTGGTTGAGTCCTGGTGATGAAGCTCTTTCTCGACTTCAGTCGACAGACTACAGCCTGGTGATCATGCAGTGGGTGGCGAGAATCATTAGTCTGCTTTGTCCTCTCTGCATCAGCAGCAACAGCCCTTCTGATAGCGGTGGGGAGCTATTCCAACAATCGGGTAGAGTTTGTCAATTGGAGTTGGCTTCAGACATCCTGACAAGATTCATATGGTCTCGTTGATTGCAATGTCAACCTGCTTGGTGTGAGTGGGGTGCACTCCACACAGGTGAAGTGTACCCTGCGCGGACACACACAAAGCAAGAGCAGAGGTCTCAGGACGTGAGGGCTTGCTCCGCAGGTGGTGGCTGTGAGCTTTCTCAAAATATTGTTCCGTGAACTAACTTTCAGCCTGGTGTTGTGGCAATGTTTCTTGAAGGACAGTGTTTGGTCAAGAGTAACACCTAGATACACAGGTGTTGGAGAATGTTCTAGTCGTTTGCCTTGCCATGTAATGTCCAGCTCCCGCCGAGCTTCTCTATTCCTTAAGTGAAATGCGCACACATGAGTCTTGTTGGGACTTGGCTTTAGATGATTGCCTTCATAGTAAGAGCCAAGAGTATCTAGTGCAGAAGTCAACTTTCCCTCCACCTCTTCAAATGTCTTTCCTTGGGCAGCCACTACAGTATCATCGGCATAGATGAAAAGCCTGGTATGTTCCGTTATGGGCTGCTCATTAGTGTAAATGTTAAAGAGCACAGGGGCTAGGACACTGCCTTGAGGTAAACCGTTCTTCTGTACATGCCATCTGCTCTTCTTACCATGGAGAGAGAGAATCTTCTATTGTGCAGGAGAATGCCAATAAGAGATGTTAGGTGATAATCATTTTCGAACCTCACTGTTGGCAGCCCTGAAAATGGTTTTCTGTGGTTTCCCATTTTCACACCAGGCAAATGCTGGGGCTGTACCTTAATTAAGGCCACGGCCGCTTCCTTCCCACTCCTAGCCCTTTCCTGTCCCATCGTTGCCATAAGACCTATCTGTGTCGGTGCGACGTAAAGCAACTAGCAAAAAAAAAATTTTTTCCTCAGCAACTTCCTGTGGTTGATGGTGTCGTAGGCAGCTGTTAAATCAACAAAGGCAACTCCTGTTACCTTATGTTGTTCAAAACCATCCTCGATGTGTTGAGTAAGGTTCAATATTTGACTGCAGCGTGACTTTCCAGGTCGAAAACCAGCTTGTTGAGGAATGAACTTTCCTTCGAGGATGCCACTAATTCGGTAAAGGATAAGGCGCTCGAAGATCTTGAAACAGTGACATAACAATGATACTGGGCGAAAGTTTTTAGGATCGTTTGGCTCCTTACCAGGCTTAAGTAGTGCAACCACTCGAGCTTTCCTCCAGAGCTTGGGAATATAAAGCTTAGATACACACTCATTAATCATTGTAAGCAGCCATTGCAGAGTGGTCCGGCCAAACTTCTTGATCAGTTCTACTCTGATATCATCGATGCCAGCAGCCTTATTTAATTTCAAGGTGGAGATGGTAGACTCTAGTTCATTCAAGGTGAAGGTTCTCGGAGATTATGGTTGTCACTTCCTGGGTTTCATTCCAGTTGCACCTGTGTACTCCGACCTTTAATCTTCCCGTTCATGAGTAATTGGGTTGCAATCTGGTCTGCTGTAATTGTGGTGAAGTTTCTAGGTTTTGTTGGGTCACCGCTGAGATTTTTCAGGAGTTTCCAGGCTCGCCTACTGTTCAACTTCATGTCCAGATTCTCTACCAGTGAGGTCCACTTAACTTTGCGATTTGCTGAGATAGTTTGCAGCAATTCCTCACCAACCTGGATAGTTTCATCAGCAAATGGGTCAGTCTCAAAAAGGTCTTTGTAATGGCTCAACAGCTGTTTGCTGTCATCAGTCATTCCTGGTATGTAACTTGTTCTACAACCTCTAGGAATGGTCCTTCTAGAGGCTGTCTGGACGCATTTGACAAATGCCTCGTACATCTCAGGTTACGGTGGGATCTTGGCAACTTTTGTATTAAGCTCGTTGGTGAATCTTTCCCAATTGGCCTTCTGAAAATTAAACCTTTGCTCGAAAGGTACCTCCTCTGGCACTACCATGGCATTCACTTTGCAGATTACAGGTCTATGTTGGGTAGATGGGATGGGCTTGCCCATCATCTTCACACAACTCCCAGCAACTTTTGATCACACGAAAATGTTGTCAGGGTTGTAGCCTCTCTTCCACTGACCACTGATGAAGGATGCTGGTAGCTTTGGATCATGATTTAGATGAAGATCATGATTCTCTGCCCAGGTTTCCAGTTTATCTCCATTGGTATCTGAATCTGGGTATCCCCAAGATGTGCTTCGGCAGTTGTAATCGCCAAGGACAAAATTTACGCCCAGGTACTTGTTAGTAGGTTCTTCAAACGTGAAGTCAACATTAGGAGGCTTGTATACAGAAGTAACGCTAAAGTGTGGCGTACATTCAGAAAGAATCTCGATGTCATCCCTTTCAGTCAGTGAGGTTGATGTGATGGTGAAAATGGCACTACCGTATTTATCATGGGGCCTTTTCAGAACAAGCTCCATGCCTGCGATTTTGGGTCGATGGCTGTTGTAGCCCCGGTGAGTCTCTTGCACTAGAAGGATGTCACATTCACATTCCTTACACAAATCAACCAATAAGGTCTCTTTGGCACACGAAAAACCCTCGATGTTTATCGAGACTATAACAAGTGGTCTTAAAAGAGACCCTGTAGGAGGATTACTTCTTTTGTGTTGACCGGTAGTGGAAGAATCCGCCGCTGCTAATTTGCAATGTTGCCCAGGGTGCGGCCAATTGTACTGATTTTTCAATTGCGTAATTTATACAATCTTCGGGGAGGCATGATGAAAATAATCAGTGTAAATAATAAAATAAATGTTTCACAATTTAACATGCCTTTGCCTTTGAAAATTTAAGTGGTCCATTAATTTTGCCAGTCAGTGCTTAAGAAAACTTTTTTTACCCCTGAAATATAATGATAAGTGCTATTGTACTATATTGATGTAGGATTATGTGTATCCAAGGTGGCACAGTTCACATTCTGGGCAATGAATGTGGGATTTTTGAAATAAAGGTTCACATCCCTGTGGTTCAGATTCTACATAACACTGAGATTTATCTTCCTGTCTGTTGGCTTGTTTGACTGTCTTGTGTATGGGACAGTTCTATCCATTAATGAAGGTTTATGTGTATAGTTTAAAATTTGGATCTCTTTCTCTCTGTTGGCTTGTCAGTATTCAACTGTGTTCTTACATGGTGAGTCCATGCTTTCCATATTCATACATCTTCCCTGACATTGAGTATTTATATTAATTCCATGCGAGTGTATGGAAGAAATGTATCTATTCCTGAATGTGTTACTGGACTGGCTTTCAAATTCTCAGGGGTGCATTACATGCAGCAGTCTTATATCTTGCTTAGATGATAAAATTAGATCACAATGATTAGATCTTTATTACTTTTTTTATTTCATAGATGATGGAAATTTTGGATGCTTATCTCTTTAAGCATGCTTGCTGTAGTTCTTGCCTTTATTACTTTTTGCTTTTCATTTCTCACATACGTAAGCAGATGTCAAAAACAGACATTTTTTCTAATGCTAATTTGGGGATTTGTTGCATGAATGAATGTGTTCAAGATTTATCTCAAAAGACTTCTCCTTTTGACTAATATGGTTATTATCCCTGTATAGTTATGATCTTTATTTTATAACATTACTTCTAGATCTTCTGTAATATAGGTACATACAGCACAATAATATATCCCTGTACTGTTTTCTCTATTCAAAGAATTTTTGTGCTCCATTTCTTAAATTTAAACCTTCTACTTGCAGGCTCCAGAAGGTGATGCTGCAGCAACTTTTGATGCCATTGCTGCTGAGAATCATTTGAATAACCTGGATTCGAAACCAGTAAAACCATTCAAGATCTGTACAGGCGATGGTAAAATATTAAGATTTTATAGTTCTTTCTTTACTATCAGTACTGGTTTAATGCAGAAGACTTAGCTGCTGCTGCTCCTCCTCCTTCTTTTTTTTCAGATAAATTGATTTCACTTTTGGAATAACATTATATGTATAAAAGATTTTGTCTTCATGTATATACATAGAATAAAATAATTTCAAATTTAAAAAGAATGTCAGGCGTATGGATACAGTTATGATAAAATATGTATAATCAGCTCTGCTGTGTGTTGAATCTTGTTGTTTTATGTTAAAATTGAATCATGTTGTCCTGTGACATTCGTAAAATTTGAGTGGCATGGGATTCAAAGTGGTGGCTCCTTTCCCATCTGTAGCTATGCAGTGATGTTATAATTATTGTTATTGGTGTGGTTGAGTTGTGTTTGATATGTGAGCTCGTTGTGTACACAATGTGATAATTTTACAAGCAAATCATATCATTCAAGCTCCACAAACATCAACCAAGTGTACAACTATGAAAATAAGACTTGAACACAGAAGTCAATGGATGAACTGAACAATACGCAAGACACGAACCTTCATGTGCATGAAGTGTTCCTACATATTGTTTTTATCTTATATACTTATTTTTAATTGGAGATAGTGTTTTATAAACTAATTTAAGACCTAAAGCATATCACTGTAGACATATAATTGCATTGTCACACAGAGTGACATGCACGCCAGTTCCTGTTTTGACATGCCCCATTTGGACGTGACCAAATATTTGTTATCATATGGCATTCCCCAGACAATGTAATCTCAATCATAGCTTCATGATCTGTATGTGAATGTAATGTTCAGCTGAAGATGACCCTATGTAGGGGGTCAAAACCAGTACTGTAGCATAATAAGTGCAATAAATAAGTATTGATAAGGTGGAAGTCCTTTCCTATTTCTAATTGTGTAGTTCGTCAATACGGATATGAAGATCATAGATTACGATATGATTAAATTATTAACAGACTCATTATCATTAGTAATTTTCTGAATCCTTGGTGCACACATATTACTGAGCTATGAGCATATTAAGCCAACACATATGTTAATACATTTCTGTAATGAAACATCATTAATAATGGTTATATTGGAAACATGATTATAAAGGACACTGCAAGGTAGCACTGAAAATACAAAATGCAAATCAAACTTTTGTTTGTTTAGAAGAATTTTAGTTGACCAGTCTTACAGTGGTGTTGAGGACATGGCAGGATGCTGTTTAATATTATAAACAAAGGTTAGAAAAGAAAATAACTATAATGTCTACATACCATGAGATGGACATCTGTTTGAGATTTGCTACACACAGTAAACTGTGTTGCAACTGTGTCATTTTATTTTGAATTCGATTAAAGCATATGCTCTCCATTTTCATCATCATGTCAATGGACCGAGTATAGCCATCACATCAGTCTCGCATTACCGACAGGACAAGATGACTTTTTTTGAGATGAATTTGTGAGTGCTACAAATGCAAAACCGGGCGAGTTGGCCGTGCGTGTAGAGGCGCGCGGCTGTGAGCTTGCATCCAGGAGATAGTAGGTTCGAATCCCACTATCGGCAGCCCTGAAAATGGTTTTCCGTGGTTTCCCATTTTCACACCAGGCAAATGCTGGGGCTGTACCTTAATTAAGGCCATGGCCGCTTCCTTCCAACTCCTAGGCCTTTCCTATCCCATCGTCGCTATAAGACCTATCTGTGTCGGTGCAACGTAAAGCCCCTAGCAAAAAAAAAAAAAAAAAAAAAAAATGCAAAAAACGAATATGAAAATGAACAAATAATACACTAAATATTAATCCATGGAACATTAAAGAAAAAAGAATCATTGTATCGCCAAGGTTGTGATGGTGATTATTCTTTTAAGAGGAAGTATACTTGGGCAACAATCCTCTGTTAACACTAATTGGGAGGGAAAAAAAATTAAAGAGATCTAATACTTTGAAGAATGGATGTAAACAAGTAGTAGTTCCTGGTATGGCCGAGTGCAGTAATATTTTAAACATGTAATACTGTGTTCATTCTTAAAACCCCACATCAATGAAATAAATGCCTTAAATGTGGGATATAAGGAGACCAGATTGAGTCTTGAATCTGTAGTTAATGTTATTTCAGACCAATCATTAGGAATAAGCATAAGGCTCAAAGTTTGGTAACAAATTAAAATGCAATTGAAACAGCTTTTATGACTTTATTCTGGAATAAAATTATCTGTGGATATAATGTGGAGTGTCATACTTCTGAAACATGGTTATATTCAAAGTCTGATGAAAAACTCCTGGACATATCTGAAAGGAAGATGTTAAGGTTCATTTAAGGGCCAGTTGAAGAACCTGGGATGTAGAGGAAAGATACAACTTTGAACTTTATGAATAATTTAATGAACCAGGTATCATTACAGCCATAAAGGTCATAAGGCTGGAATGGGTTGAGCACCTACTGTGTATGAACGGTATCAGATTGGTCAAGAAAATCTTCAGTACTGTGCTAGAAGGAACTAGAAAAGTTAAAAGATGTAAGTTGATGTGGGAAGAATACCGTATTTCACGGCATAATCGTCGCACTTTTTATACCAAAATTTTCGAAAAAAATTGTAGGGTGCGACCATTATACGATGAATATTTAATACCAGTATTTGTATTACTCAAAAAATGTATTTATAACTAAATTGTATTTGATACAAATTTAAGATGCACGTAATACTCGCGTTTATATATCAAAATAATTAAAATAGTCTAAAACAAAATTCATAATTTTTCGCAACAATTTGGCGAACGTTTTTCCAACCTGAAAATAAAAATGAACATATTAAGTTAATTTGTCATTAATTTGAGTATTAAAGTTAAAATATTACTCTTGCAAAAAATTATCGCTTTGTTGTGAAATGCGGACTTACCAGTACGCAATTTATTCCAAATCTTCGGTGTCGCTATCGCAGGTTTCGCTATCTGATGCGCCGTCCTCGCCTCTGTTAATACCAGTATCAGATTCTTCGTCTCCCTGCCACACTGCGTCATCTTCGGAACCGTCTAGTGCATTCGAAATCCCAGTCCTTTTGAAGCTCTTGGTGGTATAAGATCCCAACTCTTCTTCACCCACGAGCATAACAAGTCCAAGGGTGGACGCCTGATATTTCCGGCGGGCGTCAATTGCTGATCGCCGCTCATCATCCACTCGTTGTAAAATCGACGTAAGTGGTCTTTAAAGGGTTTATTAACACATACGTTTAGTGGCTGCAAAGCAGATGTTAGGCCACCAGGAATGACTATCTGTCGTGTCTTATTTGTAGTGAGAATTTGCTTCACTTCATTCACGAGGTGACCTCGGAAACTATCTAAAACAAACAGAGCTGGTTGTTTTAGTAGTGCACCAGGTCTTCTATTCCACACAGTTTTAATCCAGTCCAGCATGAGTTCTACATCCATCCAACCCTTTGGTTGCACTCGTACATGAATTCCACGGGGAAACTGTATATTCTTAGGCATCGTTTTCCTCTTGAAAATGATGTAAGGCGGCAACTTTCTCCCGTCAGCTGTAATGGCTAGCATTGCCGTGCATCGCAACTTCTCACTACCGCTGGTACTCCGTGATCCTTTTAGCGCAATAGTGCTGTTGCGAGGCATATCAAAAAAGATTGGAGTCTGATCGGCATTACCGATTTGAGAAAGCAAGTACGAAGTTTCCTTGCGCAAACGTATGACAAATCGGTGAAAATTTACAGTCTTGTCCGTGTAATCAGCAGGCAACTTTTGGCTTAGTGTTGTTCTCCTTCGCACTGACAGATTGTGTCGTCGCATGAATCCCTTAATCCACCCACGAGTCGCCTTAAACTGAGTTACCGGTATGTTGTGTTTGCGCGCTACCTCCTGTCCCTTAATTTGTAACATTTCATATGATACACTGCAGCCATTGTTACGTATTTCACTGACGTACCTAAACACTTCTTCGTCAATTATAGGAAACTTCCCTGTTTTAGGACCTCTAAACGCGCGTCTAGAAGGGTTTGTGCTTTTTAGCTTGTTTTTTACTTTCCGCCAGTCACGCACCAACTTTTCACTCACAGAAAATTTTCTTTCTGCAGCTCTGTTCCCGTGCTGTTCAGAGAAGGCAATTACGCTTAGCTTGAAGCCCGCAGAATAGTTTCTATATTTACCCATAATCGCTTATACATGCTTCACACGTTAATGTTTTGCGATATTTTCCGTAATTGTTCACTATTAAAACAGATTATTTCTGCAAACACCCAAAAC
Source organism: Anabrus simplex (assembly GCF_040414725.1). Classification (NCBI taxonomy): domain Eukaryota; kingdom Metazoa; phylum Arthropoda; class Insecta; order Orthoptera; family Tettigoniidae; genus Anabrus; species Anabrus simplex. The sequence continues at coordinate 1,589,185,172 of NC_090265.1, forward strand.
ACAAATTAAAAACTTAAATTCTCACGCACACATGTCTACAGTAATCACGTAAATCTGAAACAAATAAATGCATCTGTGATCTGTCCATTCCAGAGCAGCCAATACTGTTAGGCAGCAAGGAAGCATGCAACAATTTATCAGTTCAGCTCGTTGGTTGCGACACACTACTGCGCTTGCGCAAAGCTCGCAAACCGGAGCTATAGCTAGCACGGTGTAGATCTACTGTATAGTTGACTGTATTCCGAGACGTCAGTAACAAACATTAATTTTTTTCAATTTCTTTTAAACATACGGTAATTAGGTTAATATTTCTTCCCAGTTATTGATGATTTTACATTACATTACTGTCGAGTTTATAAAATAAAACTTTAATAGCATTGGTTAATAATTATCTTGACTGCTTGGATAAAAGTTTTCATCCCATGCCCGGACACTTATGACGTAGTAGTAAGATAAGAGTCTAGCGATGACAACTGAGACATCGTAAATAATTCGGCTGAATAATTCCGTGGAAATCTGTGTTATCATCTTGGATTTCACTTCGTGCGCAATAACACAGGAGCCGGCCCCATGGTGTAGGGGTAGCGTGCTGGCCCCTTACATGGAGGCCTCGGGTTCAATTCACGGCCGGGTCAGGGAATTTTACCTGTATCTGAGGGCTGGTTCGAGGTCCATTCAACCTACCTAGCCGGTATTTCCTGGCGACGTTGCCGATAAGCGATAACTTACAGCCTTACGTATTTCAAATGGGAACTCATAATATGTAGGTGGTGAATAAATAGTACACTGTCTCACGACCACGTTGTCAAACTGCTGATAGCCTACCGGTAAGCATAATATGTAGGTGGTGAATAAATAGTACACTGTCTCGCGACCACGTTGTCAAACTGCCGATAGTCTACCGGTAAGCCATGCGTCGTACATATACCGGTATTATTTATTTATACGTTGTGCAACATGTCGCAAACGTGACTGTGTTGCCAAATTGCCCATAAACCATACACGTATTTAACCCTTTCAAGGTTGGGTTTTCTAAACGCTCACATACCCCACAATTTAGGTTTTTACAGGCACATAAATAAATCTCTCTATAAATAGCAAAACACACTCATTGGACATTATATTCACAAAAATGGATAAAATACAGATGAATGAAATGAAACACAACAATATCACACAATTTACCTGCTTAAAAGTTTTTTTGTATGATATTCCTCAAAGCACGGGGCTGAGCACAAACCAATATTCTTCCAAGGTATGTTTGTTTACATGACCCATTAATATTTATTGCTAAAACAAATACATTTCTTCGACAGTAACATCAGTCCATTTTGACGCTCGGGATGTGGGAGAAATGACCTAATTATTCTCTACATATTGCGAGTGATACAAGTTCGTTCCTATTACTATTTTTTCCACTAAGGTATGCAGAAAAATTATTTTGAAAATGTCTAGTTCTGGAGAATTTTCATTCAAATATTGATCCTGGATTCCGACAAGATCAGGCTTATAGCCAAAATCAGTAGGTAAAAATTTATTAATACCCGTTTCTTTTTTTTCCAGACCCGATGATCAGTTGATATATTTCGTTTCTGCCTCTTCGCGGTAGCTGGTTATAATTCTTCATCATTGTCACTTACACCTTCATCGTCACAAGTTGAAACTTCAGGCACAATATCGTCAACACTTTCTAAGTCAATTTCACACAAGTCTGAACCCTCACTTTCATCATTCATTAATATTTCAAACATTTTTTCATCACTTTTCAAAAACTTCCGCTTGCCTGCGAGCAGCCATGTTTATCAGATCGCATTGACTCGCAAGTGTGGTAGACATTCACATAAAAAATTTAAGTTAACAGCGTTCCCAAAGAGAATACAAATTAGCGCAAGCTTCCGTAATATAGCCGATAGATGGCAGATACGACAAATTCTTCCATCATTGCTGAAAGTCAAAGAGAAGCGAAGATATGATGCTTGGAAGTTCGACACGCAATATATTGCGCCGTAACTTCTGGGGCACTTCCCGCGAGGCGCAATATATTGCGCCGTGACCCGGAAAGGGTTAAATTGCGCATTCATGTGCAACTTACGTTGCAGTTCCATTTACCTTTTAACCAGATTAGTGAACAAAATTTGGATGTGCGACGATTATGTAATTAAAGGTTTAAAGTCCGATTTTTGTATTGAAAATAAAGGATGCGACGATTACGCGGTGGCGACGATTATGCCGTGAAATACGGTATGTGAGGCAAGACTTATGGACCCTGGGAGTTGAAAATTGGGGGAGCCTGGCTCTAAAGAGAGAGGAATGACAAAAACTTTTGAAGAAAGCCAGGGCCCACAATGGGCTGTCAAGCTAATAATGACGACAATAGATGACAATCTATCTATTGCTCAGAAGGTTAAGTGTTTACTTACTTTCCTAAAGGAAACAAAAGGTGCAGTATTTTGTGGTGGCAAACAGAACGTGGTCAATTCTAGAATGTGGCAGTAGTAATGAAGAACTTCAGAGAAGGAAATGATTTAAAGTTGAATCATTCTCACCATTTATGGATACACTTCTTGTCTCCAACTCGGAACAAGAAAGTAAGGCATGTGAAATGATTTTCAATTTTTTTGTGTGTGTGGAAAATCTGCAGTTGTTAAATCGTTCAGAAATTGTGAAAAATTGTGAAATCTTCTCTCTCTCTCTTTTTTTTTTTTTTTTTACAAGACTATCTTTTGAAGAATCTTTTTCAGGGACATGGTGATCAAGTTAAGAGAACTCAGATTCAAAAGTTGCATTACATAAAAATTAAAATAATTTTCTATGCATTCTCCAACCAGGATTTTAATGACATTTAAATAACACTTTTAATGAGCATTGAACACCTAATTTTGACAGACATTTACCATATTTTGTAGAATTATTTCTCAGCTTCGCTTCCTGTGTCAAAAAGTTCCATTATAGAAAGCAGTGTAGTGATAGGGAAGTGTGTGTAGGAGACTGGCTGGGAGAGAAGTTTGTGTTGAATGTTAGCTTTATTATATTTTTCAGTAAAATATATTTTAATCTAATGTCATCCTTTTTGCTGGTGGTATTGCTTTTGTTAAGAAAGGCTAAAAAGCCACTTCTACCAGAGCCCATTTGGTTCTCAATTTATTCCTGTTTAATGAATAGATTTTGAATTGCCACTTTTAATAAAATTAGAGCCTGTGTTTATTTGTTTATATATATTTGTATATTATTCTTACATTTTCCATTGCTGGAAAAGTGAAAATGTTCAATTATGCTGATGGGATTCCTATATTGGAATTTCATATTACATACTTCTACTTACTTTACTATGTTCTGCATAGCTTGCACGATTTTAACTTATATTACTTACCACAGGATTTTCTTTTTCTACGTACATTTTTCCCTGTAGGGATTCACAACTAGAGAGATGTGTGTGATATCTGTGGTGCCCCTAGCTGAATCTGGCACTGATTCCACTTTTTAGAGTGAAGCTTTTCCCGTACATCCTTCCTGCCTGACCTTCCTTGATCAGCTCCCGTTCTCTTCCGATCTTGACACTATTAAGGTAACCAAGGGCTGATGTGTCTTTCATTTTCCTGCCATTCACCTTACTTCATTTCCCAAACACTTAAATGTTCATCAGAGCACTTCCACATTTCTTCATTCTAGTTTGTAGCTGGAATTGATGAGCCAGATTTTGATTAAACTCAAATCATTTTAATTATCGTCGCGTATCATTATACATCAGATTCACATATCTGAATATCAGACAAAAAAGGCACTTAAAAGAACTTGATACTGAGCTCGATAGCTGCATACGTAAGGGAGGTAACTTAAGGGGCCACCTTTTCAATACAAATAATTGCTATAATGGTTAAGTTACAACATGTTTACTTGGAACTAGTTTCAACGCTATTTAGCGTCATCTTCAGCCAAAATGTGAGAAATAAGCATAGGTACATACATACAAACATATACATTACACAAAATATTATAACATTATGATTAAATAAGAGTAAAAAGGGGGAATAAAATAGTGAATGGATATTCAATCACAAGTTCAGAACTTGGCAGTCATTATCAAAACAACCCATGGAAGGTGAATTAAAATAGTAATCTAATTGTACAAACATGAGTTAGGACTCAACAAACACAATCTTTTAAAAATACATATAACACTTCAAAAGTTTGCTCAAGTCCGAGATGAACTTGGTAGTCAAAGATTTTAATTTGTAGTCACTTTTTTCATTAAATGATGTCACTTATTAACTAAGAGTGTAGTGAACATTTTTTTAAGCTTTTGACAGTAATACAATATTCAATTTGCGTTAGATGTTCCTCCGAGAGTTTTGAAGTTAGTTTTATATCATGGCTGTGCTGTTGTCTGTGGTCTGTTGTTTTTATGTTGCAACGTAACGTGTAAGGTGGAGACCAAGTTTTTGAACCGAGGTGTCTACGTTGTTCGCAGTTCAATGCAGGACCTTCGGTGTAAAAAGGAGATATTTATAAAAGTTGAATTAGTGAAGAAAATGAGAGAGTTTGGGCTATGTCTGAATGGGACTCACCTCCGGCGACAAAGCTGTGACGCGTGATTTAGAGGAACTGAGTGTGATGGATAAGTTTGGGTCAGGGAAGTGGCTAGTGTTGGGGTAGGAAGGAGGAGCGTAGGGGAGGTGTGAGGAATGGAAGGAAGGGCAATTAGGGAGGGTGATGTGGTGAAAGCGCGTGGCATGAGAAAGTATTACGCATAATATGAAAGACAGATCTATTATTCGGAATTTTAATATTTTTGAAAAATGCAATGAGAAAATCGAACAAGATCTTTGGTTTCTTGGAGATATCGTTTAAGTTTGAATTAAAATATTGATCTAAATGAATATAGCAGTTTTCAGTAACATCTAGTAAAGAACCTTTATTTAGAACTTCTGATACCTCATGATCTTGATCTATTTCAGTAAAGTTATGTTTAAATTCTTTCATATGTAGGCCGACTGCAGAAAATCAATAGATATCCCTCTTCATTTACATATAGTATTTATAGAAAGCCCACTCAAACGGCCACTACTATAAGAAAGGACTCATTACATCCTCAAACTCAAAAAGCGGCTACGTATAATAGCTTCGTAGATCGAACATGTCAATGCTATAAAACATAACCGATTTTCTCCAGTCGGCCTACATATGAAAGAATTTAAACATAACTTTACTGAAATAGATCAAGATCTTGAGGTATTAGAAGTTCTAAATAAAGGTTCTTTACTAGATGTTACTGAAAACTGCTATATTCATTTAGATCAATATTTTAATTCAGACTTAAATGATATCTCCGAGAAACCAAAGATCTTGTTCGATTTTCTCATTGCATTTTTCAAAAATATTAAAATTCCGAATAATAGATCTGTCTTTCATATTATGCGTAATACTTTCTTACGCCACACGCTTTCACCGCATCACCCTCCCTTATTCACCTCCTTCCATTCCTCACACCTCCCCTACTGCTCCTCCTCCTTCCTACCCCAACACTAGCCACTTCCCTGACCCAAGCTTATCCATCACACTCAGTTCCTCTTCATCACGCGTCACAGCTTTGCCGCCGGAGGTGAGTCTCATTCAGTCATAGCCCAAGCTCTTTCTTTTTCTTCACTAATTCAACTTTTTAATAAATATCTCCTTTTTACATCGCAGGTTCCGCATTGAACTGCGAACATCGTAGACACCTCGGTTCAAAAACTTGGTCTTCACCTTACACGTTATGTTGCAACATAAAAACAATAGACCACAGTCAGCAGCACAGCTATGATGTAAAGCTAACTTCAAAGCTCTCAGAGGAACATCTTACGCAAACCTGTTAAAAGCTCAAAGAAAATGTTCACTACTCTCTTAGTTAATAAGTGACATCATTTAATGAAAAAAGTGACTACAAATTTGATTCTTTGACTACCAAGTTCATCTCGGACTTGAGCAAACTTTTAAAGTGTTATATGTATTTTTAAAAGATTATGTTTGTTGAGTCTTAACTCGTGTTTGTACAATTAGGTTACTATTTTAATTCACCTTCCATGGGTTGTTTTGATAATGACTGCCAAGTTCTGAACTTGTGATTGAATATCCATTCACTATTTTATTCCCCCTTTTTACTCTTATTTAATCATAATGTTATAATATTTTGTGTAATGTATATGTTTGTATGTATGTACCTTTGCTTATTTCTCACATTTTGGCTGAAGATGACACTAAATAACGTTGAGACTAGTTCCAAGTAAACATGTTGTAACTTAACCATTATAACATTTATTTGTATTGAAAAGGTGGACCCCTCAAGTTACATCTCTTATGTTCTCAGTTCAATACAGATATAAGATGAAATTGTTAAATTTAAATTTAAAAAAAACTTGATAGCTGTAGTCGCTTAAGTGCGGCCAGTATCCAGCATTCGGGAGATAGTGGGTTCGAACCCCACTGTCGGTAGCCCTGGAGATGGTTTTCCGTGGTTTCCCATTTTCACACCAGGCAAATGCTGGGGCTGTACCTTAGTTAAGGCCATGGCCGCTTCCCACCACTAGCCCGTTCCTGGCTAATTGTTGCCATAAGACCTGTCTGTGTCAGTGCGACGTAAGGCAACTTGCAAAAAAACAAAAACAAAAAAAACTTGATAAAGTTAAAGAATGTCATGCACTTCTCTAAGTTCACACCATTCGGTTTAGTATACATATTGGCCAGAGAACAGTATTATGTAGAAAAACCTTGGCTTGCTATGCGTATGCCTGCAACAACCAGCTATATGACTCATATAAGAGCTAATGACAGAATGAGAAGAAATCTGGATTTACTTCTATGCTACCAATGCTATGATATTTGAGGACTGGATGTGAGCAGATTATGAACTGCGTGATGTGGCGACCGGATTTGCAGTGCATCAGTTTCACCATTTGATATGTGGTCATTTAAGATTTCACCAACCAGGCTCAGATTGTGTTTTTAAATTCTGTGGGACGTAATGTGCTGTAAAGAGATACATGGTTCCCTGACAAGGTGGTGCACCATAAAGTGATAGAAATAAGAATTTTCTATATTTTGTTTCTAGGTTTGTTTATATGAAAATTGGTCGCAGTAAATATGTCATTCAAAGTCAAATATCCCGCTTAGAAATTAACATTTAACACCTTTTTTTTTAAACCTCTTATATTCTTTGTATTTGGAGTGATTTTGCTCAAAAATAGTTTTTAATGATCATATTTCAATATGTATCCACAATAGTTTTGATTATTATGTTTTTGCTTATATATTTGTTTCATTTTATGGCTGATGATGACATTTTGTGTGTCGAAACCGGTCCCAAGTTGAATAAAAGTTATTAGTAACACGTAATTAGTATTGAATAGGTGGAAACTAATAGATGTCTCATCTCTGTGCTTTAGTTTTAATTCTCAGAATATTAGAAAGATGATGTCTATTCTGTTTATTTTGTATGTTTGTTAGTATATTTTTTCACAGATTCTTTGAGTAAATGACGAAATATTGATAGTTTTTACTGGGTTATTCCACAGGGGAGCCGTGGAAGGAATGTTGTTAGTCATGGACTCAAAAAAGGTTGAAAACCACTGATCTACAGTAAATAATAATAATAATAATAATAATAATAATAATAATAATAATAATGTAAATTTTTTGTTGTGCCCAACTAAGAGACATATTTTCAACTTAGTACAAAGTTATCCTTTTCTTCTCAGTATCTCTTCATTCATGTACTGAGTTCCTTTCTGTCTCTTCTGTCAATCTATATATATATAAAAGAACATGTCTTGACTGACTGATTCATCATCACCGAGCCAAAACTACTGGACATAAAGAAACAAAATTTTGGGGATACATTCATATTAAGATGTAGGTGCTCGCTAAGAGAGGATTTTTTAATATTACGTCGCCAAGGGGGTGAAATGGGGGTGAAATTCTAAAATGAGTGTATCTATATCTCAAAACTTTAAAGGTTTACAGATGTAAAAATTGGTGTTTAGAATCTCCTTTAAAAATAAGGAAACACGTATTTTTTTGTTTTCGGAAAATCCCAATAGGAGGGGTGAAAAAGGGGTTGAATGCCTTTAATCCGGATACCGGTACTTATATATCAGAAACTGAAGATATTACAGACATGAAAATTGGTACTTTTGATCTCTTTTAAAAATAAACACGTATTTTTTTGTTTTGGGGAAATCCAATTAATGGGAGGGTGAAAAGGGGGTGAATTTTTAAAATGGGTGCATCTATATCTCAAAACTTTTGAAGTTTACAGATGTAAAAATTGGTACTTAGAATCTTCATTAAAAACAAAGAAACACGTATTTTTTTGTTTTCGGAAAATCCCAATAGGAGGGGTGAAAAGGGGTGAAAACGTGGGTGAATGACTTTAATGAGGATACTTATATCTCAGAAACTGAAGATATTACTGACCTGAAAATTGGTATTTGGGGTCTCCTTTAAAAATAAAGAAACACATATTTTTTGTTTTTTGGAAAATCCAATTTATGGGGGTTGAAAAGGGTGGTGTTTTTTGAAATGAGTGTGTATGTATGTACTGTATATATATCAAAACTTTTAAAGTGTACAGATGTAAAAATTGGTATTCAGAATCGCCTTTAGAAATATACACAATTTTTTGTTTTTGGAAAATCCCAATAGGAGGGGTGAAAAAGGGATTGAAAGCCTTAAATGAGGATACTTATATCTCAGAAACAGAAGATGTTACAGACCTGAAAATTGGTATTTGGGATCTCCTTTAAAAATAAAGAAACACATATTTTTTGTTTTTGGAAAATCTAATTAATGGGGGTTAAACAGGAGTGACAAATTGGGGTGAATTTTTAGAAAGACAATATCTACAGCATATCTCAGAAACATAAAATGTTACAGACGTAAAAATTGGTATTTGAAATCTCCTGTAAAAGTAAAGAAACATAGGTGATTTGTTTTTGGAAACTCCACTTAAGGGGAAATAAAAAGGGGGTGAAATTTTAAAATGAGCATTTCTGCAGTATATCTCAAAAACTTAATATATTACCGAAGTGAAAAATAATATTTTTTTATCTCTATTGAAAATAAAGAAACATGTACATTTTGTTTTCTGAAAAACCACTTGGGTGGAGGGGTAAAATTGACTGAAAATGGGGTTGAATTGTTTTAATTAGGATACTGATATATCAAAAGCTGAAGATGTTACAGACGTGAAACTTGGTATTTGGAATTTCCTTTAAAAATAAAGGAATTCATATTTTTTGTTTTTGGAAATCCACCTAAAGGGAGAAGGGAAATTGAAAAATTAGTAGAATTATTTGTATGAGGATACTATTATCTCAAAAACGAAAGGTTTTGCAGACTTGAAAATTGGTATTTGGAATCTGCTTTAAAATTAAACAAACACGTATTCTCAGAAAATCCAATGAAGGGGGAGGGAAGGGGAAAAATTGAAATATTAATTGAATTAATTGTATGAGGATACTTACATCTAATAAAATGATATTTGGATCTCCTTTAAAAACAAAGAAAAAAGCGTTTTTGGGTGAAATCATTTTGGGGGGCAGGGGTGAAAAGGTGTTGAATTCCTTTTATGTGGACACACATCTCAAAAACTGCAGATGTTAGAGTCATGATAATTGATATTTAGAAGATCCTTTACTATTAAAGATACAAGTATTTTTAACGGGAAATTCACTTAAGGGGGAGGGGGTAGTGTGAAAGGAAGTGAAAAAAGTGAATTATTTTTATGGGGATACTTATGTCTCAGAACTGAAGGTAACAGACGGGAACATTAGTATTTGGCATCTCCTTTAAACATGAGGAAACACGCCTTCTTTTTTTAGAGGGGGTGGGTAAATCAACTTAACGGCGGTGGGGTGAAAAAAGGAGTTGAGACCGATTGATTTTTCTGTTCATAATGTATTTATTCTGATCATTAACTGATCATTTTTAATCTTTCCTGGATTCGTTTTCAAGAACCATCTTTTCCGTTGGAGTTAGATAACAGTAGATTCTCCTGGCATATAAATAAAAATTTAAACACATTTGAAATAAACGATATGAGTGATATTGACTGTGAAATTGTTCACCTCTATAATAAGGTCAATAATTCACGGAAGTATATCATTCGTGTCGCCAGAAATCTCGTGCACTTGCGTACGCGCGACGATGGTGCTGGTCACATTGTCAGCAATGACTATGGCAGAGGATGTAATTTACTGCCGAGTAACGGTCTTGCATCTTGCTGTGGGTTCCAGACCATCAATAATAATAATAATAATAATAATAATAATAATAATAATAATAATAATAATAATAATAATAATAACCTAAATTCAACTAATATCACCCATCCTAATAATAATAATAATAATAATAATAATAATAATAATAATAATAATAATAATAATAATAATGTTCTGGACCGTCGTCAAATGTGTGGGCCGCGCTGGAAATGGGTTTTGGCCGGGTAATGACTACAATTGCAGTCTGGCCGCGGGTTCAGTACCGCCAAGACACCCAAGACGACACCACGCCGGATCTCCTCAATTATTTGATCCATATTAAAATGCTTATAGGAAAAGATGGCAAATATTTAGGGACCCAACTGGCCGGGTGGAATACCTGGACGTAGCCCGGGAAGTACAAAATCGATTGCTGGAAAGAAAGATTGAAAAATGGGGGGTACTTTGCCGTAATCACGCTGAAAACGAGTCAGATCACGAATTTTGGCTTATTCTCTTAGAAAACGAATTAGATCGCGAATTTTGGCGGATTATATATAAAACGTTAAGCATTCAATTATAAATTTCATTATAATACCGTAGCAAAGCACGGGTATCTTGCTATGGTTAAATATAAATGTTACACTATAATATTTAACTTGTGTGTCTACAGACTGAAAAGCTTATAAGTTACATTGAACTGAGTCGACACTGGGAAGTATTGCTTTCTTCTTAACAAATTACCCGACAAAATTAAAACAGCCATAGATAACCCTATGTAAATCAGTTTCTTTCATTGTATGGTATTCTTTGTTGGTTTGGCAACCTCAGTCATTTGAAGAAATATTATTATTATGCCATCCGCAAGAGTAAAATACAACATTGAAATTGATATGCAGGCAACCGAGACAGCAACAAATCAGAATTACGTATTAATATCCAGTTTAAACAACCAGTCCAGAGCATTTGGTCTTACTTAGTGAAGAGCTTCCATTTTATCTTCAGATGATCTTAGTAGATAGTGTTTTCATAATGTGTGTAGTTTTGATTGTTCTGCACTACAGTTGCTAAAAGCACTATTTTTAAATTCCCATTTTTTCTTCATATAGCATAGATTAGCATACATTGAAGGATAGTGGCTTCTGCCATGGAATGTAATGGCGAGGCGTGTTTGTTAAGTAAGGGCCATTTGTAAATAAATACACAACGAAAGACGATTTTCAAACACCACACTTATTTGCAGATTCTACACTCTTTACTCTGTTTCAACATAGCTGCCAAGCTTGTTTAAACACTTATCATACCTTAGAACTAAGTTTTGAATACCCTCTTCATAGAAACTTGCCACCTGCTCCGATAATGTCAGGAAAGGCATTTGATAGAGCTGTTATTGTGAAGTGCCTGTCCTTACAAATCTTCGCTTCAGCTGAAGCTACCAAATCGTCTGTGATCAGAGATGGGCGACCGCAGTGGGCCTCATCATAGACTTCTCATTGTCATGGCCATCTTTGAAGTCTCCCACCCACTTACACACTTTGCCTTCACTCGTAGCATTAGCACCGTACACTTCGCAAATCTGTTGGTGAATGTCTGCAGCAGACAGGTTCCTTGCCGACAAAAACCCATATTACTGACCAAACCTCGCACTGGGCAGGCAAGTTGATAATTTTGAACATTTGAGCAAGCACAGAACAGAACTGTACAGGTTAGCAACAGAGCTGCAACTGAGCACTGTTGTTTCCGAGGCATGCCGGCACGTGACACACTCATTGCGACGCACGCGCAAACTACTAGTGTCTACAACAAAATGGCCCTTACTTAAATAACATGCTTTGTAAGTAGAGGGTGACCTCGGAAACTTTGGTTAGTCTCACTTTCTTATACATTTATGAAAGTTCTAGTAACAGATATTAGGGATTATAGAGGCCCATAGTTCAGAGGCTTTAAAAACTGAGCACTGGAAGGCATAATAATTTATAGTGATACTTTATGTATTTATGTTACACTAGATTTGATATCATGGCAGATGTACTAATTTTCCATGTCGGCAAGGCATACTCATATTCATATACTTATGTTAGAATAAAAGGCAGATATCTTTTAGAAACAAGGACTCTTATTAAAATAAATACAATTACAATTTAAGATTTCTAATTATGATTAAAGGAAATTGAACCATGTTTGCAACTGTAGATCATTTTCTTATTTCTACAAATCTTCTCGTAGCAGATGACTTGATTAACTGTACATGCCGTCATGAATTTCTTCTTATCATCCATAATATTTATTGCAGTATTTGTTTTCTTGCAGACACTGATGGCTTAATTTGTCAGGCATTGTTACTTGGTTATACTGAAGCGGCAGTTGAACTTTGCTTACAAGATGGTCGTATGGCAGATGCTATCATCTTGGCCATGACTGGAGGGGAAGACCTACTAGCTAAGACTCAACACCGTTATTTGCAGGTTAGTGTCAACTTATTTCAGTTTGTTCTTTCATTCTTTCCTTTAAATAGGAGTTATTGATTCTGAAACACTGCATTAATTTCTATACAGGATACTGAAACCCCCCCCTCTCTCTCTCTTCATGCTTTTCATGAAAGCATGGCAACTTCTTCTTCGTCTTCATGCTCCCCTTGAGTTTGGCAATTAATACTTTCACAACTGATGTCCATTTTGCTCGATCGACAGCTGCCGTTCTCTTTCTCCTATGTCTTATTTTCCTTTTGTTTTCCTCTACATTCCCATCTCATTCTGGGCCTTCCGTTCCTGTTATAACAATCTGGCTTACCACAAAACAGTCTTTTTACAGCTCTTTCTTCTGGCTTGTTCATTCTAATCTTCTGGTTTTTTGCAGTTAAAACCTGCCTTTAGCAGAACCTTTATGAACAGGAAAACGGTCCATATCAGAAAATTTCCCAGTCCTGTGGATTATGGTTTAATGTTCATTAAGTTTACCTGTATTTAGCGGAACCTGTCTGACATGGAAATGGAAGGAAATTTTGCAGCTATACCATAATGGAAAAAATATGTAAATTTCCTTCCTAACCCTTTTCAGTACCGGTGATTCCAAATGGATTTAAGATGGCCGAGATATTGGTTGCTACAACAAACTCTTGAATAGTGTAATTATTTTAATTCAAGGGTTCTGTTTGGCATTAATTTGTAGAATAATGCAGTCTCGTCTGCATTATAAATATCCGCCATGAATAATCTTTCAAGGCAACTGATAGTGTCTCAATCCACCATGAAGATGCAACTTCCTTTGGGACACTGTTTGCTGCACCATTTACAACCTTGTGAAAAATGCCATATCTTTCCAGGAACCTATGAAGCCAAGCAGTACTCCCCATAAATACCAGAAATCCAAGCAAACATGCTAAGGATCGTGCATGCTTGCATAACAGTGGGCCATTGACAGGAATGTTTCTGGTCCACATTTCGGCAGACCACATATAAACGGCTTTGTCCACCTCTTCATAGTCTGTTATCCTCATCTTCTACTGTTATGGGCCAAGGGCATCGGAATCGGTATTCTGCCCTATCTTACTTTTCTGTTTTAGAAAAGTAGATAGTGTTGAAGGGCTGATGCCATACTTCTTTGCTACTTCTGCATTTTTTCCCCTTCCATTCTCCACTTCCTGAAGTATTTCACATTTTTCTTTTAAAGAAAACTGCTTTCACTTCTTTAACTGGCACACTAATACACACTTTGCTTCATGAACGAAAGATAAATAATGAACGTGTCATGATATATGAGTAAACGAAATGCAGTACTGAAGGTAGAAATGGAAAACCGTAACGTCCATTGGTTGATTGTAAATGTGACGTTCTTACCCAGCCAATAGCGTTACTTCTAACGTATTGATTACTTTAAAATCTCTCTCCAGCTCGACCAATTGCGTACGTGTATGGAAAATGGCTATTTGAACTGTATCCTGTAAACGCGAATATTGTAATCCAATCCGTGCACCCCAATATTTGAAGATACCGGTATTTTTATTAATAGAAAATTTGACTTTAATTTGCTTTTTATGTATAAGGAATTATTTCTAGATAACTCAAAATTGGTTATTTCAAAATCTCGCCTAATTCGAAGAAGATCTTATTTCCAGAAACATGAGGTACGGTTTCGCTTATTATTTCAGTTGTTTGATTTGAAAAAAGGGATAATTCGTAATTCGAAGAACAATGTCTGTCCCATTAACGAAATTCAGACTTTTAATTCAAAACTGTCTTTACATAAAAAAATTAGTATTTTAAAGAATAACTTAAATTCAAAATTTATCCATGTCATGATAGTACGCATCTTCCGGAATGTACAGGGTAGCTTTCCACACTTTCACTCACTTCAGTGTGTCTACAGTGTGCTTCATATTTGCTAGATTTGAGTGAAATCGTAATTCTTTTGTATTCAGCGTTTTAAGGAACGCCACAATATCATCTAGCAAGCAGTTTGCGGAGAAGCAGAATCCGCGAAGACCGGCGATGCCGACAGTTGGCATAGGCAATGTGCGGAGGAGCAGAATCCGCAAACACCGAACAATATTGTCAGTGCCGATGAAACTGCATTGTTTCTGTTAATGCCGAATTGAAACGGACTTACGATTTTAAAGTAGGGAAGTGCCGGGAAATCGTACAAGGGTTGGGGTCGTTGTAATGTGTTACAATGCACACGGATGCGAGAGACTTTATCCCCTCGTCATAGGAAACTTCGATAAGCCACGATGTTTTAAGGGCGTCGGGCACTTTTTGTAAGGGAAACAAGAGAGGTCCACCTATTCAATACCATATAATGTTATAAGAAAAATTATAACATTTTATTATACTCGGTACCGGTTTCGATGCTGGTGTGCATCATCATCAGCCAAAAATAAGAAAAATATACATAGACAAGGTTACAATAAACAATGCATAAAGTATACACAAATTTTACAAAACTGGCAAGACCTAATTTAAAAAAACAAGATCCATAAACATTAACCTATGACTTAAACCTAAAAATAGCACCAAATGTCTTAAAACTTTAAATATACGTCCTCTTGATAAAAGTCCTCTGAATCTAAAAACATTAAACCATGTGCGAGCAGATTAAATTAAGCTGAGGACAAAAACCAATGCTTCACTATCATAAAAGTCCAAGAGCATAATTTAATTTTGTAAGAACATATGTATAAAAGGTTTTCTTGCTGAACATTCACTGAGTATTAGAGTAACCAGTGCAAGAATTAAGAAACCATTTTTCTATTGGTTAGAAATGGCTGTCATTAAAGTAACGTAACCAGTCAAAAGACTTAACAACTTCCAGTACTAAAAAAGAACATGAGAGAACTTCAGACAGTGTTTTGCGTAATAAAACATATGTCTTCTCTAACTTAGCGGACTGAATCCAGCCTCGTTCTTTAAGTATTAAATAAAAAGATCTTTTTAATGAAAAATTGGCGGACGCCGTGTTTCCAGGGTACTGAACGATGTTCTTGGTTCAAATTAGGACCTGAAGCAAATAAAAAAGAATGTCAAGAAAGGCGTTTTTTTTTTAAAATCTTGTCGTAAGAACGTAAATAAGAGACTCACCTCTGGGAGCGTATATATTATGTGTGTTATTAGACGTTAGGGAAGACACTGAGAGCCACAAGACATCGTGACCAATGCACCCGGGGAAGGGAAGGGGAAGCAGAACAAGGGAGGCACTGAGAAGGAGTAGGAGGGGTCCGGAGCCAATGGCAATGAAGAAAGGAGGAAGAGGGAGGGAAATTATGCAGGGCAATGCGGCGAGAGGGCGTGGCGTGAGAACGTTTTCTGTATGCTATGAAAAACTGATTTGCTATTGGAAGCTTTTCTGAGTCTGAAAAATGCTATCAAAAAATCAAATAATACTCTTGGTTTCTCAGAAATATCATT
Organism: Anabrus simplex; assembly: GCF_040414725.1. Lineage (NCBI taxonomy): Eukaryota > Metazoa > Arthropoda > Insecta > Orthoptera > Tettigoniidae > Anabrus > Anabrus simplex. The sequence continues at coordinate 1,589,201,307 of NC_090265.1, forward strand.
AAGATTCAAACCAACATTAAAGTATTGATCCAGGTGAATAAAACAGCTCTCAGTAATGTCAAGCAAAGTACCTTTATTAATAACCTGTAATACTGTGAGATCCTGATCAATGCTAGTAAAATTATGTTGAAAATCTTTCATATGCTGCCCCATTGCTGAAAACCTATTGTACCTAACGGCATTAACGTATTCCGCGTATCTGATTTTTTATCAAGAGGACATATGAGGCATATAGTTTCAAACATGGCCAAGTCCGTTGAGCTGTTTTTTTCAGGAGAAGCAAAAAACTCGTTTAGGGTATTAATTCATATATATTCAGACACTTTAATCTTTATGTTGCTTAGCAGAGGCTTCTGATTCATTACCATGCAATTTTTACAGTCTAAATATATTACATGAATTGAAAGATGTATTTAAAATTTGGACTTGACCATGTTCGAAACTAACTGTGGGACTCGGCCGAATTTGAAACTTACGTAAGAGGACTTGGCCATCTTTGAAACGTAGATTAGAAAATTTGGCCTAATACCTAAAGAAAAAGGAAATCTAGATTAGGCCTATTTTCTAACTGTGTTCATCTTGACTTTATTTAGAACAAATTTGATTAAAAATGATATAAGATTTAGTGAAAAATCTGTATAAAGATTATTATTTTAAACATTGTTTGTGTAAAATTACCCAACATTGTAACCAATGTAGAGGCTAATTAACATTTAAATAGCGTATATTTTGCAAATATATGGATTCATGTAACTTCTTCAATGTATATTCTTCATATTATATCTATTCAATACCATCGCGCCTTTGAAACACATCACGGAGCCTTGATTAAATCACCACTAACAACACGTTGTTGATCGTACTCATCTCAGCTGTCTTTCCCTCGTGCGCTTCCAGGTGGAAAGATCACGTTGCCGCTTTCTGGTATGGCGTTTATTAATTTCCTCCATTTTATTAGACAGCAAATATGAATACTATTAAAAACGACCAATTAATCTATATATATAAAGTAGCTTGTCCTGACTGACTGTCTGACTGATTCATCATTGCCGAGCTAAGACTACTGGACATAAAGAAATGAAATTTTGGAGATATATTCATATTAAGATGTAGGTGCTCGCTAAGAGAGGATTTTTGGATATTCCGCGTTAAGGGGGTGAAAAGGGGGGTGAAATTTTAAAATGAGTGTGTCTATATCTCAAAACTTTTGAAGTTTACAGATGTAAAAATTGGTACTTAGAATCTTCATTAAAAACAAAGAAACACGTATTTTTTTGTTTTCGGAAAATCCCAATAGGAGGGGTGAAAAGGGGTGAAAACGTGGTTGAATGACTTTAATGAGGATACTTATATCTCAGAAACTGAAGATATTACAGACCTGAAAATTGGTGTTTAGGATCTCCTTTAAAAATAAAGAAATACATATTTTTTGTTTTTGGAAAATCCAATTAATGGGGGGTGTGAAAAGGGGGTGAATTTTTAAAATGAGTCTATCTATATCTCAAAACTTTTAAAGTTTAAAGATGTAAAAATTGGCATTTAGAATCTCCTTTAAAAATAAACACGTATTTTTTTGTTTTCGGAAAATCCCAATTGGAAGGGTGGAAAAGGGTGAAAAAGCTGTTGAATGCCTTTAATGAGGCTACTTATATTTCAGAACCTGAAGATATTACAGACCTGAAAATTGGTATTTGGGATTTATTTTAAAAATAAAGAAACAGGTATTTTTTTGATTTTGGAAAATCCAAATAATGGAGGGTGAAAAGGGGGGTGAATTTTTAAAATGAGTGTGTCTACATCTTAAAACTTTAAAAGTTTACAGATGTAAAAAAATGGTATTTAGAATCTTCTTTAAAAATACAAGAACACGTATTTTTTGCTTTCTTTAAATCCCAATAGGAGGGGTGTAAATGGGTGAATAATGGGATGAATGCTTTTAATGAGGATACATATATCTCAGAAACTGAAAATATTACAGAACTGAAAATTTGTATATGGGAGCTCCTTTAAAAATAAGGAAACACGTATTTTTTTGTTTTTGGAAAATCCAATTAATGGCGGTTAAACAGGAGTGACAAACTGGGGTGAATTTTTTGAAAGACTATATCTACAGAATATCTGAGAAACGTAAAATGTTACAGACGTAAAAAGTGGGTATTTGGAATCTCCTGTAAATGTAAAGAAAGATAGGTGATTTGTTTTTGGAAACTCCACTTAAGGGAAAATAAAAAGGGGTGAAATTTTAAAAAGCGAATTTCTACAGTATATCTCAAAAACTTAACATGTTACAGAAGTGAAAAATGGTATTTTTATCTCTATTAAAAATAAAGAAACGTGTATTTTCAGCTTTCGGAAATACCACTTGGGTGGAAAGGGGGGAGGGGGGGTAAAAGTGACTGAGAATGGTGTTGAATTCTTTTAATTAGGCTACTGATATCTCAAAAATGAAGATATTACAGACGTGAAATTAGACATTTGGAATCTGCTTTAAAAGTAAAGAAACACGTATTCTCGGAAAATCCAATGAAGGGTGGGGGGGGGGGGGTAAAAGAATTGAAAAATTAATTGAATTAATTGTATGAGAATACATACATCTAATAGAAACTAAAGTTGTTACGGATGTGAAAATTGGTATTTGAATCTCCTTAAACAAAGAAAAACGTGTTTGGGGGGCGGGAGTGAAAAGGAGGTGAATTCCTTTCATGAAGAGACACAAATCAAAAACTGAAGAAGTTAGAGTCGTGATAATTACTATTTAGAAGATCCTTTACTATTAAGAAAACAAGTATATTTTGCCGGAAAATTCACTTACGGGGTGTGGGGGGGATGGGAGTGTGAAAGGAAGTGAAAATAAAGTGAATTATTTTTATGGGGATACTTATATCTCAAAACTGAATGTAACAGATGTGAACATTGGTGTTTGGAATATCCTTTAAACATAAAGAAACACGTCTTCTATTTTTTGGGGGGCGGGGGGGTGGGGTGTAAATAAACTTAACGGCGGTGGGGTGTAAAAGGAGGTGAGATCAATTGATTTTACTGTTCATAATGTACTTAAGGAGCCTCCATTGCTCAGGCGGCAGCGCGCTGGCCTCTCGCAGCTGGGTTCCGTGGTTCAAATCCCGGTCACTCCATGTGACATTCGTGCTGGACAAAACGGAGGCGGGACAGGTTTTCTCCGGATACTTCGATTTTCTCTGTCATCATTCATTCCAGCAACACTGTCCAATATTTCATTTCATTTGTCATTCAACGATCATTGCCCCAGAGGTGTGCTTCGGCAGCCGGCACAATTCTTATTGTCGCCGCTAGATGGGGCTTTATTCATTCCATTCCTGACCCTGTTGAATGACTGGAAACAGGCTATATAGTTTCGATGTACTTATTCTGATCATAAACCGATCATTTTTAATCTTTCCTGGGTTCGTTTTCAACAGCCATCTTTTCCTTCGGAGAACGTTCTTAGATTACAGTAGATTCTCCTGGCATGTAAATAAAAATTTAAACACATTTGAAATAAACGATAGGAATGAGATGGACCGTCAAATTGTTCACCTCTATAATAAGGTCAACAATGCACGGAAGTACGTCATTGGTATCGCCAGCACACTTGCCTACGTGCGTTGATGGTGCTGGTCACATTGTAACAATGACACTGGCAGCAGGTGTAATTTACCGCCAAGTAGCGATCTTGCATCTTGCTGTGGGGTTCAGAACATCTTTTAAGAATAATAATAATAATAATAATAATAATAATTGTACCGGGTGGTACACCTCCACGTTGCTAATTCAAACTTTGCGCCGGTTGAAACTCCCCTACTGGAGGAAGCCTGAACTTTATCTACTGTGTTAATTTTCAAGTTTCTCAGAAGATGTCCCTACTTGTAAATTTCAAAGTTTCTGAACTGGGTCGTTTTCGATGTATTTTTGTTTTGCCTGTAGTAAGAAGTGTGAACATTCTCTTCTAGAGGACACTACTGAAGAACTACAATGGTGCACCCTAGTGTGAAGTGAAAGAACTATGTTTTTGGAGAAATTTTGAATTCATAAGTTTGTTCTTTGTTAAATTTCTTTCAGTCATGGTTTAAGTTGGCAATATTAACCCTTTCTTTCCCCTTGTTTTGAATTTACCAATCCCGAATTTCTCGAATTAATTTTCCACCAATAATGTGTTTCTTCTTCATCTTGTGTAGGGGTTCTCTTGGTTAGCCAATAAAATTCTTGTGGGAGGGTGTTCTCATTCTTGAAACGCCTCAAACTTTCCGCGAAAGTATATAAACTGCTGATTTTCGGGTCTCCGGGCCACTTCAGTAACAGCTATCAGTGTGTAAATTACGTAGCAGGGGGTGGGAAGCGCCCCTTTCTTCGGGCAGCAGTTCAACCACAAGGTAATGGCCTTTTAATAACTTCTTTTCTTGCTAGCTCAGCAGTTTAACTCTCGGGGCAGGTCCGAAGCCTTTTCCATGTAACTTTCCTTTAAAATGTAAAGACACTCGGTATCAATTCTTTCTGTTTTAACTACAAATTGGGACAGAGAGTGCATAACCCTCTCGAGCTCCCACTCATATTGCTTCGGGGTGAACTTATTTTCTCAACTGTTTCTTCTAGCGTAATGTAAATTGTCTTCTCATATAAGTCACCTCTTTAGTATGGGATTAGCCCTTGCATTAACGGCCTAGTGCCAAGTAGGTTTTAAACAAAATGTATTAGGAGTGCAGCTTCGCCTCCTCTCAAATTGGTATTGTCGAGGCCATGTAATATTTCTGTTTCTTCACTTAATAGGCCTCAGTAGGTTGGGTATCTTTTTACCCCTGTGTCTATGTCCTTGGAGGACAGCTGGAAAGTCGAGTTTGATGTGGCCTTTGATAGGCTTAAACTTTGAGAGCGGATTGCTCTTTTGAAATTGATTTTGGGTGCCTCGAGGAGGCTTTTTGTTGTAATTGGGAGCAAGTGCTCCTGAACATGATTGGGGTCTTCTGCCCCTTTGTCGAATCTTGTTTTTGGGTAAAGTTGGGCTAATTGCTCAAGAATTGTGATTCCGGGTCTCGTAGCCCAAATCCTGTGAATACTGAAATTGTACATTTGTTGCCTTGCTACTCTGTACCTGCCATTCTTGTTATTTCTTGATTTTGCTAAGAAAATATAACCTTGTTAAATTTTATCTTAACTTTAATTTCATATTTTGAGACCTGTTCACCCCCGCACCTTCTTTCACCTCTGCAAATCCACCATACTCCGTAACAAGTGGTAGCAGAGCGTGGTTGAATGGGTCTCAATTTAGCCCCTTTTGACGGCTAAACATTGCTTTGATTCGAACTCTAACAATTTTCTCAGTTGCTGGAATTTTTTAATTTTCCCTTTTTCAAAATTGTTCTGTCATCATGTCCGGCCCATGCGAGGTTCTTCATCCTTTCTATTTGCGTAAAGAGGAATTAATTTATGAATTATCTCTCAGAAACGTTCAATCTGGAGGCACAGTTGCAGTCGACTCCAGTAAGCTAAAAGATTCCCTTGATTTGCCTATTACCATCCTGATTTTGGGAGAAAAAGAGATTGACGACGCTCTCTCCACGATCAATAACAATACTACTGAGCTAGCATCTGTAGTTAGCTTTTTTGAAGTAAGTGATCCATCTCCTAATCAACTCAAAAGAGTACAGGCTAGGTTGTACCACTTTTATAATAGGGTGTGTGATCTATTGTCTCTGAAGTTAAATGACCTTCAGGGTAAGGACCATGAGGAAAAGAAAACAACATATAAACCAACTAACCAACCAACCCATTCTATCAACAACAATACCAGTTGGATGATATCGAAGTCAGAGGAACCATTCCTCTATTTTTTTGTCATGTTCATTTAACCTTGATGACGCATTAATAAGAGAAGTTGCAGTGACTGCATTGAAATATTCTATCCAAATCCTAAAGAACCTTATCTCCCAAACTTTTTAATGCAACAACACATGTCGAATGTCCTTACCAACCATTATGTAATTAACTCACAATTACTTTTATTATCCATCTTGTTTTGTGTACTTAGTCTGTAGGGGCAATTTTGGTTAACTACATTCACATTCCGCACAGGTAATTAATGGTCTGAAGCGGAATCGGCACTTGATTCGTAACACACAAGATCGGAATCACTGTCCAAGAAGTCCGGCAGGTCACCCCTTGACTTGTCAGTCATTAGTATATGGCTGTTTATTATCACTGTCATTTAAGTTTGTTTACTTGTGTGCTCTCCATTGTTGTTTTTTTTTAATATGCTAGATTTTAGAATTTTGGAGTTTTGACATCCCTGAAGATGTATATATATTTTAAAAATACATTTCTGGGTTCTTGTTTTATGTATGTGTGCTCTCCAGTGTTTATTTTTACTCAGTTTGTAAATTTTCTAATTTTTGTTTTCCTGAATAAATTTCATAATGATGCTAAAAATTACCCTGAATGTAGATAACTATGTGTTGCACTTGTTGATTAAGGTTTGCTTTTGTATCTTAAAAAAAAAAAAAAAAAAAAAAAGAGGAATTACATTCTTTTTTCTGAAAGCCTACATTTTCATTAAACAGCCTGGCTATTTTAGACCTTGCCTGTACATTTTTGCCTGGCACTAAACGAATTAATATTTAGCATACCAAAGGAGTATTTTCGTTTTGGTCTTAGTTCGCTGTTGGTTGATGGGTCACCGATGGAAGGCTCCGACTCCTCCTTGCATGCTGTTCTGAGCTCTCCAGAATCCTTAGGCCCAGTTGCATGGCATACTGCCGTGGTGGATTGACATTTCTGATTACCACCTGGAGTAGTTATTTCGTAAGTTGGCATCATGCATAGGTTACTTGACTTTCAAGGGACTAGAGCTTTTCCATTCATGTTGGGAGGCTGTTTTTCAACACATTAATGCCCTTAAAATACTCTTTAATTCCAGAGATCCTTACATACTAAATACAAGGGAACCAAAATAAGAAAGCATCAACTGTTTGAAAGGCTTCGTTTAACACCAGATGACAGCATATTTTTTTTAGACCCCCGGAAAATAAGAACCAAGTTGAGAAAAGTTGAATTTAGTAAGTGATGTGACCTCCCACAGAAAGGGAAAGGAGTTATCCTTTTTCCTCCAAAAACTCTAAATATCCTTTTTTTCATCAGCACCCTCCAGCTAATTGGTGGGTTAGTCGCCTTCGAGGATTATCTTATAGCGAGTGGCATGATACCTTGAAAATTACAGACAACGTAGTGGCCGTACGATCTATTCCAGGCAGGGCTATGGACTCTAACCATTGTCGGTGCTGCCACAATGAGGTAGAAATGCTTGCTCATGTCATCTGTTACTGCTCACATGGAGAAGCTCTGCAAAATACTAGGCATCATAAAATATTATCTGCCATTGCTTAAGAGTTAAGGGACTCAGGCTTTACAGTCTTCAAGGAGGTTCACTGTGTCTCTGTTACAGGCAGCACCCGTCGAATTGACATGATAGCCTTAAAAGACCACTGAAAGGGTTTTATGATAGATCTGATAATCAGATTCAAGACATCCAAGACACAAGCCTTTCGTAGTGACCCAGGATTTCTTATTGTTGGTGTATTTCGTGGAAAGCGTAGCAATGTTTTTAAAACGTAGTCAACTACCCACCTTGCGGTTTAGGTACCAGAAATATGGGAGCAGAATAGGCTGACTTAGAAGGGCGTATCACTCCGTCAGCGAACATTTGATCAATAATAGCCTTAAGGGCTTTCATTTTGGGTGTGACAGCCGATACAAGGGAGAACGGACAGGTATGTTATCCATGATTTCAATTTTGTATTCTAAGACGTTGGTAACACCTAACCAGTCGGCAAAGACATCAGGGAACTTATCGCAGAGTTTCCTAAGTTGATTGGCCTGTTACTTGGGTAAATTATTAAAATCAAAAGCTTTGGGTTCGTCAGAATCTTCAGGAATAGCGTTAACGTGACAAGGCAGAATAGGGGAGTGATCACACAGCTCAAAGGTTCTTGCACAAAATTTAAAATGGAATTTGTTGAACTACAGGTCCAAAATCATGCCTGTTTTAACAATAAAATTGGCACCCAATATGAACTGACAGGATAAGTCTCTTGCCACCAGCACTGGCATTTTCCATGTGAAATCACGGACTCTAATCTTGACCTCTAGTGATCCTACAATGTTTAATGAGTTGGAATTAGCAGTATGGCAGTTTAAAGACACGGGTTATAAGGTAGGTAACTTGCAAACAGTTTTCATAGAATCGTACCAGGTCTCACTCATCAGGTTGACACTACTCCCGGAGTCTAGTAACGCACAGACCGGTTCCTTATTTACCTCTATGCATAAATACGGTAATTTACAAGAAGGTATGGCAGAAATCCTACAAGATTGTAAGAAATGAGCACCAGAGTCAGCCTGGGAGCAATTATTATCCTCAGAATTAAGTAAATCATCCAAGGTACTGCACCGTTTGGTTTATTAATGTTCCCGCGGTGACTTCCTCTATTGCGCCGCGTTGGAGCATTAATTAAATATACACCTGTTTAAACATTGCTCCGGCTACGAAATTCACAACATAGGGTCAAGAATCATACTTAGATTCTGTATTATATCATTTATGGATAATTTACATGAAAATGGGGATATCATGTATGAACACAAGCATTAACAATAAGGTGCATACTTGTTTCTCAGGGTAAAATTACTTCCATTGCATTCCCGTATACTCTAGATAAGTCGCAGGTTCCGTTGAAGAGTAGCTATATGCTCAATCAGTCATTCAGTTTCATACATTTAGGTAATTGCCTGATCAACGCTTAGTATTCGGCATAAACAAATTCAATTGATCCATATATTATCTTATTACTACGTACTATAAGTTACTTTAAGAATAGAAACGCAATAGTAATACTATATCTAGTTTATTAGCATGCTAATATATTATAAAGTGGAATATCAATGAATTATCGGAAATAAAGAAAAGAAAGTCATACGAAATCACAAAATCATTCTTAAATTCTTGACTTCTGAGATAAACATAGTTGAAAATCTTTAAATTACCATTATATTTGTTTACCTTTACGTTAACCTTCAATAATATATCATATTTTCAGTATTTAAGTTGATTCATGGGGAAAGGTAGGGACCAAAACTTTATTCATCAAGGGGGAGTGGAATATCTTCCTGTTATTCCTGTTTGGGATTGTCTTTGGGGCATCTCTTGGGTTTTCATCTTTCCTTTTGGTCTATTTGTCTAAATTTATTTGGATACTTGTTTGGATTCTCACTTCTGACACATCACGTCACGAGATAAGTGTTACGTTGTTTAAATCTGGGTTCAAAAACACCAATACAATTATTAACATTCCAATTATAACTAAAATTGAGTAAATTAAAACTGTACACCATCATATGTACATAATAAACCAAATATCCTTATTACAGAGTGCCATAGATATAATAGTAAATCAGTCTAACCTGCAAAAATCGTGCCACGAATTCCTAATCATATGCCAATGTATTTACTTATATTTTCAAATATCTCTTCTCTGTGCCAAGATTTTGTCAAAGAAAACCATTCTTCATATTAGCGTTGACGCGCTGAACTTCAAATATTTATATATGCGAGACTCCATTTTATTCTTGTATATTTATATTACGTAACGTATAATAAACAAGTAACCTATCAATACCTTCAGTTTGAACGTCACTACGAAACATATTATGTTTGGCTCAAGTCATGCACTTAACTTAACATGGCCTAAATCCTTCACTTGCAGTGCTAATTCTAATATAAATATTATATGTAACACAGGAACTCGCAATTCAATCAGCTATCCCTTACTCATGCGACGAACAGAAAACGTATCTCCTCATACTAACAACATCTTGCCATCCTATTATTCCATTTCCTTTATATACCTCCATATTTAAAAAAAACATATTCATTTAACTCCATTTAAATAACCTCTGTGTTACGGTAGAAATACTTAATTGCCTGAATATTCTTTCACACACTGCAACTCCGTAATATTTCAACATTTCCTTACAATACAATTATTGTACTGGCCAAGTCTGCAACTCATATTGACCTTAAATATTAGGTTATGTCTCGTATCTCGCATGCATTTTCTATAACCACAACTGGTTTAACGTTTCACGGTCTGCTCGTATAGATTGTCACTACACATGCACATGTGCTCAATCTGATCTTGTTTCCATTAACCTAAAATTATCTCATAAGCACTGCAGTTATACTGCAGAAAATGGCACATATCATCGGTTAATAATTGGCATTTACACTCTTGTATCTGTTCATTGGCACTAAATTTCTTACTGATAGCACTCCTGCACTCATACGAAATATTTTTCATCAACTAATTTAAAATTCACTACGATGCAACTCATAATACTTATCTCGTAACGGGATTCTGCTGCTGGATTTCTCCTGGCCTAGGACATCTTGGGACAGGCAGCCCTTGCAGTCCAAAGATTACGTCATCTGCGGCTCCGACTGGGAATCTTGGCTTGAGCTATTTTCATCTTGAGCGATCAATCCATCTGTTTAGGCTGACTCCATCTTGTCACCAGTTCTCATGAAATGATAAAACAACAAATACATGGTAGAATGCATATTTCACTGGTGATCAGTAGCTTATTCAATACGTATTAATTGCCTTGTGATTCTCGTATTGGTCGTAAATATCTTTCTTAATTCGATAATTTCTTTAACTCGGCTTACTCTTTGTTAATTCTTTAGCCTAAACAGATATTGTTTCCCACTTGGAAACAATAAATTATGCCTTCCTTAGCATAAATTTGCTGCTATAATATTGATTTCGGCAATGTTCGACTCGGCTGTAGTCTCTTTTTGCTTCTGAATTTGGCTGTTGCAATAATAAATATTCTTCTTCAAATCTTCGTTTTTCCTGCCGATATTTTGCAGATAAAGTCTTCAACAATGTCTGTATATTATTATTTTAATATTTAACGTTGCGCTAATCTTTTTCTTCTCCTTCAGTAGGTTGTGCTGATCCTCTCCAACTCGTAACTTTTCACAAGGTAGTCAAGAATCGGTTCCATTCAAATTTTTTTATGGTCCATCATTATTTAATCTTGAAACTCTTTTCTTTGCGACCGGTTGATATCGATTTACTATATCTCTATTCTGTGCATTTGCACATTGCCTGAAGCTATTGTACGCCATATTTGTCCACTGTTTCCATGACATTTACGGCCGCTAATGTAACGCAATGGTACATTTAACCTCCCAGTTAATTTTAAATATATTGGATACAACATATTTAAACTGCACTTCCATATACTTGTATAATGGACCTTTACGTTACATTATCCTCATTCTTCCTATCTCGTTTCATGTTTGAATATTTCTTAACTACTTTGATGTGATTTTTGATTCCTTTCTTTCAATTATTCGTGATCGTTTTCATTCCCATTATCTGTTTGATATTCCATACAGGGATCATCATCCTTCTCACTGATTTCTAACGTGTTATTTGGGATTAATTCTTCGTTTTCTCTGTAATAATATTTAAGGTTCGCTGCGTTGTGTGCTCCTTTATATGTCCCGGACATATTTTCGATCTGGTATGCGTTTAAAGATAAAAATTTCATTGTTCCGTATTGAAATTATTGATGTTAAAAATTAAATAACTGGAAAGGAGGTTCAACCTATTCAATACTCAAAAGAAAGAAATGTAGCAATCACATTTCTATTTAAATGGGACCGGTTTCGACCTTAGTCTAGGTCATCATCAGCCATAAAAAATATGTAAAATGTTTATGAATGTTGGAGGTCAGTTTCACACTCTGTTAGGCACAAAGACACGACACTTTGGTGTTTGGCCGCAGCGCGTGACCTTGAGTGTGCCGCGCTGGTCACCGGGAGCTGGCGGCTTTCTACTACAGATCTGTTCGTCTGCGAATTCAAGCCTTTTTGATCTTCGCATGTTGATTGGTAGTGTTGTGACTTTGTGCAGGACAGAATGTGGTGTCGTGTCTTTGTGCCTAACAGAGTGTGAAACTGACCTCCAACATTCATAAACATTTTACATATTTTTTATGGCTGATGATGACCTAGACTAAGGTCGAAACCGGTCCCATTTAAATAGAAATGTGATTGCTACGTTTCTTTGAGTATTGAATAGGTTGAACCTCCTTTCCAGTTATTTAATTTTTAACTGGTATGCGTTGTTTCCAAACACTTTCTTAATGATATACGGTCCATCATATAAATGTGCAAATTTTGCAAATACCTTCCCTATGACGTTGGAATTGGGCGTTTTCTTGACCAATACAAGATCATTTACTCTCAATCGACGGTGAAACTTTCTGTTTCGCAATCTTCTGAGCCTCTTCCGGGATTGTTCCTCCAATTTTGTGCGTACCATACTATTCAGTTCCTGTGCACTTAGTTTATCCTCCACTAGCCTTTCTATCACCTCATCCGATGGCCTATTTGGGATTTCATCTCTATGTAGAACACTTGGGATCTGTCCGGTAGATTCATGTACGGTATCGTTTATACTGTGCTCAATTATTGGTATTACATCAGTCCATCTCCAATGGCTGTTTCCGCAGTAAATCCGACAAAACTTTGAAATCTCCTTCATACATCGCTCTACTGGGTTTGGTGATGGGTGCCTAATTGAACACATTACATGTTTTATATTCAACCTCTCCATAGCTTCACGGAATTGTTCCGACGTAAACTGAGTACCATGATCGCTCAGTATTCTTTCAGGTCTTGCCATTCTTGGTATGACTCCATTGATGAACGCATGGAGGACTTGTTTTGAATTGGCTCTCTGTATTGGTCGTAAAACTACATATTTAGAGAATATATCCATCATTACTACGATAAATTTTCTTCCTTTACTAGCCACTGGAAGTGGTCCAAAAGTATCGATTGCGAATATCTCTTTTGCTCTATTTGGTAGTATTGCTATTGGTTGGTGAGTAAGTAATCTTGCATTATGTTTGGTTCTCTGGCATATGTCACATGTCCTAATCACTTTTCTTATCATTGCCCTCATTCCTTTCCAGGTGAATCTCTCTAAAATGGTATATAACACTTTGTCAATGCCCCCGTGTCCAGTGATCCGGTGAGTCATCCATATTAATTCCCTTTGTAACTGGGTTGGCACCACAATTCGTGCTTTCCTCTGTCCTTCAAGAAGATATTTATTTAACCTTCCATTTATAATCCAGTATGTCTGTGCTACGTTTGCTTCCGTAGTCTGTCCTTCCAATTTATCTACTATTTTAGCTAGATTTGTATCTGCCCTTTGTAATATCTCAATAGTTCGCAGCCTTTCAATGATATCCCTGTCTCGGTCATCCAACTCTATTTGATGTATTAATTCCTCCTTTTGTTCTGGATTTCTACTCAAAGCATCGGCCAAAATATTATCCTTTCCTCTACAATGTTTTATTTTCAACTGAAACTGCTGTGTGAATAATATCCATCGCGTTACTCGTTCGCTTGCCATTGCAGCCTTCAAACCAAAGACTAATGCTTTATGATCAGTGCATATGGTCACAGGATACCCACTTATTATTTTCAACCATTACTGCAATGCGAACACTATTGCTAAGAGTTCCTGTTCTGTTGTCGTGTAATTTTGTTCATGTTTTCTTAATTTACGGCTTGCAAATGCCAAATATGTTCGTTTCTTTCCGCCTTCCGGTTCTTCTTGGTACAGGCATGCCCCGATTCCAATCCTGGATGCATCAGATTGTATTACGAATTCCTTCCCGTAATCAGGATAACCCAACCTGATACTATTCGCCATTAATTCCTTCATTTGTACGAAAGCCTTTTCCGTTTCATTTCCCCATTTCCATCTATTATTTATCTTGAGTAATTCTTGTAACGGTGCTGCCACTTCGGTATACCTATCACAGTGATCTGCAAAGAATTGCGTCATTCCAAGGAATTGTCTAAGCTGCTTTATCCTTGTTGGTCTCGGAAAATCGCATATCGCTTTGATTTTAGCTGGGTTAGGTCGTATTCCTTCTCCGTCGATAATATGTCCCACAAAAGGGATTTCCGACTGGCAGAACTTTGATTTGGCAACATTGACTTTAAATCCTGTGTTCTTCAAATTATCCAGCAACTTTTCAAGTCTCTCACAGTGCTCTTCGTATGTTCTCGTTGCAAGGATCAAGTCGTCTACATAGGAAGTCACATAACCCTTTACTTCTGCTGTCAAGTTTCTATCCAGAGCCCTGATAAGAACTGCACAACTATTCTTCAACCCAAATGGAAGCCTGCAGTAAGCGTACGTTTGGTTGTCGAACATGAACCCAGTCAATAGTCGTGACTTCTCCTCCAACACAATATGATCAAGACTAGAAAAATACCTCATGTTCTTGAACCTCTTAATGATGTCCTAAATTTTTGGTACCTCATCATATTCTGGAATTAGCTTCCCATTTAGCCCCCTCGCATCCAGGCAAATTCTCAGGCTACCGTTGCTTTTCTTTACGACTACCAAAGGGTTCAAATATGGAGTAGCTGTTTTAATTATTATCTCATCATCCAACATTTCCTGAATTATTTCTTTCACTTGCTGGAAATATTTTTCAGGTATTTCATACAATTTTGCTTTATACGGTGTCCAATCGTTCAAAATTTTGTACAACCTGGTTTTCTCCTTTGGCGAGATCTTAGCTTCCATAAGGCTTTTCCATATTTCCTGATCCTTTTCTTCTTTCTCTAAACTTAGTATTCTTTCAGTAGTGTAGGCTATCTCTGATTCTGCTGTCTGATTTGGGCTTTGGTTTATAAAACTGCTCTCCTGGTCATGGCAATTTGTCTCCCGACCTACAATTTTCATATGTTCCGAAAGTTCCTTCTTAACGCTTATTTTGAATTTTTCTGTCGTTTCCTTTCCATGATCTTCGCTAATTGGAAACCTAATTTCCTGTCTTTCCATATCAATGACCATCTTTGTAGCAATCATGAAATCCACGCCTAAAATGATATTGTATTTTATTCTGTTCATAATTATAAATGGGTGCTCAAATCTTTGGTTCCCTATTCCAATATTCAAATATGTTTGCATCTTGCATTCCACAGTTTTATCTGGTATAATTCCTTTGATTTTTATTCCTGATAACAGGTATCGTTGGCAACTTCATTTTTCTCTCTAACTAAAAATAACATGTTCGAGATCACACTAATACTTGCCCCTGAATCTATCAGACAATGTGTCCTCATTTCGTTTACTCTTACAATAATTATTGGTAAATTTACTCCTTGTGGTCCTACATTCGATGACTCATCATACAGTAAATCTTCCGGTCCTACCTCCCATGACTCAATTTGCGCAATTAACCAACTAATAATTTTGCCATCCGATTTCGTTTCTTTATTACACCTTTCATTTATGTCTAATTCATAATCGACGTTTTTTTTCCTCGGAAACATCTATCCTTGCACTAAAATTTTGTGCATTCGGTTTCAACCTTCGTTTCCCTGCCTCCATCTTCTTGTACTCCTGGAGTTCTAAGCTCTCCGCACCTTCTATGTCACCAACCACTTCTTTGTCCTTTATCGCCTGTTCCCACATCCTTATTGTTTGAATTTTCCCTCAACTCTTGGATATACTTTCTATTGGCAAATTCTCTACCCTTGTAACTCTGTCCTCTCCTTCCTTCGTAGGGATGCCTTCTTCGAAAATTATTCCGAGCTCCGTTTCCTGAGTACCTATTATTCGTCCTATAATATGGTACATATCTATCGCTCGTTTGATATGTCCGTCGATTTACATAATCTTTTTGGCATTGGCATTCTTTTGTTTCTTTCTTTCCATCTACTTCCCGGTTTCTAACACCATTCTTAGGTTCTCTCCATCTACCATTTTCCAAATTCTCCGGCGTTATCACATTTATCGATGCCTCATTTTCTGCATTCCGCATTAACCTGGTCGTGGGATGTGCAGTTGCCATGTCTAGTTGCCTTAGCCGGTCTTCCATTTCTATTGCTGTCTGAACATTTGCTACTGCCAAGTGCCTTTGCACCTCTGGAGGAAATTGCCTCTGTATTGTTTTTATTGCTTCCAATTCGCTTGGTGCAGCGTCCAGATCTTGAAATCGTTGAAATTGAAACGCAAAATAATCGCTGTATCTTGTCTGCCCATTAAATGCATATTTCCGGGAGTATAGCTCCATCCTAAGCTGTAATTGTACCTCTGAGCTCCAATACCTTCGCAAGAATGCTGTTTTAAACTCCTCATAATCATGAAAGCTGTACCTAAATGCTTGGTACCATATACCAGGGTTGGAGTCTAAGTGTTTTTCAACTATTTTGAGCTTCCTTTCATTTGGAATCTGATTAGCCCTAAAATAATCCTCCATTTCCCTAAGAAACTGTTTAGGTGATAGACTTGCGGTGTTATCGAAGTGTTTTGGCCTATCATCAACTGTCTTAATAATATTTATTACCGCTGGACCTCCATTGTTACAATTCCCATTTCCAATTATACCGCCGTTGATGATCTGGTTGGAATCCGTCGTCATCGTTGGTGTTGTTTCTCTTTCGTTCATCCGAATATCCATATTCCCTAACATACTGGATTCTGTGTTTTGGTTATGTACCCTTAATTCCTGTATCTTTTTTCGGATGGTCCGCAACTCCCTTTCCGTATTGTCAACTCTACTGTCAACCTCGTTCTTGTTCCGCTCTACTTTCTCTCGGATTATATCTATTTTATTCGATACTTGTTCTCTCGCCAGGATAAAATTTACTTCCATTGACTTATTCGTATTTCCTATTATCTCATCTAATTTGTTCATCCTCTCTTCAATAATATATCATATTTTCAGTATTTAAGTTGATTCATGGGGAAAGGTAGGGACCAAAACTTTATTCATCAAGGGGGAGTGGAATATCTTCCTGTTATTACTGTTTGGGATTGTCTTTGGGGCATCACTTGGGTTTTCATCTTTCCTTTTGGTCTATTTGTCTAAATTTATTTGGATACTTGTTTGGATTCTCACTTCTGACTCATCACGTCACGATATAAGTATTACGTTGTTTAAATCTGGGTTCAAAAACACCAATACAATTATTAACATTCCAATTATAGCTAAAATTGAGTAAATTAAAACTGTACACCATCATATGTACATAATAAACCAAATATCCTTACTACAGAGTGCCATAGATATAATAGTAAATCAGTCTAACCTTCGAAAATCGTGCCACGAATTCCTAATCATATGCCAATGTATTTACTTATATTTTCAAATATCTCTTCGCTGTGCCAAGATTTTGTCAAAGAAAACCGTTCTTCATATTAGCGTTGACGTGCTGAACTTCAAATATATATATATATGCGAGACTCCATTTTATTCTTGTATATTTATATTACGTAACGTATAATAAACAAGTGACCTATCAATACCTTCAGCTTGAACGTCACTACGAAACACATTATGTTTGGCTCAAGTCATGCACTTAACTTAACATGGCCTAAATCCTTCACTTGCAGTGCTAATTCTAATATAAATATTATATGTAACACAGGAACTCGCAAATCAATCAGCTATCCCTTACTCATGCGACAAACAGAAAACGTATCTCCTCATACTAACAACATCTTGCCATCCTATTATTCCATTTCCTTTATATACCTCCATATTTAAAAAAAACATTCATTTAACTCCATTTAAATAACCTCTGTGTTACGGTAGAAATACTTAATTGCCTGAATATTCTTTCACACACTGCAACTCCGTAATATTTCAACATTTCCTTACAATACAATTATTGTACTGGCCAAGTCTGCAACTCATATTGACCTTAAATATTAGGTTATGTCTCGTATCTCGCATGCATTTTCTATAACCACAACTGGTTTAACGTTTCACGGTCTGCTCGTATAGATTGTCACTACACATGCACATGTGCTCAATCTGATCTTGTTTCCATTAACCTAAAATTATCTCATAAGCACTGCAGTTATACTGCAGAAAATGGCACATATCATCGGTTAATAATTGGCATTTACACTCTTGTATCTGTTCATTGGCACTAAATTTCTTACTGATAGCACTCCTGCACTCATACGAAATATTTTTCATCAACTAATTTAAAATTCACTACGATGCAACTCATAATACTTATCTCGTAACGGGATTCTGCTGCTGGATTTCTCCTGGCCTAGGACATCTTGGGACAGGCAGCCCTTGCAGTCCAAAGATTACGTCATCTGCGGCTCCGACTGGGAATCTTGGCTTGAGCTATTTTCATCTTGAGCGATCAATCCATCTGTTTAGGCTGACTCCATCTTGTCACCAGTTCTCATGAAATGATAAAACAACAAATACATGGTAGAATGCATATTTCACTGGTGATCAGTAGCTTATTCAATACGTATTAATTGCCTTGTGATTCTCGTATTGGTCGTAAATATCTTTCTTAATTTGATAATTTCTTTAACTCGGCTTACTTTTTGTTAATTCTTTAGCCTAAACAGATATTGTTTCCCACTTGGAAACAATAAATTATGCCTTCCTTAGCATAAATTTGCCGCTATAATATTGATTTCGGCAATGTTCGACTCGGCTGTAGTCTCTTTTTGCTTCTGAATTTGGCTGTTGCAATAATAAATATTCTTCTTCAATCTTCGTTTTTCCTGCCGATATTTTGTAGATAAAGTCTTCAACAATGTCTGTATATTATTATTTTAATATTTATCGTTGCGCTAATCTTTTTCTTCTCCTTCAGTAGGTTGTGCTGATCCTCTTCAACTCGTAACTTTTCTCAAGGTAGTCAAGAATCGGTTCCATTCAAATTTTTTTATGGTCCATCATTATTTAATCTTGAAACTCTTTTCTTTGCGACCGGTTGATATCGATTTACTATATCTCTATTCTGTGCATTTGCACATTGCCTGAAGCTATTGTACGCCATATTTGTCCACTGTTTCCATGACATTTACGGCCGCTAATGTAACGTAATGGTACAGTACACTCATAATTGACAAAACGAGAAGCTATGCTTTGGGGTTCACCATCAGAACTGGCGGCTAGTCATCTAGGACTACTATTGCCCGGGGGTCCAGAGCCTGAAGTGTTACGTAGGCACTGCCTAGAAAAATGCCTCGTTGACCCACAGTTACGGTAAGAAGTATTGGTGGAAGAGCCTCTGCCCGTGGCAGAGTTTGCATTGCCTAAGGCCCCAGCCTTGGGACAATCCCGCTTGAGATGAGCCATGGAGCCACAACTGAAGCATGAACGAGGATTACCCGAGTTGGAAGCAGGTGAAGGGATGGTTTTAGAATCTTGAGGATCGGGCATGCTTATAGGAGGTGGGGCTAATGCAAGGTGCAACTGGTCGGAATATCGAACGCCTTGTGCAGAAACTGTAACGGCTTCCAACTGGGCGAATGTTACTGGTCGGGGTGAGAGAGCCAGATATGATCTGTAGTTTGGTGTGAGACCTTCACTTATGTTGGCAACCGTCTGGGCCTCTGAATAGTGGAGCCGGAAAATCTTAACCTGGAGCTTAATCTTCTCTCTCTTCTTCTTAATTCTCAATCCTAAGATTGGTTGGCAGCAATTCGTCTTCTCCTCTCTTCTCTGTAATCCGCTAATCTCTTAATTTCCACATATGAGCCTGTTCCTACGTCATCTCTGATCTCTCTTGCATATTGCAGTCTAGGTCTTCCTCTTCCTCTTTTACCTTGAATCTTTCCTTCTATGACATTAACTATGAATCCATTGTGCCTATAGAGATGGCCAATTAACTGGTCACTTCTTTTTCTTATTGTTGCTAAAAAGGTTTTTTTTTTTCACTTATTCGTCGAAGAACTTCTTCATTGGTGAGTTTTTCTGTCCATGAGATCTTTTCCATCCTCCTCCAGCACCACATGTCAAATGCTTCCAAACGATTCTTATCACGTGCACTAATAGTCCACGTTTCTGAACCATACAAGGCCACACTCCAGACATAGCACTTAATAAAACTCTTCGTGGTCTCCACATTTAAATTCCTTGATGTAAGTAGTATCCTTTTCTTCTTGAACATATTCAGATAATGACTCGTTGAGATGTTGTACTCTGAAATAGTGCTTCTGCACTAATGCAGACAAGACACGAGCAGGAATGAAAAATTCAAGCACATGTGCATGAAATTGATCTACAGACCATCTTTCGGAAATGGCCCTGACGATATGCTCAGAAAGAACTCCAGATACATGCAGGTATAGAATTTGAAATACGTGGTCGTTACCGAGATTATACACTATTGCCTGATCATTGAACTCAGTTAGGAACCGAAGGAAGGAAATAACCTCATCAACGGAGTTAGCTGAAAATTTGGAGACTCCCTTAAACACAGTAGTCAACGGGTGAGGCAGATTCGAAAAAATCTGGAGAAAAACAGGTTTAGGGGGTGCCTGGGAAGGCTTAGAGTGGTCCAGAGGGGTTATTGAGGTATTGTACCTTTGATTCGGGTGCCCTTGTGAAAAGGACGGAGTACAGGTTAGGTTAGGACTAGCATTAGCCTGCAACGTTACGGGCACAGACAATCTCATTTGTGAAAGGTTTTCACTAATCTGAGAGATCTTTGGGGTATTAACCAGCTGAGTAGGGGTTATGCAACCTAAAGGAGCACTTGATACCGGTGGCACTAAAACAGGGGGATGGTTTTGCACCATTGCATCAGAACCGGGCTGAGTAAGAATAGAGGACAGACACTGTGCCACAACAGAATCATCAGTTACCACAGGAAAAATTGGTACAGGTACCAACATGCAAACAAGATAGATCATTTGAAGGACATACAGGTATTATAGTTCTAGACAACGAACCCCTGTTGAGCAGTAGTAACTTCAGATTCCTGAATAACACCAGCACTAGATGTCAGAGTACACACTTGAGCAGCAACAGATGCAGCACCAGTTTTAACAATTTCACACATTTCATATAGGATAGACACTTGAACTTCAGAATCTGTGTTATTCAATTTATTCCCTTCAAGCAAACCACTGATTCTGTCGAAAATTCTCAAAAACTGTACAAGGAAGGCTTGACATTCCTGCCGCTCAACTTCTGGCAATTCGAGAGACAACAAATCCCTAATTCTGTCCAGGTAGCATAATAACTGCGCCTTAACCCACGCTAATTGGCCATGCGAGGGCTCAGAAGCACAAAAGGACCCAAGAATGGCGTTAAATTCAGCTAACCTATCCTTAACCACAGCCAAAGACTCACGCAACTCATCCATAGTTAACTCTGGTATGGTTATCGGCAAATTAAGAGACTGTTTCAACAGGCTAGTGTCATCTCTGACATTGCCTGTGGAATTCATTTTGCGTATTCTTAACTCGTAATTTAGTTCTGTCTTTCTTAAATGGAAAGGATTCGGAACACACAAGCCATCCTGATGGGTAGAAACAAAATTTCAAAGCGATATACAACCGGTACTTCAGCGGTTACACAAACACAGATAAGGGGCGGAAATTAAATCAAATTACAAGGTATCTAAACACTATACACACCGTAATCATGTAATGAACTGTGGCGAAAATAGCAGAAGTAAATATCAGGGAGGGCAACTTGACGATAATAAACAAGGAATGTGGGACGTAACTGGGAACCTACCAGGGGCATGGATATGTCTAGGTTGTGGTTCGGAAAAATTAACAGTGATCTTTGATTTTCAAAATATTATTCACAAAATGGACTTTACAAAATAAATAAATAACGAACAGTTTCAGTCAATGTGGAAAATAGCGATACACCTTTCGTGAGATACAGATACATGTTCTTAGAGACACATAAGTTATATATTCTTTGACGAGAGCTTCCTAGAAGTTCAAAGAGTTAAGCAAGTACATCCCGGTACAAATCGAATTCCACAAATACAATATTGAGGTAAGAGGAAGCACAAAATACTACAACGTTTTAGGGTGAAATCAAAACTAGCTTTTCACATCTGATGAAAAGAGCGGCGATTAGGGCAAACTCCTGTGATACACCAACGAAAACTAAATGGGACTTAAAATCGGACAGAAAGCAACAGCACTTACCCTTAGGCAACCCATGCTGGTACTGAGGAGACGTTCACGGCGTCAGAAACTTCGGCAGATTCGGCAGGCCAAGACCAAGACGGCTCAGATGCTTGAGACCTCAGACCTCACATGAAACGCTGCCTAGCCCCTTTTAAAGGGAACCCTGGCCTTGGAGTTGCCAATGAACACAGGAGCTTGCCCAGATTGACCAATCACAACATTTTCTTCGGTCGTGATGTTTAAATACTTTCTCGAATACATACGATCGTGAATCTTCCATTTCCAGAATAGTCAGAACATACTTTCTAGAATACATAACTAACAAAGGCCAACACATCCTGTTCAAAAATTCTTGTCACAACTTTCTGGACAGTTCCAGTAAATATAGAAATGAAATCTACTAGTTACAAATACAATATGTTACCAGAATATTTACACTGTACAGGTTAGGTACCAGAATGGAATAAAATATTGTAGCACAACACTCCAGATCATACAACAAGTACTACTTAAAAAGATTTACAAGTAAAATCTTCTACAAACTCTTTCCACTTCCAATATATTATTCTACACCTGTGTCACCAATTTCTTAGCAATTTTAACTCGTTTTATGTTGCCACTTTTCTTCATTACATTCAAAATTTGTAATTTTTCAGCAGTCGTAATCCTCGTTCTCTTTCTTTCACTCATGTTCACTACTCATGAATCTCACGATGCTAATCACAACTCGGTCACACCCGAAGCACAGAACACCAAAGAGTAAGCTCAAAAATAGCTTTCAGGTCGCTCATGCTACCAAACATGCGCCTAGGAGTATGATTTCCAAGAAAAGTACAATGCAAGTCATAAGTTTGTGTTTAGAATATTTCTTGCGATTTTGAAGACGGAAGCCACCGTAAACATATTATAAACGAAGCATTTTGCCTTCTAGGACGTAGGATATAAGCGTATAAGCGTAAAAATGGTATAAGTGAAAGATGTGTAAATGAAAAACCTCGCCATAATACGTATAGGATTTTGTCAGGACTGCTGAAAAAACCTGTATAAGTGTTGAAAACTTATAGGTGTGAAATGTATAAAAGAAGTTTTACTGTAATTGGTACACTAAATGTTGGATGACTGGGAAACAAAGAGAGATTGTGGACCTAATGGTCAGGAGGAGGATTGAAATTCTGTGTTTTCAGGAAACTAGTTGAAAGGGCAACAAAGCAAGAGAGGTTGGAAGTGACTATAAGTTGTTGTACAGTGGGTCAAATAGTGTTGGAAGAAATGTTGTCAGAATAGAAATGGTGTCAGAATTATTCTCTCCAAAGACTTGGTCACCTGCATGGTCAGTGTACAGAGAAGAAACGACTGAATAATTAGTGTGAAATTGGGTCTTGGGGAAGAGTTTACCTTTGTAACTGTCTAAGCTCAACAAGTTGACTGTGAGGAGGAAGAAAAGGATGCCTTCTGGAGGGACCTAGAACAGGAACTTTCCTGTATATCAGGTAATCAAAAGATATTTCTGCATGAAGACCTGAATGGGCATGCTGGCACCAATGTGAAAGGAGAAGCATTAAAAGCAAGAGGCATCTAATTACATTCAAAAGTGGAGGAAGAGAAAGCCAAATAGATTTCCTCTTATGCTGGAGAATGCATCTTAAGGAGGTTAAGAATTGTAAATTCATTGCATGGGGAGTTGTGACACCTCAACACAGGTGCTTGACTATAAATGCACAGGTGTAAATAAAAGAGCAGTTAGGAAAATTACCTCAAGAATTAAATGGTGGAGGTTAAAAGGTACAAATTTGGGATCTGAATTCAAGGATAAGGTTCTACAAGAAACAGTTAGTAGAAGGAGTTCAGAGATGGTGGATGATAAATGCGGAAGTAATCAGGGAAGTAGGTATGGACATTTTGGGTAAGACATCTTGAAATCTGGTAAAGATGGTCCACTGGTGGTGGAATGAGGAGGTCCAGGATACCACCAAGGCAAGAAAACAAAAACAAAACTAAGTTCCTCCGCTATGTGGAGAAGCATAAAAGCATGGACATGTTTTTTTCCTGTCCTAGTATACGTAAATGATGTACAGTAGTTGCCATGGTTACCAAGGTGTTGGAAAATTTTCAATGCAAAATTGTCCATGCTAATTCTAGATGGCCACGAACCTGCTACGCAGGCGTAGCAGGGGGAGAAGTGATACTCCCATGTGGCGCGTCCCAGGTGGTGGATAGGGGGGTCCTAACCGGCTTGCCGGCGGACTTGAGGGAAATAAAATACCTCTCGCGGACCAAACACACTACCCCCTGCGGGTGGGGGACGCACATGTAGAATACACCCGTGGTATCCCCTGCCTGTCGTAAGGCTACTACAAGGAGCGACCAAGGGATGGTTGAATTAGAACCATGAAACTACTCTTGATTCTTACCATCATGTGGGGAACACCATGGGTTGCATGGGTTGCATGTACTTGCGAGTAGTATCACTAAATTGGTACGAAATAGGTTATTACAAGTGATCAAAATCATTTTTATCCATATTGAAAATTTTGTTAAGTACCGTATTTCACGGCATAATCGTCGCACTTTTTTACCAAAATTTTCGAAAAAAATTGTAGGGTGCGACCATTATACGATGAATATTTAATACCAGTATTTGTATTACTCAAAAAATGTATTTATAACTAAATTGTATTTGATACAAATTTAAGATGCACGTAATACTCGCGTTTATACATCAAAATAATTAAAATAGTCTAAAACAAAATTCATAATTTTTCGCAACAATTCGGCGAACGTTTTTCCAACCTGAAAATAAAAATGATCGTATTAAGTTAATTTGTCATTAATTTGAGTATTAAAGTTAAAATATTACACTTGCAAAAAATTATCGCTTTGTTGTGAAATGCGGACTTACCGGTACGCGTGTCGCTATCGCAGGTTTCGCTATCTGATGCGCCGTCCTCGCCTCTGTTAATACCAGTATCAGATTCTTCGTCTCCCTGCCACACTGCGTCATCTTCGGAACCGTCTAGTGCATTCGAAATCCCAGTCCTTTTGAAGCTCTTGGTGGTATAAGATCCCAACTCTTCTTCACCCACGAGCATAACAAGTCCAAGGGTGGACGCCTGATATTTCCGGCGGGCGTCAATTGCTGATCGCCGCTCATCATCCACTCGTTGTAAAATCGACGTAAGTGGTCTTTAAAGGGTTTATTAACACGTACGTCTAGTGGCTGCAAAGCAGATGTTAGGCCACCAGGAATGACTATCTGTCGTGTCTTATTTGTAGTGAGAATTTGCTTCACTTTCTTCACGAGGTGACCTCGGAAACTATCTAAAACAAGCAGAGCTGGTTGTTTTAGTAGTGCACCGGGTCTTCTATCCCACACAGTTTTAACCCAGTACAGCATGAGTTCTACGTCCATCCAACCCTTTGGTTGCACTCGTACATGAATTCCACGGGGAAACTGTATATTCTTAGGCATCGTTTTCCTCTTGAAAATGATGTAAGGCGGCAACTTTCTCCCGTCAGCTGTAATGGCTAGCATTGCCGTGCATCGCAACTTCTCACTACCGCTGGTACTCCGTGACCCTTTTAGCGCAATAGTGCTGTTGCGAGGCATATCAAAAAGGATTGGAGTCTGATCGGCATTACCGATTTGAGAAAGCAAGTACGAAGTTTCCTTGCGCAAACGTATGACAAATCGGTGAAAATTTACAATCTTGTCCGTGTAATCAGCAGGCAACTTTTGCCTTAGTGTTGTTCTCCTTCGCACTGACAGATTGTGTCGTCGCATGAACCCCTTAATCCACCCACGAGTCGCCTTAAACTGAGTTACCGGTATGTTGTGTTTGCGCGCTACCTCCTGTCTCTTAATTTGTAACATTTCATATGATACACTGCAGCCATTGTTACGT
Source organism: Anabrus simplex (assembly GCF_040414725.1). Taxonomy (NCBI): domain Eukaryota; kingdom Metazoa; phylum Arthropoda; class Insecta; order Orthoptera; family Tettigoniidae; genus Anabrus; species Anabrus simplex. The sequence continues at coordinate 1,589,227,243 of NC_090265.1, forward strand.
ATTTCACTGACGTACCTAAACAGTTCTTCGTCAATTATAGGAAACTTCCCTGTTTTAGGCCCTCTAAACACGCGTCTAGAAGGGTTTGTGCTTTTTAGCTTGTTTTTTACTTTCCGCCAGTCACGCACCAACTTTTCACTCACATAATTTTTTTTTCTGCAGCTCTGTTCCCGTGCTGTTCAGCGAAGGCAATTACGCTTAGCTTGAAGCCCGCAGAATAGTTTCTATATTTACCCATAATCGCTTATAAATGCTTCACACGTTAATGTTTTGCGATATAAATGACTTTCCGTAATTGTTCACTATTAAAACAAATTATTTCTGCAAACACCCAAAACACAAATTAAAAACTTAAATTCTCACGCACACATGTCTACAGTAATCACGTAAATCTGAAACAAATAAATGCATCTGTGATCTGTCCATTCCAGAGCAGCCAATACTGTTAGGCAGCAAGGAAGCATGCAACAATTTATCAGTTTAGCCAAATACTTTAATAAAATATTTGGTTTAGCTCGTTGGTTGCGACACACTACTGCGCTTGCGCAAAGCTCGCAAACCGGAGCTCTAGCTAGCGCGGTGTAGATCTACTGTATAGTTGACTCTGACTGTATTCCGAGACGTCAGTAACAAACATTCATTTTTTTCAATTTCTTTTAAACATACGGTAATTAGGTTAATATTTCTTCCCAGTTATTGATGATTTTACATTACATTACTGACGAGTTTATAAAATAAAACTGTAATAGCATTGGATAATAATTATCTTGACTGCTTGGATAAAAGTTTTCATCCCATGCCCGGACACTTATGACGTAGTAGTAAGATAAGAATCTAGCGATGACAACTGAGACATCGTAAATAATTCGGCTGAATAATTCCGTGGAAATCTGCGTTATCGTCTTGGATTTCACTTCGTGCGCAATAACACAGGAGCCGGCCCCATGGTGTAGGGGTAGCGTGCTTGCCTCTTACACGGAGGCCTCGGGTTCAATTCACGGCCGGGTCAGGGAATTTTACCTGTATCTGAGGGCTGGTTCGAGGTCCATTCAATCTACCTCGCCGGTATTTCCTGGCGACGTTGCCGATAAGCGATAACTTACAGCCTTACGTATTTCAAATGGGAACTCATATGTAGGTGGTGAATAAATACTACACTGTCTCGCGACCACGTTGTCAAACTGCCGATAGCCTACCGGTAAGCATAATATGTAGGTGGTGAATAAATAGTACACTGTCTCGCGACCACGTTGTCAAACTACCGATAGTCTACCGGTAAGCCATGCGTCGTACATATACCGGTATTATTTATTTATACGTTGTGCAACATGTCGCAAACGTGACTGTGTTGCCAAATTGCCCATAAACCATACACGTATTTAAATTGCGCATTCATGTGCAACTTAGGTTGCAGTTCCATTTACCTTTTAACCAGATTAGTGAACAAAATTTGGACGTGCGACGATTATGTAATTAAAGGTTTAAAGTCCGATTTTTGTATTGAAAATAAAGGATGCGACGATTACGCGGTGGCGACGATTATGCCGTGAAATACGGTATATAAGAAAATATTTAAAATTTTATTTCCACCTATTCAATTCAATATAAGATATTGACATTGAACTTAAAACATTTTTCAAAAGTGAGACGTTTCGCCTCATATTTTGAGGCATCTTCAGTCACTAATCAAAACCTTATTATTTCTGTCAGACAACGTTTCCAAATATTCTACAGCTATTATGCAAATGTTCATGAAATAACTAAAACTCTATTGTAGTGATGAAAACGTGTTGTTCACTTGATGAAAAGGACGTCATAGGTTGGTACAGTATTACAGAAGATGGCTTGAAGCCTTAGTCAATATTAAATTTTAAATACATAGTGGAAAGCATATAAAATAATTTCATTAAAAATATACAATACATTTAAATGATATTAAAATAGTAGGTTCTTAGGTGGTACACTTAAAAATGGAGGTATCTTATAATTATGAGTGACAGTTGATGGCTTAAAGCCATAGTCAGAGTTTGATGCATAAGTAGAATAGCACGTTAATATGAGGTACAAGAATATGAAAAAGATTACATTAATGAATATAAAAGATAAAGAAAAAACATTCCAAAATGCTGGGCAATTGTTGTTGACGCCAGCGTATATTTGCCCGTAATATTTAATGGTCAAACAGTTCGTAGATTGTTTATAAAATGGTTCAGCGAGATTGTGTTTACACGAAGTTTAAAGTTGGCTTAAATTTATTTTGAATCATCGGAGTAAGTTTGTAGAGATGATGATAAGCAGTTATTCTCTACGTTGGTAAGATTTGACATGAGGTTGAATGGCTGTTGTTTTCATAACTGATTGACAATTATTTTCAAAATGTTGATATTGGAAATTTTATCTTATTGACGAATGTTGTGGAAGTTTGATGGGGTTGTTGAAATAATGTTGCAGATTGGTTGGTTCTGAAATGAAAAAACTATGGTGTTGTTGGCCTGAGTAAAAACGTTAGTGACCACTAGTATCCTGACAACGATTCTCACAAGAAGTCAAGCAGGATGAATTTGAATTTTTTGTTATTTCATTTCGTACCATTAGGGGCTGATGACCTCGATGTTAGGCCCCTTTAAACAACAAGCACCATCATCATCATCAATTCTAGATGGATCCCCAGCCCAGAATATATTTTCGTTTAAAAAATGGGATGAATCAGGAACTGTTGATGACAGAGTACAATACAAGCAGGCAAATAAAACCATGAAAAAAGCAGAAGAGAAAGCAAAGGCAGCTGCGTAGAGTGAAGATATGAAGAACTAGAGACCACAAAAGGGAAGGCAAAGTTTTTTGGAATTTCTAAGGCATGTAACAGAGCATCAAAAGTTTCCCACTTATGAAGTAGCTGAAGAATGAATAAGGAATGGTCATTTGAGATAAAGAATGTATAAAGAAAGAGATGGGAGGAATGTTTTAAAAATGCTGTGTAATGAGTAGAATGTATGACTTATTTTTTAGGATGGTATCCCAAATTATAAGGTAACAACTGACATATATATGGCAGAGGTATGAGCAAAATGAAATGTGGAAAAGCAACCGACCCCGATAAAATTCTTGTGGAGGTCTGGAAATGACTGGGGAAAGAAGGAATAGAGAGGTTTTGGAATCTATTCAAACAGATATTTCAAGAAGAAATGATACCCAAGGAATGGTGGGAGAGTACAATAATTCCAATATGTAACGAGAAAGACGATATTCCATATTGTGTAAATTACTGTGGAATAAAACTTGTGTCACACACTATGAAGATCTGGGGAAAAGTTATTGAAGGTAGGCTTAGGAAGGAGATGATGATAGGGAAAGAACATATGAAATCAATTTCATGTTGTCTGTATTGATAATTCCTTAATTCTATTTAAACTACAAGGAGGGGATTTTCCACCTAATCAACACAATATTCCGTATTTACTCGTGTATTAGATCCCTTTTTCCCCACTCTTACAGCCAAAAAGCCATGAACCTACTACGCTGGCGTAGCAGGGGGAGAGGTGATACTCCCACGTGGCGCGTCCCAGGTGGCGGATAGGGAGGTCCTAACCAACTTGCCGGCGGACTTGAGGCAAATAAAATACCTCTCGCGGACCAAACACACAACCCCCTGTGGGTGGGGGATGCAGACGAAGGATACACCCACGGTATCCTCTGCCTGTCGTAAGAGGCGACTAAAAGGGGCGACCAAGGGATGATTGGATTAGAACCATGAAACTACTTGTGATTAGTACCACCACGCGGGGAACACCATGTGTCGCTATTACGTGCGTGTAGTACCACTATGTTAGGTACCAAATAGATTTGTGATTAGTAGCATGCAGGAGCACCGCACGGTCAGGCTTTTACGGTACCTCTGTGTGATTAGTAGCACTATATGAGCGATACCAGGGTGGAATACCGCGAGTCGATACTTTTGATTAGACCGCACCATGACAAATACCATGGTTCTACTTTCCAAGCGATAAGTACCATTATGAGAGGCCGATAACCTATATTTTGGACCCCTTTAGCTTGCAAGCATCACCGATTCAGTATTGAGCTATAGAAGCAGTCCCTTGGTCAGTATTACTATTGTTTTCTGTCAGTTTCTCAGACTAAGGCATTGCGGGTCGGCTGCACTGATTGTTTTAAATTCATGTTCATCTGTTCATTTTTCGTCCTTATGTTTTGAATTCTGGTCAGTGGAGGATTTTGGATTTTATTTTTTCATTGCATTTCATCTCATTTCGTATCATCAGGGGCTGATGACCTAGATGTTAGGCCCCTTAAAACAACAATCATCATCATCATCGTCATCATCATCATCATCATCATCATCATCATCATCATCATCATCATCACAGCCAAAAACGTAAAGGGGGGTCCAATATGCTATAACCTCAAATTTTGTGCAGTGAACACCTGACTTCTAGGCTATAAAGAGCTATAAATTGTACATGTAATCATTGTACACTGTTCTTCAACAACCTTATGAATGTATTTGAGTTATACTGGCTATTTTCGTTAGAAGGTAGTATTTCTAAGTGTAAAAAGTCAATAAATGGTGAACATGACTTTTAGGCTTACATATAAAGTAAATATAATCTGTTTTAGTTACTCATATCACGTCATTCGTTTCATCTCATTAATTCCTCGGATGAGGTCGACATCAGGAAGGGCATATGGTCGTAAAAACTTGCTACAAAGATTCATCTCACTTCATACTCGACCCAGTAGAGAAAAGGGATAAAAGTATCATATTACCATATTATGCAGTATTGATACAAAGTAACTTGATGGCCAGTCATTTGTCCCTGCGAGTTGAGCAGTAGGCCTACCACACAGTAAACCTGATCACTGCTTTCATTTTAATTGTCTTTTGCTGCCAACTTCCCCGCTACCGGTGTGTTGTCATTCCAAGTGACGTGATCTTCACTGCCATCTCGTTAGCCATGCATTGCAATTGAGACCGAGAGCATTCGAGGTCTCGTCTTTTTGAACCTTTTAAAAATAGTTTTGTTCCCGACTATAGAGTCCAGACTGTGTGAAGCTATTCCCAGATGGTTTCTGGCGGTCTCTGATATTCCCAGCTGGTGTATGTGTAGCAGAAGCCACTCCTTCTGAATAAAGTCATGTTATTGAAGGCGTGGCAATCCACCAGCTGATAACTAAGATATGTTATGAGTTGTATTTCTGAATGTAAACATTTCTTTTGATAACTGCGGCTGTTGAAACCCACACCCTTATTTGTTTTCTACATTTATCAGATCAGGATTTACCTAAACATCTGTAAATAAGATGAGAGAGACCGCATTGTTTAGGTTAGGTATGCTATCGCCAGGATAGTGCCAAAAGTTCCACGACGGAAAGAATAAAAAGAAATAACAGGAAAGTTTGCCGCATTTATTGATTTCTATAGGTGTGGCGGTAATATGTTTTATTATTATAATGTTTAATTTTGTATGTTCGTTGTCTCTCATTTTTTATTAGCGCATATCCTAGTATTATGTTTTGTTTGGCTTCTCCGAAAATCATGGGAACATAAAAAAATCAGCATTATTATTATTATTTGTTAGGTATTTTGGCAAGTAAAACAATAGTGATTGGATTGTTTTTTTCATGTTTTATCCCTACTTCTCTCCCAAAAACCTTATATTGGCCTGAGTCACGAGATATTAAACGATCACCTCGCCTGCTTATATTAATAGGCCTAGCAACATCCGTGAATATTTCTTAACCAAAGTAGACTTGTTTCCTCATCCCGAGGTGTTGCAGCTCTTTTTCTAGACAGGCCCCCAGTGGAAGGGAGTTGCATGTATCGTATTTACCGCAAATCAGCCTTCCTGCCATTAAATCAGGCAATACGGTACCGGGAATTGAACTGAGACTCCCGAGAACAGCAGCTAATTATGTTAACCATTACGCTGGCAGACATTCTTAACTACAAAACACAGACATATATACAACCTGTGACAATAAAGTTAGATGAATGAAGTCAGAACGGTCGATCTGGCAACACTGGTGACACGTAACGCTTCACCTGCGTAGCAGCAGGTTTTGACCACCTACTCCCAACGTTATTCAGTTGAGCATCGTGTGTGTGCTACGTAAGACCTGTTTGACACAGTGCGTGTTTAGTGCGTTGGTTCTGAACTGCGAACAGGAACATGAACGACCAAAAGATCAATGTACAATTTTGTTTTAAGCTTGGCAAGACACCGAAAGAAATGCACGCAATGCTGGTACGTGTTTATGAAGGTCAAGCACTGTCCTTGAGGTGTGTGTACGAGTGGTTTGCCCATTTTCGAGAGGGCCGCGAAAGTGTTGCTGACAACCCCTGTAGCGGAAGACTGGCGACCGCTGTCACTGACGAAAATATTGAGAAGGTGAGGAGATTAATTATGAACGATCGGCAGTTAACTGTGCGCATGATAGTGGATGAACTGCAGATTAACCGTGAATCCGTGAAACAAATCGTTACCCAGAAGTTAGGGAAGAGGAGAACATATTCTTGTCTTGTGCCGCATCACTTGACTGACGATCAGAAGCAGGCACGTTTAGAGGCTTCACAGGATGTTGATACGGTGGATGCAACACCAAATTCCTTGAACTGTATTGTCATTGTGGATGAAAACTGGGGTCTCAGGTACGACCCTGAAACGAAACAGCAAAGCATGGAATGGCGTTCTCCGGGTTCCCCTCGTCGGAAAAAGTTCAGAGCCGAAAAGTCACACGTCAGAAAGATGCTCATCACCTTTTTCGATAGTCAAAGAGTTACCCACAAGGATTTTCTACCTGAGGGAACGACATTAAATGCTGCCCGGTACATTGAAATTTAGACCCATTTCATGAAATGTCTACGCAGGGTACGACCCCAGTACGCACAACAAGGTTCATGGTTCCTTGTCCACGACAATGCTCGCCCACACACAGCCTATATCATCAAACAGTTCATGAAAGAAAAGGGGGTGGTGCAACTTGAACATCCCCCATACTCGCCAGATCTCAATCGTCCGGACTTCTTCCTATTCCCACGACTCAAACTCGCTTTGAAAGGTAAGAGATTTGGCGATATTCCTGACATCCAACGAAGCGTGACGAGGCTTTTGAACACCATCCCAAAGGAAGCCTTCTTGCAAAGTTTCCAGGATATGTATTGCCGATCTCAGCAGTGCATAGTTATGGAGAGGACTATTTCAAAGGACAGTAAGGTCACTGTCGTGCATTGTTCATCTGTGTTGATAGTACAGGACTATTCACCAAACTTCATTGTCACAGGTTGTACATGACTGATGCATGCTTGCAGTGTGCGGGTCGGACCTATTCACCTATTTATGCGGCCTGGCTCCTTGGCTAAATGGTTAGCGTGCTGGCCTTTGGTCACAAGGGTCCCGGGTTCGATTCCCGGCCGAGTCGCCTTCATCATCATTTCATCCTGATCCCGACGCGCAGGTCGTCTACGTGCATCAAAGCAAAAGACCTGCATCTGGCAAGCCGAACTTGTCCTCGGACATTCCCGGCGCTAAAAGCCAAACGCCATTTCATTTCACCTATTTGTGCGACGTCACCAGAGCTGCAGTAGGCCTACGCTATGGAGGCGGACATTTCTTGACTACGAAACACAGGTGTATCGCGTGACTTTGACGCATGGTTCGTACGGACGAAACTATTCTGAAATTTGTGTGATGTCATCCGAATTGCATAAGGCTTGTACCCACTTCAAAGCGGAATCGTTGTTCTTCTCTGGCAAATTACGTTACGGGCGGGGGGGTCCTTGTTTGCGAGATTTTTCAATTTTTATTTTCGTCTCGAAAAGCCAACGGGGGTCTAATACATGAGTAAATACAGTTATTCTTTTAGACTATATAGGTATTCAGCTGAATATGTCCCATTTGTATGGCCAAAAGTAGTCCTATGACTCAATTTAAAATATAATTGTATTTAAAAAAAGAATATTGTATTGATTAGGTGGAACATCCCCTCCTTGTATTTTAAATAGAATTTAGGGGAAGAAGAGTTGGGACTTATGATAGGGTAAGGAACTATGGATGCTATTTTTGCTCTTAGGCAGGTCATGGGAAAGCACAGCAAAAAGAACTACTTATGGTGTTCTTATACATTGAAAAAGCTTATGATAGTGTGCTCCATCAGGAGGTATGGAGATGCGTGAGATGGAAATATACCACGGAAGTATTTGTGCCATGTTTCGGACATGTAAAAGGAAGCAAGGATGTAAGTTAGAAGCAGATAGGATTGGCAGAGGCCATACCAGTTCAAGTTGGTCTTCATCAAGGATCTGCACTGTGTCACTATACTGTATTTTAAATCTTATAATGAATGTTCTTTCTGAATATCTAAGAGAACCAGCTGCTTGGTTTATGCTATTTGCAGATGATACTGTACTATGCAGCACAAATAAGAAAACAGCTTGAACATAAACTGGAATGCTGGAGAAGAGCCCTATAGGGAAGAGGTCTTAAAATCTGCCAGAATAAGATTGAATACATATGCCTGGGGGAAACTGGAAATGAAACTGTTCAGATGGATGGAAACCAGCTCCAGACAAGGAACTGTTTCAAGTAGGATCCATTATGTCTGCTAATGGTAATCTAGATCTAGAAATTATCCACTAAATTAGGGTTGCATGGTCTAACTGGGAGGGTTGTCTGGTGTCCTCTGTGACAGGAGACTGATTATCTGAACAAAGGGGAAAGCCTATAAATGTGCAGTGAGATCTGCAATGCCATATGGTGCAGAAATTTGGTCTGCAATGGAGTCACACTGTAAGCGGCTGGAAGTAGCTGAAACGAAAATCCTGAGATGGACGTGTAAGGTAGAAGGGAGAGAGGTGGACCCAAAAGACGATGGTTGGATTGTGTGGGGAAGATCTCGGGGAGAAGCAGTTAACCGAAAATGTCATTTGGGACTGAAGGAAATGGAGACAACTTGTCAGAAATGTCGACCCCTCTTGAACAGGAAGAAGGTTGTAAAATAATATCATAAGGACATTCAGTGGCAAGATTAGATGACAAACTTCTGATAATGCTGTGTTTATTGGATATTTTTAAATTGTAAGATTTTGTTACCTTATCTTTGAAACTGAAATTGAAGCAATTTTTAGTCCTTATTAACTGTCATTTCTCAGTTAAGTTATAGATCTACAGTAAGACTAATAAGAGAATATTTCTTTAGCAAAACACAGGATACTTGTCATCTCTAATTAATGCTGTTGTGACTGAAGATTGGAGCCAAGTGATTCAGTCTTGTGAGGTGGAGAGCTGGAAGGAAGCAATGGCAGCCATCCTTACCCAGGCTAAAGGCTCTGACGAATATCCTGCTCTGTGTGGTAAGGAGATATAATCACTTATATGCAGTGCACATTTTTTAATTTTCTTTTGTTCTAAGGACTTAGAGGGGGGAAAAGTGAAATTCACATTTTAGCTATGAATATAATACTCTACGTATATTCATTATTTTGTGCAAGTGTAAATTGCCATTTATTACTGAAATCTTGAAAGAATGGAAAATCTGTTAGCCCTTCAAGCCAATATTTAAACTGTGCCAAACAGTCCACAGGCGGTAATTAGCGTATTTTAATTATGGCTCCTCACGAGATATCTGTGAAAGTGTTTTTTTTTTTCAACTTTTCGGTGTTATAGGGAACTTTGCAGTGTAATTGCATTTTAACCAATCATATACCTATTGCAGATGAAAGTAATGAACGTTTATATAGAAATACATTTCTTATTTGTTAACAGTTATTGTATTATACAATTCAATTGTAGTCATATTGCTTGGAATATCTTTACTTGCAAGCTGATTGGAAAGAGATAACTAAAAGCTGTAAATAGAAATACACTGTAATAGCTTCTTTTAATTCAAAATACACTCAACAAGTCAATCAGACATAAAAGTAGAGATTAATTACCTGTTTGGAAAATGCAACCATTTCTGCATTCTCTGGTTTCAGCCATCTCCTATGGTTGCTCATTACATCATAATGTGAGATGAACACTCAACATTGACATTTGATGTAGGGTACCACACAGCTTGTGGAGCAGTCATAAATTTGAAATAACCCTCTGTTATGAAGCACAGAAGACTGCAAATGTTCAGTGGAAAGGTATCCAGACTGGGATATTTTGTCTTTTATCATTTTCTGGAAGAGAGTGTCCCGGTCTAGAAAGCCAAGAATAACGGCCGAGAGGACTACACGATACCTCGTAATCTGCAGGCCTTCGGGCTGAGCAGTGGTCGCTTGGTAGGTCAAGGCCCTTCAAGGGCTGTAGTGCCATGGGGTTTGGTTTGGTTTGGTTTGGTTTGGTTTGGTTTGGTTTGGTTTGGTTTGGTTTGGTTTGGTTTGGTTTGGTTTGGAAGACAGTGTAGCCCTCAAACATTGCTGGTGGACTAACTGGAGTTTCATATGGCAATTTTCTCAGTTCTTTCTCTATACCATCTACAGTTAGGATGATGATGCAAGAATATTTCATGGAGAACAGATTTCCAAGGGCTTCAGGAAGAGCCTTTGAAGGGTTGCCTGCCATCAACTGACTTAGTTTCGAAACAGACTTTCAACGTATTAGGTCGTGTTACGTACATGTAGTACGTGTTGAATAGATGTTAAGTACAGAACAAAAATGGCCAGCCGGACACCAGTGGGATCCGAACCCACAACCTCCCGATTTCGTGTCGGTTGCTCTACCAATTGAGCTATGGTGGCCTAGGCCATCTTTGTTCTGTTTGAAAGGATCTGAGCTACAGGTCTGGCACTGCTGCTAGCACACTGTAGAGTGAGTTTAAGTCGGCCGTTGTGGGGCATGTCAATGAATATTGAATTTTCACGACCGCATTGTAATCGAAACAGACTTTCAACGTATTAGGTCGTGTTATGTACATGTAGTACGTGTTGAATAGATGTTAAGTACAGAACAAAAATGGCCAGCCAGACACCAGTGGGATCCGAACCCACAACCTCCCGATTTCGCGTCGGTTGCTCTACCAATTGAGCTATGGTGGTCAAACTCTTAGCCTGGAACTTAACTCATTCCCTCATGGCTAGGCGTTGTTTAAGTTATTGTCGCTGATTTATCGCATTTATT